>NW_019641228.1:350590-950590 GCF_000599845.2 Trichogramma pretiosum | reverse complement strand
TGTCGAGGTAATCATATTAAAACATTCTTAACTTTCTCTTTAACTCTTGCTATTATTTTATTATTATTTTTATCACTTTTATTGATAAATTCTACGTCTTACAAAATTCTATTTTGAACAGTGTATATTTTTGGCAGAGCATAAGCATTAATGAATAATGTTATATTAATAAATATGTTTTTACTATTAAAATTAAAATCTTTTGCCTAATTATTCAATGATCTATAATAAATACATCGAACCTTAAAACTATTGACTCCTACTTTACTGTCTGTAAATCTGTAATTAAGAAGCATAATATGTGTCCTCATGACATATTTAATAATAAGAAAATTATACAATTTCACTTGTAATGATAATTAACTGTATTTAGTTCACAAATTAGATCAAAGATAGTCTATGACATCTAATATTGAATTGAAGTATGAGATATAATTGTTAACGCATAATATTGCGATCCATTAGTCAGTGAAAAATCAGTCTTTCAAACAAGTTTTTTAAAACTTCTGCTAAATATTGGATTTCAGGCTAAGTTTTGAATCCTATTGTACAGGGAATTTTATATGATTGTAAAAACGTATCAGTAGGAAATTGAAAAAAATTTCTGTAACAGAAACTAAAATGAAATGAACTTTTAATTAAATTTTAGGTATACTCTGCTGATGGAATGCCACAAATGGTTTGCAGTAATTGTAGATCTAATTTAGATAGATGCTACAGATTTAAGCAGCAATGCAAAAAAGCTGATGAAGCTTTACGAGCTTATCCAACATCAGGAGTGCTTCCAAGACCCTTTGCTCCTATAACAGATAATATAGAAACAGGCAACAAAAGACCTGCTTCATCTACTAATGATTCATCAAAGAAAGCTCGATTGGACAATGGTGAAAGACAAGGTATTTACAAAAATAATATTAATGTTATTAATCCATGCTTATTTTAAAACTTATAAAATTTATTTAGTTGTGCAACGTCAAATTGAAATCAAGCAGTCACAATCGCAACAGCAACAGCAGCAGCAGCAGCAGCAACAACAGCAACAGGATCATCAAGAAATATATGAAGAAGACCAAGAAATGAGTGAAGGAGAGCAAGAAATGAATTCCACCCAAGAAAATTTGAAATTAGAACCTGGCGAGATACGTGTCCATGCTTGCAATCTGTGCGATCGTACCTTCCCATTGCTTCAGTCTTTGCAAGTGCATAAATTAACTTCTCACCGTGATCGCAATTTTAAATGTACTGAATGTGATCGTATGTTCTTTTCTAAATATGATTTAAACAAACATATGGCTACTCATGCTGAAGATAAACCTTATTCATGTCAAATTTGCAATAAATCGTTTACGCGCGCTAACTTATTGCAAAGGCATGAAAAAATGCATAGAGATGAACTAAGATATGGTTGTGCTCATTGCGATAGAGAATTTTTCACTACTGAAGAGCTTGAAAAGCATGAAGAAGCTGCTCACAGTTCTGTCAAGCCTTTCCAATGCAATATTTGCAACAAGAGATTTACCTACAAGCAAGGTAAAATATCGATATAATTTTACTTGATTATTCACCATATTTATTACTTTTATTTGAATTAATAAATATTTTTTTATCAGGCTTGGAACGTCATGAAATGCTTCACAATGAAGATAAATCTTTCTCATGTGAATACTGCAAAGAAGCTTTTCGTACTTCCACAAAGCTTGCTCGTCATCTTCAAACTCATGCTGGCCATCGACCTTATCTGTGCAAACAATGTCCTCGTACGTTCTTATTGTCCCATCACTTGACACGTCATATGCGCACTCACGACATAGAAAAAACTCATCAATGCGAAGAATGTGACAAGTCTTTTAAACGTAAAGAGTCCCTCGAAGTTCATCAACTTACGCATATGAAGCGCACTGGAATGGCTTTAACTTGCGATGTTTGTGGCGAGTCATGTCGAAACCGAGCAGATTATGTGACCCATATTAAGCAGCATATCGAAGCTGGTGAGAAAATGGGTCCTGATGGATTATCAACTAGCAAGGATAAAACAGGTGAAACCGATACTGAAGAAGAAGAAGAGGAGGAGGAGGAGGAGGAAGCTTATTCAGACGGTGATGATGATTACAAGCCACCTTATGCCGTTAAACGGAATGTTCAGAAAACACTGAAAAGAGATGGTGATGATGTAGAAGATCGTGTAGTTTATGTACGTAGCAAAGATGGTTCAATGGTGAAAAAAACTATCAAAACTCTGATGCCGATTACCAGAAGGAGTGAAGCACATGTCAATCAACAGCAAGTAAAACAACAAGTTTCAAGCTCACAGCTTGTCAAACAATCAAAACAAGAGGATATTCAACAGAAGGGTAGGTTTGATGACACTGAGGCACAGGTGCAGAAAATCGTTGCTTCTGTGTTCAAGGAGCACAAGATACCGCTTAAGAATCAAGGTTCGTTAGATTTTTACGATGTGGTATACATATCTTGTCTTGTCGTTGATTCTTCAGTTTTGGTATCTCTTTTATTTAGATTTTATAGTTCTTTTATAGATTTCTTTAATTTTATAGAACATAATTAGTTTTGGTTCTTTATATTTGCTAGTTATTTTTGGAAGTTTTACTATTTACATAAAATTTAAGTGAGTTTAAGGGTGTCTTTTAAAAAAAAGAAAACTAATTACATAATATCCCTATTGACAGTTGACCAAGTCAAGGAAACGGTGACTGTAAAACAATCATCTTCCCAACCAGCAGCACCTCAAATTATCAAAGAAGAAAAACTCGATCCTGCAACTATTACGCTTGGAAAAAATGCTAGAGTAATTAAAAGAATCATAGTGCGCAAACCTTTGGGCGATGGTGGTGTAATCACTGGACCTATACGCGATTTGGTTCCTGATCCACCTGCACAAGCACCAGCCCCAGTAGCTTCTGCAACCGCTGCACCAGTCAAGGTATGAGATGAATATTTTCATTTTTAAATATCAATAACAGTGCAAATTTAATGATAATTGTTTTTTTATTTAGTCTACTAAACGCGTAATTGTACGCAGAATTATACGACAAGGCGATACAATGCGTGAAGTCATTATGAATCCAGATGGCACTGTGATAGATCCAGCTGAATTAGCGAAATTACCAACGGGCAACGTTGTTAAGCGTGTTGTAGTGAAAAAACCTAGAGATAAAGTTGGCAATATCGAACAAATGTTACAGAATGTTGACGCTAAGCGAATTATAAGTTTAGCTGAAAGAGTTGAAGATATGGCTAACAATCAAAGCTCAACAACTGTTCAGCAAATATCTAAAATCGAGACCCGTGTTCAGGCTAAACAGCAGTTATTAAAACAACAGCAAAAACAACAATTACAATTACAACAAAAACAAAAGGCAATTGAAGATCACGATACAAAGCAGAAACTTGAACAATTAGAAAAACGAGTTGAACAGCAGCGTCTAAAAATTGAAGAGCTTCAAGCTCGCAAGCAGCAAGAGTACGAAGGAGACGATATGCTTCCAGAACGTCACGATGAATCCGAAGATGAACAACAGTTGCCTCTTAAACGTGTTTTCGTTAAAAGAAACAAAAGTATCTATGATGAAGAACGCGAATACAGCGACGACAAGGAACAATCCGAAAGTAATGATCATCAAAAACGACAAATTTCTCGTCAAGCTAGCAAAGAAGAAGATGAAAATCAAGAACAAGAACAAGAACATGAACCAGAACCAGAACCAGAACAAGTAAGCAGTTCGCCCCTTGATGATTCTAAATGCGCTGAAATGAAGGCTGAAGAGTATGATCAGGAAGAAGAAATGGGACGAGAGCTTTGTACAATTCTTGAGTCTACTGACGCCGTCAGTAAAATGCAAGAAAATGTCTTAAACAATCTTCAAGAAATAACCCAAGTAGATACTACTCAGGGTCAGATTGAAGTTTGTGCTGAGGAACAAAAAGTTGAGGATACGTCCGTTGTATCCGCGACCGAAGAAGAACCTGAAGAGCAGATGGACGTTTCTACTGGTGAAAATGAACAAGATCGGGAACAGGTGAACAATTAACACCGAGATGATACTTTGACTTTTTACCTTTTTATGTAAGGTAAAGTGTTTGAATATTTTTTCTGGACTTCTGAGCACAAAGCATATCATTTCATCAATTTATTTTGGTTGGTTGTAACTGTGAATCACTTAATTATATTTTATGCATTTTCATAAATATCTGTAAGTGTCCGAGAAAAAATACTGAAACACATGGGTATTTACTGATATCATTTCACATCTTTTATCAATCATTTAATTTATTACTTGAGTATAGCAAATTAATGATAATTATATTCTCAAATCATTAAAGGTTGAAGTTGAAATGAATGGTCAGCAGCAAGAAGACGGCACTATTCTGGTTATAACTCAACCGGATGGAGCCGAAGTAAAAATACAACTTCAAGAACAAGAACAGCAGGGGGCTGACTTGACTGAAGTTCAAGACGATGATGGAAATATCATATTCGGTAACTCAGACGCAGGTATGGAAGCTGAAAAAAATGAAAACGATCAGTCACAGCTGCAAGGAGCTGTGATAACATTATCCAGTAATAATGAAAGTATCAGACACACCGAACACGACGATAGCAGTAGGGATAGTTTAGAGGCTAAACTTTCACAGATGGAGGGCTAATTATGACCACTGTTACATTTATAACTAAATTGTAGATTATCATAAATATAATAAGGGATGGACTGCTTTATTGATGCGATATTTTTCATTTACTATCATACTATTTATTGAAAGTTCGCATACTAACCTTTGATCTATAAGATTACGTACCAGCTCAATTTCATATCTGCTATTCAAACCCTATCAGTTTTCCAAAGTTTGTTGCTAAGATGTATGTTAATTTAACGCTCATATGTGAATACGTTTAAAATGAAAATGTAGGTACTCTAAAAAATGTTTGCATTGTTTTCTTAATGCTTAGATCTTTTAGTTGAATGTAACCTTTCAAAATATTTTCATTTTAAATAACTTATTCGTAATAAGAGGTTCAAGAATTGGCATACATTTTTAAAATTAAAATATTGATGCATCAATTGCTGTGAAAAATAACAGTAGATGGAAAATTATTTGTTCCAGCATCAAATTTATTACATAAGTACTTGTGGAATGGCGATTGCTGGTTGTTTCAACTATGATTACTTATATTTACTATGATTCTGCCAAAGTTTTATGGAGCATGGGTTAAGTGACGTATGAATTAAAATTGTTTGAAAATATATAGGACTATATAAATTACTTTTTTTACCAAGTTTTCCAATCATGCGCATAACAGTCGATTAAGCTATTTCGAATACTGTAAATAACGGACCATTCCCTTGAAATGAATTTTATATTAGAATGTTAATCGTCTACTGTAATTGTAAGTATCAATTAAATTATAAATAAAGGAAAATACAATTGACTTATAACAAGAACTTTAAACTAATCTTTTTGAAAAGTTATAAAGGTGAACATTTGTATATGAAAAATTGGGAACATTGAATGAAAATACGTAACTGTTACGTATTATTCGCCAAGTTTTTGATCAGATATGACTTTTTAAAAAATTTTTATGCTTTACAATTATAGAAAAATCTTTGAACCTACCCATTATCATGTGTACTGTATCGGTATAAGATTTTATTTAAACAATTATGAATTAGATTGTGAATAGTGAGTTCGAATGAGGGTTCGATTAGAATAAAATTGACTATTTATTTAACTCTATGTAAAACAGCTATCATGTACAAAGGAAATAAATACATCTATTTATGAAAATAAATAAAATGTAATGAAAAGTATAGTCGATGTTTTTATTTATCCCATGATTTTGTGATTGTGCAATTTTAACACATCTAAATACTTGTTTGAATTCACATTACCATGAGCGATACCATTCATTCAATAAATAAAACAAAAAAATAATATTTCCTAAATGGATGCCTATCTTTCATTCTCGGGTGCCGTTACCAGAAATTAATTTATTGAACTTTTTCAGTAGTAAACAAATTTAGATATTATAATTGAAATAAATAGATTTTTCAGTTAATTTATTCTGGATTTATACTAAAAAGAAAAAAGAGCGTTTGCTATTTATTATTGAGCAGCTTTTCAAAAATTGGAAATTATTTTTAACTTCAATTTTCTCTTTAATTATTACTCGTTAATTAAAAAACATTAGTACAATGACGAAATGAAAAAAAGCTGTGCAATAGCTTTCTTTTGCGTTTCGACTTTAAAGTATAGCATGCATCTGGGGAGAGAAGTCGATTACAAATAGTAATATTAAATAGTTCAATACAAACACTTTTTCCTAGAAAAATGTTTTTATTTGAAATTTTTACATAAAATAGAGAAAATATTAGTATTACTACATTTTTGGATACCATTTTCATTTTCAGGTACAGTCGATTACAATGGTTTTAGTACAGTGTACAGGCAGAATAAGAACTCATACTATATTATTTAAGACTAAATTAATTATTATGTGATATAATTTTTGCAGAAAGTTTTACTAACTCTTCAAGTCACGTAAGTTTTAAAGTAATATCATCAACGAGTAGATAAAATCTGAAATCGCACTTTATTCGTTTATGATATTTATTTGTGAAAAAAACTAAAATTCTACTATTAAAATTAATACTTGTTCATTAACTTATAACGATGGATACATAATTTTTTTTGCGTTGAGATAAAAGAAGTTGAGCATGTATGACAAAATTAAGCGTAAAACTCGGCAAGTAGTTTAACAATTTTTTTTATTCAAAAAATTAAGATTCCTACAAAGTTATTTGAAATTTGTGAAAAATGCTCATCCGTTGTACCAGTTGCGAAGAAAAAAAAGTTATTCGGGTAAAAAGATTTTTTACCGCAGCAATCACGTGCTTTTACAGCTACGCCGATTTGGCTTTCTGCAGGCACAAATTACACATGTACGCGTACAATTCAATTCATTGAATTTCGAACAACAACAACGAAAAAAAGTAAACTATCCATCCAAATATTCACAAGAGCATAAAAAGTACTTATATCCATCTCGGTAAAATCACACTCATTATATATTTTGTGCAAGAATTTCGGGCACAAGAGAGAGATCACTGCACTCACGCTCGGTATTTTTTTTGCTCTCTTCTCATTCGCAAAAATCGCCCTCTCATTACACGTCGTTTTCTTAACTCATTCTTGGTTCTGGCATGACTTTCTCAAAATAAAGGATCGAATTAAAAAAAAAGCAAATAAGTTGAGCGAGCTGCAGTATTACTTATATAAAAAGATGCGTGAATTCGTTTCAAATGGGCTGAGCTCCCTTCCTGCTGGTGAGTTGCTGGAGCTGCAAAACATAACGGACATGGGTGATGATGTTGTACTTGTTGTTGATGATGGTGATGATGAACTATTCTTTTTTATATATTTTTTTATTTGTGTTATTAATGCCCTCAAGCCGCAACGACTTGACGTTTATATGCTTTTTTACTTTGCACTCGGCATCACGCATGATATTTATTTGTCGTAATTTCATCAACGCATTTACGTATAGAACAGTTGGATCTAACATTTTTGCGCTTCGCTTCACTCAGACAGTTCTCTATACAGTATATAACGCACACTATTACAAGCCGCCCCGGCCGCTGTCTATGTACTCGAACCGCTGTGAGGGCAGACATGAAAAATTTTTTTGTGGTCAAGTTTCAATTATTTCCCGCTAACAAGTGTAATTACTCGCTTTTTCTTAAGAGTTTGCAATAAAAGCCAAGTTAATCCAGGACTTTGGTAGTCAAGCAATTATATTAATATTTTTTTTTTTTTTTTGTATTTTAGTTCACTCATATGCAATTAGCCCGTTGTTGGCTGGCACGCCGTATCCAAAGTTACAAGGTAACATTTTGCAAAATTGCACGTTAGTATATGGCGAGTTTGATTTCCACGTTGAGCCGCAGATAAACAAAGCCGCGTACACAGCATATTATACACACTCAGAAATTAATCGCACGCCCACACAGCAATAATGTGTACTTAATGATTAATGAGTATTATTTTTTTATTTCATTTACGTTATGCATATTATGTGAAATGATTTGAGCCGATGCACAGTAAAAAACGTCAGGTTCTTTCATTAGTTTTACAATTTTTTTTCATGAATATTTTCATCGAGCGGCTGATGTATGCATGAAAGTTTCATCGCGTCGATCAGACGGTGATGTAAAGTATAGAATAAATCTTTTTCAATGGTAAACGAGATATTACTACTACATCGGTATTCGTTATAATATATATAATCAACACAAAGTGGAATCGACGAACAAGAATGTTTATGATTAATCTACGGCTTATAAATCTTATACTCGTGATAAAAATTCAGTCTAATTAAAAAATCACTGATTACTACTGTACTGCGTAGAATAATAATCATCGTCATCTCGATTTGTCTATCGAATCGTGTGCATGCAAGCGTGAAAATGAATTATTTTATTTGCCGAAGAACAACTTGGTTGTCATGGCATTTTTAAAGTTCCCCGCTCCGACAGCGATGCTTGGCTCCTATATATAGAAAATGCATTACTTCGTTAAGACAAAAAAAAGAGGCTAAATGATAACGTATAATCGCGTAATTAAGCCGCGTCGTCATTTTTACTGCACATCCCCGAGGTTAAGGTTGGAAATTTTGAATTACATTCGAGAGATCGCGATCAAATGAAATGAAGAGAGGGGGCGAATGCAAATGTTGCTTTGTCAATTTACCTCCTTCTCGTCGGTCGGCACGGTGTTGTAAGATCTGTCGCTGGGCTTCGCTGGTCCGGTCACGTGGGTGTAGATGAGCGAGGCGACGACACCGCCGAGAATCGGCCCGACCCAGTACAGCCAGTGGTCGTCGTATTTGGCCGTGACCACCGCCGAGCCGAGTGCTCTGGCCGGATTCATGCCCGTGTTGGTGCGTGGGATCTGCAAAATTAGCTCCGTGTTTTTATAAATGTCGCTTTCGAGCCGATCTCACGCGGGCCCGTGCGGATAAATTCCCAAGGCAATTTTATGGCCGCGAGCGATAAAGTCGCGCGACGTCTCCTTTGGATCGGTGCCAAGTACAAATTTCAGCGCGTCGGTGGATTCTAAAGAGAGAAATCGTAAAAGAGAGAAAGAAAAAACTTACGCCTACGATGTGGCCAATGGCGACCGCGAGTCCAATGATGAGCGGAGCAAGAGGCTTGGATTCGGGTTTGTTGGGGTCACAAGCGCCGCACACTACGAAGACCAGAATGAAGGCGAGGAAGAACTCGACTCCGAAGCCCTGGACCGGCGTAGTGTTGTTTTTCAGCAGCACCTCACCGAGGCTCTGTTCGCTGGGCGAAAGGGCGAGCAGTACGGTCGAGCCGGCGATAGCTCCGGCGCATTGCACCAGCACGTAGAGCAGCGCTCGAATCACCGAGATCTGCATCGAGCAATTCATAAGAGTCGCGTCAGTTTTAGGCCCAACAGAGAAGAGTCTGTTTTTTTGAGTACTGTACCTTGCCGATGGCCAAAAGGCCGAAGGTGACGGCCGGGTTGACGTGACCTCCGGATACGTGTCCGATGGCTTGTATGACGGCGGCCACCGTCAGGCCGAAGGACAGACTGACGGCGACGATGTTGCCCGTGATGGCCGATCCGCAGCCGAAGAAGTTGAGCAGGCCCGTGCCGAGGAACTCGGCCACCAGTGCTCGCCATATGCCGGAGCTTTTGTCCGTCAACTCTTGCAGTCCTATCGCGTTTCGCAGGCTCGGCATTTTTTCTGCAATCGAGGACATAAACTTTATTTTGCAAAAGGTTATATTTACATATAGGAGGAACGTCGCGTTGCGCAAGAAAAGCGTAGTGGGACACGTGGTAACTGGTAGTATTTCTGCCGATGGCTTTTTGTTTTGTTTATTCGCATTTTACTGGAGCGACGATGAGCGATAAAAATCTCGGCGTTTTTCAATCTCTCGAGGCAATAAAAACATCTGCAGCTGTAGGTAAGTAATACGGCCGGCTTTCGCGTGTGATTCGTCATATCGCGCGAACGTCTGCGAGTATGTATACGTTTTATACACATAGAAAGGCTTCAAAAATTCAGCATCTCGTAGATATACAGCTGTTTCCCGCGAGCAAAAGCTGGAAAGCGCGTCTCTGCATATTATATATAGGCGTCACGAGTAAACGCCGCAGACAATAAACCCTGACACGATTCCTTCAGTTTTGCGCTCGAGCACACGTATACAACATACAGAGTCGGCTTATAGGTGTATACGTACATAGCGAAACGACAACGAACGAAGTAACGGAGAAAAAGAGAGGATAAAAAAATACCCGAAGGCGGCCGTGTGGCAGCTCCTCGCGTGAGCGTGCACACGGGGAGAAAAGAATATAGCTCGCGCGCCGCGTTCGACTTTTATCGCTCGCATCTGGTTTTTCGTGCGCGCGTAAACTCATTTTACAACTCGAAATCTTATCGAGCCGAGAGGCTCCGGAGGCTGCAGTGCAGCGGTGCTCGCGAGCGCACTCGGCAACGGCTGCTGTCGTTCCGCGCCGATCGAACCACGTAAATCGCATCTAGCTCATCGGATGCAATTGTCGCCCTTACGGACACGCGACGCGCGCGAGACACGTAGCACAGAGATAGATTAAACTGGAGTACTAGGAAGCGGTGCATTACCGACGCGTATAGAGCCTAACGCAGGAAACGTCGATTTATTCAAATGAGCTTTTCATAATCGCTGCCGCACGCGCACTACTCGCCTACATCGACTGCTCCACCGAGTAATATATGCGCGTGCATGTGTGTGAGCGTATGTACGCGTTCGTGCACGTGTATACCTATGCATCTTTCATGTTTTTTTGTTCCCTGAGCAGTTTTAAAGATGTACCGTTGGGACGAGCGCCGCCTGATGCGCTATATATCTTTTTCAACATCGAGACTCGAGCCGCCGCTCGCGCTGCTCCTCGTTCCGTTCGTGGAAAAATGCTCCTCTCGCTGCCGAGAGAGAAGGTAAAAAAAAAACGAGGCACAAAAAAAGTAGGTAGAGTAAAAAAGAAAAAAATTAAAAGCCGGGCGCGCTCGTAATAACTGTTGCTGCGCTGCACTAGAGCTGCTCTCGAGCCTCTCGCGTCGTAAAAACGTCTCCTTTCGACTGTGCAATGGATATCGCGATTCGCGACTGCAATAATAATCATATCTAGATCAGTGTCACTGCTGCTGCTGCTGCTGCTCCCGTCTCTCTCATGCCTCGCCTCGCGACTTGCAACTTCTCTAATCTACGATCACAGGCCCGATGTACCCGAGATCTTCCACGTGATTATCGGAATTCGTCGCGATCGCCCCTGCATGTAGTTGATGCACGAGATAAACGGCCTCATTATTATAAAACGCATCTTATGCATAAATTGAATAATCGAGTATATCATTCCCATGTGTGAAGCATATGAAATTCTTCGCAATTCATTTGATCGAGACAGTTTGCGCTTCTGACATGAATTAACATCCAGTATACGTATTAAAAGTGTAGAAAAGAATGTTTATTAAAGTTTATAATTGGTGCCCTATTGTGGAGCCTTGGTCAATACAAAGACGGTCTAAATTAATTCAAACATCATGTTCTATAGTACTGTGGACATGGTTTTTTTCAACGCACCCTACTATATGGATCACTTTTTGAGCTCATTTCATTAACTCATTCCCTAGTGGAGACAGTATTTGGACAGTATTCCGAAATGGGAACGTTTACCTTAGCATCAGTCGTGAAACAATCGATGAGAAAATTTGATATGGGGAAATTCGCCACCTGCACCCGCGTATCATGCTATACGCGCTCGTGGGAATGTATTTATAAACTTTCAAAGCCCTCCGAAACGGCTGCTAAAATCGGCTTTTAATTAGCTTCCATTTTCCGTCTCTCTCTCTCGACGCGAGCGGGGCTCTATTTTGACATGAGTATATAAATACAGAGGCACGTCGAAACACAGAAGCTGCGTCAGCCATACCGTATAGCTGTTATTGTTGAGCGGCAAGCGTCTTTCTCTCAGTCGCCGCGCAGTCGGTCCGCCAATTCGCCGACTGTCGTGGTATAACGCGCGAAAAGGCGCGACTCTTATAGTACTTTTGGCCTCGATTTACATTATGGCGAATTTTGCCCAGGCCGCTAATCAGAGCGTGCAGTCTCGAGCAGTCCCTCTGCCTTTGATTTTTCTTACGGGCCGAGAGTTGGAGAATCTCGGCCGCGCGATTTCTCCGCGTGACTCGGATCGACAGTACATTATTTAGCCCTTTTTTACTCTAGTTATGAGACGACAGGCGGCCGACGACGACGCGTACGCAGAGAAACTCGCTCGACGCCAACATTGATGAATAAGTTGGATCCGCAGTTGGTTTAGTTCTGCGATACATGCCGCAAGAGAAAGCGCTGCACATTTTGTATTTATTCGCGTACACGTGCAGTCGATTTGCCGCGTTTATACCTCGTATCGCGGCTCTCTCGTTTTCGTCGAATAGCCTCGCGTTGTGCAGTTGCCGCGCCGACACGAGCTGGCTCTCTGCCTTGCAAAAGGATCGCGCTTACTTTGGACGCTGCGATCGTCGCATCGCGCGTGGCTGAGAACGTCGGCAACTGCAGCAGTGATTCACCGATTCTCGGAGATTCGCGTTAGATCATAAGCGCCGTTTATAATGAGCTTTAACGAGCGCGCACTTATTCTTACGCAGACGCTACTTAATTTCTCATTGTTGTAGCGCGCGCGCGGCTAGGACACCGTAGCTCGCTCAAAGGAAGAAAAAAATACGCGAAACCTCGTTTTATTTTTTATTTTCAATTCTGCGCGTGTCACGACTCGTTATACGTATAGCTCCATCATCCATAGGCAATACGTCTTTGAGCTCGTAAATAGCTCGTTGAAACGTGCATATAATAACACACGTAATGTTAAAAGAGCTGCAAATAATTAAGGAAATGATATACGTCTCGCGGCCCGTACACAATCGGCCATTCCGCCGGTAATGCGGCTATTGATTCATAGCGTCGATGGGCACGACTCCTGCAGGCGATGGCTTTTAGACTAAATTGAAACGTTTTAATCATCGAGTGCGCTCGCTCGGCTCCGTGGCTTGGGAATTCCCGTCCATCGAGAGAAGAATCGACGAGAGCTACCGATCCATGCATAGCAAATTTCAATTTTACACGCAACAGTCGCTCTCGGCTAGTGGAAAAATAGAAAAATACCAAAGGTCACACGCTATACTTGTGACAAGTCATTGGATCGCTAAAGTCTTCAAGAGGCATACTTGTAGTATAATATAAACAGCCGAATACCGAATTGCTATACAAAAACATCTCGAAAAAATTGGCGCTGCGGCGATCGGTAGTATGACGATATATCATTCTTTGTGAACAATTTCGTAATTCTCTTTAGATGCGCAAACAGGACGAAATTGCTCGTCCACGCGTGCACACGAGCTACCAGAATAAAAATAAATAAGCATCTTCGCTGTGGGCATTGATTTCGAATGCGTGCACCTGCCGAGGAGGCTAAACTCACGTTTACACATCTTCTTCGATAATACCGTCGTCGGGTGGTTGTTGCGCTTTCGATCGCCAGCTATACATCAAACCTCGTGCCCGTGTGCGTGTGTGCAGTTGGCGTGCATATAAGGCCATGATATGTGCACGCACGTAGGTATTCCGTCGAGCGCTTCTCTCGCCGGCCGAATCAGGATTGTATAATACCGAAACGAAAACCGGTACCTGTAGCTTCGCTCGGTCTCGCGATAGCAGTCTTCTCGGTCGTCTTTTTATACCTTGTCTCGCGCTCGCTGCAGCTTTTTTCAGCGCAACCGAGTACTCCGCTGCCCTTTTGGCCAACAGATATACGTAAGTGGTGCGCTCGACAACGCAAAATTCCGGAAAAAGTCGACGCTTTGTCGAACGACGAGGTGTTTACGCTTGGCTAAGGCCGCACGCTTATTATGCCGCAGAGCCGCCTCGATAAGAAATTGTACCTTGAAGCGTTACGCTCTCTTATCTTTGGAGCCGGTGCGCGGAGCTGCAGCTCGGCGGCGGTGCACTCGCGCACGAGGAGCCTTGACTGATTTCACACGCCGCCACCGAGGAAAATAAAACAACCAATCGATCCCGATATAATTGTAACTTTCTACGAATGACGAACGGTTAAAGAGAGCAAAATTTTGCGCGCGCGCGCGTTTCTGCAAAAAAAAAAAAAGACAACGTCCAAAGCGTGATCGAACAGCCGAGAGATATACGGCGACGTGTATTGGTACTCTCTAAAAATTCCAGCGGGGGAAAAGTACGCCAATTAAGAGAGTGACTTTTACTCAATTACCGCGTGCTCGAGTACATGCGCCAGCGTGTAGACCCCCGTATATATACGTTATACATGTCGAGTCGCTGTACCGAGCTTTGCATTAGCTACCTACACTAAACCGCACATACGGCTGGCTCGACGAAAAACAGAGCAAAACTATTAAATGGATAGCGCGCATGAATGGGGCATTTTTGTCGGAAGGAAAACTCGGCGTGCGATCGATGAGCTTTAGCCGACTCAGCGATTTTCCCATTAATCACGACCTAGACCAATTTCTAGCACTGGAAATTCGGCTATTGTTAACGTATCCTCGTTATTGTCTCGAAGTCTGTAATAAAACTATTTTTCAATTTTTATTTTTTTCCAAGCCAACCGCACACACACGAGCTTTGTTAAATTTTCCTCTCTCTTTAATGCTCATTGATCAATCTCCATGTTATTATACAAGAGTATAAATTAAACGATTAAACTCGAGAGTATAGATTAAACGATTAGAGACAAAGAGTGCACTAGTTGCCTCGGCGTAATAACGTACGGGAGAAGTTGAAATCGGTAAAAATTTAATTCCCTCCTCCTTAACTTCTTAACTGTATCGCGACGATCGCAATAAAGCTCACAATGAAGGCGACATCGGAACCGAGAACGAATGAAAAAAATCACACCCTCGCACAATCGCTCGGCTGGATATGATTAAGCGATCCCAGCCGCGATCTGTCGCGTACCTTAATTAAATTTATCATTCGCGACATCTTCGCACGAGACAAAGCCATTTTATTAATACAACGATCGTGACGAATTGTAACTATGGGAAAGTTATGTTGCTGTTTTTTTCTCTGTAAGGCGCGTGAATTTTCTTTGCACGGCACACGCGCTCGATCGTGCGGATCATTTGTTCAAATGAGAACGAGAGAAATTATCATAACAATAAGCACCTCGTCGGCAACGCAGCGCAATACTCTTTCGCGCAATTGAATTAACGCTTGCGCTTGTCTCGACTCTCTGCAAGTGCATTACGTACATTATGCCACGCACGGACAATTTTCGATACGTTTTACTTTTTAAATGGCCGTTATCTCGATGGCAGGCGCGATGATTCAAACGCCGACTTAATCCTGCTTAACGTCGACAATTAGACTCATTGCTACGTATAATCTGCTTTGATCCATGCAAGCGCGCGAGTCTCGATGTTTACAAGCGTTTCAAAGATTGAATTTTTATCCCGTTGGCTTTATCGGTTGTAGAGCTTACGATCGTTAAAATCGGATCATCTCGGCATGCAAAAATACACGCGCAGTCGACGACACGCATAATCTCGCGCAAAATGACAAATTGCAAAAAAATATCGAGGTAAATCTTACCTGATCGTAGGTGGTATCACAGGCAGGAAAGACGCAGGGAGGCACTTGTATCACAGCGAAGCGTCGCCGTTGGTAAAGTAACGAAACAAAGGACTGGGATGTCCTGAAAGCACAGCGCGAGCGAGAAGCAGCGACAGCAGCAGCAACAGTTGCAGCAGCGACCAATCCGCGAAGAGGGAGCAAAAGCGACGCTCTGCCGAGAGCCGCGAGAAGACACAATCCAACGCGTGTGTAGATGTGTGTATGTACACAAACGTGCTCTACGTGTATGGGTATATGTTTGTTGTTTGTGTAGCAAACGAGCGAACGTTCGTGGCACGACTGAGCGCTATTACAGCCCCGACCGATCTCATATATAAACTTCTCTCTCTCTCTCTCTCTCTTTTGCTCGCTCGCTTGCTCGTTCACCCGTTCGCGTTTGCTCTTACGCCGAGCGAGCGCGCGCCCGAGTGCAGAGAGAGAACCGACGCTCCGCGTATTATGCCGCAGTGCACGGGTTCCGCTTCGATATATATGCTGCATATACATACGTACACCGCGAAGCAGAGCTCGACCCGTACGTGCCGTTCCTACGGTGAATCGTTCCAGGCTTCCGCTGCGATCGCCATCACCGCGAGCGAGATGATAAATTTCAAAGCGCCGATCGCTCGAGTTTGCTGGTAAGTATACGGCTCGCTCGATCATCCTGCCGCGAGCTGTTGTGCCGATTTTTCCGAAAAATCGAGAGATCCGAGCGTCGCGTCTAGCACCCGATAGCGAGTCGACGCTCGACAGCCGGAAGTCACTCTGCGAGTCGTAACCCGCGCCCAAGACGAGTCCGCGCCGATCGCACGAGATAGTCGCGCGCAAAGCGGCACATTCCATCGACGATGCTCGCGCCGACTTTTTTATTCCCTGGGATTACCCTTAGGCTAAATCGACTCGCGGGATGACTTACGTTTTCCTGGTCGGCGATTAATTTTAATATTTGCGCTCGGTTCGTAAAGCGTCGAGTATATACATAACGATCGCTGCAGCCTGACTCTATACGAGCCCGAGAGAGCCGCGTGTTTATTTTTCGGATCTCGTGGCCTACACCTGGTTAACTGCACTAGCTATATACATATATGCAACGTTTCGTTCGCGCAGCGAGCAGCGAATTTATCGAAATAACCCGCATGCAGTCGAGGCACGAGCCAAGCTTTCCTTATCCAAATCGTTTATATAGCACTACGAAAAATACGATATATAGCGACGACGCGCGGAGTAATTAATTCGAGCGAATACGTTGCTCTGTGTGGGTGAACAAGTACGTCAACGAACAAAACTACACAGAAGCAGAGCGCACATAAGTAATTATAGCTCTTAGTGTCTAGTTCCCCAACGCATGCCACGCTCATTATTATTTACATATGATTATTATAACCGCAGCGGTAGCAGCTCGAGGGAAAGAGTCAGTGTCTTTTTTGTTGCTGCTTCTGTTGTGGCTTTGTAGCAATTTTCCCGTTTTTGCCTCGTCTACGGGCTCGCATAGGCGCGTGTACCTAGGAAATACATGGCATATATGAACAAACAAACGTATGTGTATAATATAAGTGTATAAGCGCTTACGAGCGGGCCACGCATTATAAAGTGCGCGCGCGCGCGAGAGAAAAAGGTGTAGAAAAGGGGGATTATAATGGGTAATGGGTATTATGCTATATCGTATACACTGCACGCGTGTTATGCAGCGGAGAAAAAAGAAGCGGCAGCGAGCTATTATATGTAGCTGGGGCCGCGCGCGAACAGCGACTCCGAGTGCTTCTGTTGTTGCTTCTCCTCTTTTAAGGAAGAGATTTTACGCTCGGCTCGTGCGTGTTTGTCCGTGTCGTGTACGCGTACGGACCGTAAAAGCCGCGTGCACATATAGTAACTTCGATGGATATAGCCTTTAATAGATACTCGCGCAAGCTTTTGTCTCGTTCGTAACTCTGCGTCCGAATCTCAATCCACATCAGCGAGGACTCGAAATGCGCCACTCGGGCTTTCGTCGACTCGATCGAGCCAAAAAGTCGGCGAGTGCACGGCAGCGTGTGCGGCGCGCAGAGCTTGAGCGCCCCTGAGGGCAATTAATAACGTGCGTTCATGCGCGCTTTTTTCTCTGTATTAGCGCTTCGTTTGACTTTTCTTTGGAATTGTGCGTCGAGCATCGCAGCGCTACCACACACAAACACACACGTACGAATAACGTACAGAGTACAGACACGTGTACGCCTTTGACGTATGCATCGATGCGAAATAGCTGCAGATTCGCCGAAATCGTTGCAGAATTTTCGCACGAAGCTCAAAACTATATCGCCGTGTATTTACAAACGAAGATCGTATCTTATTTACAGCTAATTCCGTATAGTGAGAGTTGTTGCAAAATGGCTCAATATTAGAGCTTTTAATCTCGCGACTCGGGATTGTGACGAGTGCGCTAAACATAATGTGCGGGTATTTCAATTTAAATTGGCACGTCGATCGAGCCTCGCGTTGCGGCTGCAGCATACATATGCTACGTACGTGTGGCGCGTCGTATATGTGCAACGCATTCGTACTGTAATTACGTTATACCGCGAGTCCGGATATCATTACCAACTCTTGATACCTGATTCCTTTGTATTCCAAGAATTCACACGCATTGCCGATCAAGCCTGGCCAATGTTCGAGTTTATCTATATTACTTTTCATTTACCCATACATATTTGAATATGTATCGATAGCGATACGTGTGTTTACACAGCTCGCGCGGATTCCCTGCAACGATCGGAACAACAACAACAACAACAACAACAACAACGCGCAAAACTATACCGGCTCTCTCAGCGAGCTTCATTTCTCCGTTTCTTATACAGGCTCCGTGTAGCAGAGACCATTTACCATCTCCTTTTGCCGTCGAGAGAGACGCGACGATGCCCTTAACCCCGAGCAGCTCGACGCTGCCCGCTGCAGTGCAGTGCAGTTCGCTGCAGCTGCGGTAGCAACGAGCCATAAAAAGCTTGCCTCGACTCTCGCAGGGCTTCGGGGAACTGTACTACTGCCGGAGAGTCCAGTCTCGCTGCACACGTACATATATACCAAGCGGCTACGTGTAAATGTGGACGTATGCCCACGTATATACTGTAATCTGCTGGGAAGGATCCGCGAAAGCGAGAGACCCCCATCGCGCGCGAGTCCGAGTATGGGTAGGAGGTTTGCACGCGCGGACGTTTTTTCAAGCGATGTGCATCTTCCTCTTTTCCTCTCTTTCTCTTTCTCTCTCTCTTCGCCTCCTCTTTGCCTTCTTTTGCAGCTCTCTTGCAGCTCTTTTTCTTTATCCTCCGCTCGAGCGCGCGCGCACTTACTTATATATTTGCGCGCACAATGGCACACGGGGAGCCCGCTGTATACAGGCACTGCTCTGCACTGCTTGCACCAACGAGCCACGATACACAGACTTTGATAATACCGTTACGTAGCGTCGCTCGCGGAGATGCACCGCGTGGCACGATCCGAGGCAAGAATTCGCGCGCGAATCGACGCGCGGCTCCGACCTATTATATAGTTAACAACAACAACAGATGCCCTGCCTATCGATGCCCTCGCAGAGGCTCGCTTCTTTTTTCCACTACCCAGCGGAATAGCTCCAGTTAGTATTCGCGCTTTACAACGTCTTTCGACTGTTCGTTATCGTTCGTTTTTGTCTCGCTTAAAAATACCTATGCGCGAGCGACGTTTTTCCAATCGACACTTTTCACTGGGACTCGAAACAAAAGAATAACAAAGAGATGATCTTCTTGGCGAAGTAAAACTCAACTTGTGCATGCATCGATGTTTTTCCCAAAGCTTGACTGCTATAAACAGTCAGAAACGTGCTAATTTCCTCTTTACAATTCAATTTGTTTCGTTTTACGAGTTCGATAAATCAATATCTCAACATTCTTTTTTTCTCAAGTTTTTCGATTAAATTCTCACTCGATTCTTTCAATACAACTATTAACAATTACTAAAGTTCAGACTTATTAGAAAGAAGTATTGAGAACAGCAGAAATTCTGATGTGAGAAAATGGAAATAACAATTTTTAAAACTAGTAATAAACAATCTTTGATTTATTTTAAAACTATTGTTGCAAATTTTATTGTATAAATCGTAAAGCTGAATTACCAGCTCTTATAACGATCGGCCAAGGCGAGAGGCTTCTGTTTTGGTCGCAGGTAAAGTTACCGGCGGCCGGTAAAATTTGTTGCTCAACACAATTTTAGTTCCCTACGGTACCGAAGTAATGTTTTAGTTGATAAAATGCCCTTAAGGTTGTCATGTTGTGATGGTTTGTTAGTCTAATACACTTAATTGGTGAATATTAATACTCGGTATGAAAAGTTCTTGAAGGAGAGTCGATCATAATCACTAAAGGTTGTTAAATCTTTCTTGTATCTTCCTGCACAAACATGCCTTATTTAATAATCATTTATTGGATAAAGAAATCAGTGAAATTCGTTGAAAATTATTGCGCTCGAAAGATGGTCATTCGAGAAGAGCCACGGCACACGTGCACAGAGCCACCAGCTGGATATTTTGCAAGGTAGCTCGCACGGGCGACGCAAGTGCAAACACACGTAGCTCATAAGCCCGACGTCCGGCGCACAAAGTATATAACGTTTAAGGGCGCAATTGCTTTCGAGCTTGCGTCACACGAGCTTGCGCTACACGTGTAGCTTAGCTGCAAAATAGACAACGCTGCGCTGAGAAAACATCTATCCCGAGGCTAGCGCGGCACGTAGCGGCCGTTAATCCTAATCAGCCGCGGAGCCTCGGCGTATATACACTGCACACGCTCTATTGTCGTTCTATATACTGCTACATCTACTCTTGCGCGCTTATACGAACGTGTCTATGTGCTGTAGCCCAATTCAAACGTCATGAAAATTAATTACACGCCGAACGAGCTAGAGTCGGGCCCTCTTTCTCCTCCTCTGCTTCTGCATTTTCGCTCGACGTCGCGGTGGCTGTGCAGTCTAGATTTTACCTCTCTCGGCGACGCAGCTATAGCTCGCTCTTTTGCGGTTCCGCTCTCACCCACACGCCTATAGGCGCGGGCAGGCCCGCCTCATATATACCTGTATATTGCGCGTATAGCGCGTGCAAGCGCGCACTCCTGCACTTGGCGCGCGCTACGCTATAAGCTGCCGCGCGTATCGCGGCACGTGTTATTAAACTATCTTGCGCCCCCCCAACCCCGTGATATGCCGCAGGTGTGTGCGTGTATATTGTGTCTGCATGTATAGATATACATACCTAGATCCCTGTTTCAGCTCGCACGTCCCGCATCTATTGGCTTATAGCTCACTCTACCTTGCTTGACATTCCACCATACAGCAGCTATCGTAAGTGTGGAAACATTGGAATGTTAAAAATTGCACATCTTTTTTTGCGATTGGTTGCTTCGAATCGACGGCGTAGTTGCATTATATGAACGAATTCTTTTGTCCGAGAATTGAAAATGGACATCGAATAGCGAGCTCGAGGTCTCGACCAATCGGTCTTTCTTGGCATGAACTAGCCTTGTTGCCGTTTTTACCCAGTCCTTTTGATAGATGCAGGGGCCATTAGTAAAACCATTTCAACTAGTCGTAATCGTGTGTCTGTGGAAACTTTTCCTCGTGAAGTTCTCGATTTTTTCATTTTCGAATTGATAGAAGCCTCTGCTTTACTTATTGTTGACATTGTCGGCCAAAAGCTCTTAAAAATTATCAAAGCTCACGTCAAAGAAGAGTGAGAAACGCTTTCCTTCGTTCCCTCTCATCATAAGTATATTGTGAATTACAGCTGCTCGTGGCGAACCCTTTGATCTTGCACGTCTGCAGTGTTGTTGCAGCTTGTTGAAAGCCGCACCACAACCATTTCGAAAAAGGACGGAGATTTAGCACTATAGATTGAGCCAGCTACAACGATTCCTAAGAAATTGCTCATGGCGCTCACGATTGAACTTCTCGAAAACGACTGACAAAATTTCGAGTCGAGACTGTATTCGATCGTGTATATATTTTAATTTGCTGATAGAGACGCTTGAATGTATCGTAGCGTGCCGCAGCCTTTGGTGCTCTTGCACATGGTGGTCAGGGGTGTGGGTGGTGACGTTACATAAACGCAAGAGGGGCGATGGCGTGGAAGGAGGTGACTTCAGAGGGGGCAGAGGATACATCATAATAGTGCAGTCGACATGGCGGTTCTTGTTTAAATTTCAAAGCGTATCTGTCTTCCTATTTCTCAGTCCTGGTGCTTTGACAAAAGAGCGAGAGACGACAAAGCCCAAGAGACAAGCGAGCTGCTACCGAGCTGGCTGCTAGCGCTACTGCTATACTGCTACTGCATCGCTGCCATATAAGCTGCGCGAAATTCCTTATTCAACGATGAGAGCGACTATATCTATACGTGCATGTGTGTGCATGTGTGCGGTGTACACGTAAATGTACGTGTGTGTGTGTGTAGGTTCGAGTGTGGAAGCTACGAGCAGTGTATATGGGACGTCTTTCTCTCTCGTCGGAGTAAAATCGACGAGAGAATTATCGTCTGTCTTGCTCTTCGGTATGCGGTCTATGCACGAAACGCCTCGTGTGCCTCGCCGCCGATCCCTGCCAGCGAGCTTCGCTTCGTCTATCCCCTTTGCGAGGCAAACGCTCACGAGTATCGCCCTCAAATTTATATACATGATATACATAAATTTGCTGGAAAATTTATAATTCCAAACAAACGACGTAAAGCAGCCAGAGTATGAGTGTACCTAGATCGATGAGCTTGCGCTATATATTTTATACATTTCACTGAGACTGTAATATGTTTGCTTTCCATTAATTGTTGAACGTTGCTTAATTAGTAGCTTTTTTTTAATGCATAGATGCACTGGCACTACACCTACACGATACTTGCATTACTCACACAGCATGTAAATTTCCTGAAAGCTTATTTACGAAATTCCGAGAAGCTTCCTTGAAAGCATTTTGACAGAATCCGAGAAAGATTTCGGGAAGCTTCTAAAAACAGCTTTCAGGAAGTTGAAAATTTGCGCACTCAAATGGTCTCGGAAAGCTTTTTTGGAGGCCTCCTAAAAGATTCCCTAGTACTTCCATGAAGCTTTTTAAAATAATATTTAAAAGATTCCCGAAAGATATTTATAAATCTTTTCGTTTAAGCTTACGGAAAGGTTTCGAAGAATGCTTCTATGAAGCAAAAAATTTCTAGAACCAATAGGTCTTATTCGTAAGTTTGCTGAAAAATGTTGAGAATCGTGAAGAATAAAGAAAACTTAAGATCTAAAAAGTTTTTGAAAGGTTTTGCTGAAAGTCTTAATGGTATCTTTTTGGGAAAATCCTGGGATTTTGCGACGAGTTACCATTAAGCTTTTTACAGTTTTCATAACAGCTTTCAAAAAATTTTCAAGGGAAAATTCCTGGGAGGTTCAAACAAACCTCTAGAAATATTCAATGAACCTTTCAAAAAATACGTGATAAACTTTCAGGAAACATTCAAGAAGCTTATTTAAAAACTTTTCTTGAAGAACTCATGATGCCACCAATCGATGAACTTTTCAAAAACTCATGACGTCATCAATTCTCTGAATGTCGATGTCACGACACTGACTTGGTATGAGTACAATACTGATATGATACTAGCCTGATAATATGGTACGATTATTGTACGATACTAGTGTGACACTGACTCGATGCTGGCAGGTTATTGAAACGACACTGACACAATACTGGCCTTGCATTTTTGTGTACCTCGACAAAATAATCAGCAAAGCAGTCTCATGGTGTAAACTTTTCAAGTTTTGTATAAATTTCTGAAGTTGTGAATGTGCTAACCTGTAGATACATTATGATGAAATACTTTGATGTAACTATAAAAATTTAACCTATATAAGGTCAATTGTGTGCGGAGCCAAAAGCTGACTATGATAAGTTCGGCGTTGGTATCTGGCAAAGCTTATGCAATGGGGGACGGATAACCTGTCTACGATTTTTAATGTTTTGTTAGCCCTGAAAAGAGCTCATTGTTAGTCCTGAAGAGGACCGGTCTTTTTCACTTTTTCTCTCTCTTCTCTGAGTCTAACTTCAGATTTCTCCGAGCTAGAGATTTATCCAACTTCCCTATGTTGAAGTGGTATAAAAGGACGCGAGAGAATTCCCCAAGCGAGTTGGACGTACGTATTCAACAGCTTAGTTCTTTCTTGAAAAGAGTTTCCTACTTAACCCCTGGCGACGTCACATCGCTTGTGGAGACCGGTGGTGGCCACCTAGCGGCAGAAGTGGGAAGCAGGAGAAACGAGAAAGGTGAAGAAAGAAAAGAGATTGTTTTGTGGAGAAACAAAGTTAACTTTTTATCGAAGTCATTTGACCATATCCAGCCAACAACCTTGACAACTCGAGCGCGTCGAGTTGTAGAATCTCTGGAAGTCCGAGAGATTTATGTAATCTCCGGTGATTCGGGAGAGAACAAGTCGCTTGGGTCTTAGTAACTCTGGTATACCGAGAGCGTCGCACTGCTCCGGAGGTGTGCGGATGGAGCGCGACGCCGGCGGTGGCGGGGCCGCCGCTGCGTCGCGGCTGAGAAGGGGCGCTATCACAGCGAGGCTGAGAACTGGCGCGGGTCCGCAAACCTCGGCGTGATCTGCAGTGCGCGTCTATAACACACGACTTGCGTATATCAACTAGTGGTAAGTAAATAAATCGATGGGATAAAAAACTACTGCAATGCAAATGTGCAGTCAAGCTGTATGGACCTGAATAAGTTCAATATAATTGGAATTCGACTCAATCTATTACATTCCTTCAAATTTTACAAAGGCATAATTCGAGCAATTTGTGCTTGTAAAAACCAAAAATTTTAAATACTACTTGAAGTGATTTTCAAAAATTCACTTATTTCAAAGTAAAATAAATGATTGATTTTTTAAGAAAATAGAATAAACAGGGACGAAGTAATAATACAAGTAATAAAACAAAATAATTTAAATAAAATATTTTAAAAAAGTGAAAAGAAGGATCAAACGTAAGGTAAACATCCAATTTTTTTAGTTTACATTATGTCGGGGGTTGGTGAGCGGATATATATAAATTTGGCAATGTACGAGCTCGCGCAGCTCAGCTATACTGCTACACTTTTATCCATAATGTATCCGATATGTGTACTCTCTCTCTCGCGCGCGTACGCATATGCTCATGTACATATGTGAAAATGTGTACAGAGAGTATGTACATCGGACTTTGAGAAAACAGCCCTCGCAGCTCCTGCGTATATGTATAGCGAATCTCTAGCATGGATCGAGCCTGCGATGCTACTATCAAATAATAAATGTCTGCGAGCTTGCATGTGCACAGCTCTGTGCTCCCTCGAGACTCTACGTAATACACGTGGAGAATGTGCCGGAGCCGTATGGAAACGTCGTCGGGCCGAGCGTCTTGCAAATCGTCAAAGTCTGCGCTCACGAGCTGGAGACCTGTACCTGGGACGAGCAGGCCACCGATGTTACCTGTGTATACACGTCCATCTCAATCATTACTGGCCAGCATGTATATGCGTCGAGCTTATTAATTGCCAATCGCGCTCAATCCCGATACAAAGATTGAAAGTTGAAACAATGGAAATGAAGACTTAATGAGTATTCACGAGGCAGGAGATACTCGGAAAAGTCATTATCTGTCGTTGAAATTGGAATTTTTACGCGAGCGCGCGCTCAGTCGATAACGACGTATATATATAATCGACGTCGGCGAGGAAATCCAGCGACCTTTCCCGAAAATACCATTTTATCTGCACGCAGCGTTAAAAATAATCCTGCGGTGGCGTGTTACGACCACTTTACAAAAGACAATAATTTAGCCGCTCGCTGCAGCTGCGAGTCTGCCGGAGGACGTTCTTATATTATAGCACACACACAAACAGAATATATATAAATAGGAGCTTGCGATATGCAGCGCTCGTTCGTTTTTCATCGAACGCACAATGTCGCACCCGGCAGGCGCTTGCCATAGCGCAGCAACACACAGGGATTTTACGATTCCAGCGCTCGGCATTTTCAGCTCTAGTCCGAGAAGTTTATTTGTATTTCTCTGCGGAGCTTAAAGGTGTTCTCTCTCTTTTCCTCTCTCTTTCTCTCTTTCGGGCTTGGGATGTGCAGCGGGAGTATACAGGAGGCGCACGGCGCGAGCCACGAATAATTTCCACGTTCTTCTTCGCGCCAACTGGAAATTAGGAGATTCCACAGACGGTCTGGCAGTATATAGCGCGCAGCCCGAGTCAAGCTCTCTTGCGCGCGAGCGAGTGGTAGGCAAATAATGGGATGCGAAGCTCGCGCCTGGCTTAAACGTTTTCACCAGCTGGCAATGTCGTTTCCAGCGATGCAAATGTATTTGCGTCCTTGGCTGCAAACGCGAGGCGCAGCGCCTTTATAATATATAATGTGTATAGATATATTTGCGGCCTCGCGAGCGAATATTATCGTTGAATATAAGGTAAATACTGCTACGTGCTTCATGAGAAATTGATTCGTAATGAGATTACCTAAGGTAGTATCTATAAGACTACTAAGGTAGTATCGGGGCTCCAAAAATACGTATTGGGTCGGTTTAAATTTCGATAGTCCGGTAAGTTGGAAAAATCAATGTTTCCCACAATATACAATAAACTTTTAAAAATAAATTCATGAACTCATTCTTACATTTTTATTGAATTATTGAATTATTGAATTTAGATTATACTATAATTAATAAAAATAATCAATTCAATTTTCAAGTTTTCTTCTATGCACAATTTAATTAGAATCGGTTATAATCTTGAGCTATGTTTTAAAAGTTTAAACTGACCCGAGTCCAGCCGATCGGGTTAGAATTTCAAGTGGACCGATTCGCAGGTCCCCGAACGCCACTACTCGAAAGGCGCCTACAGTGATTACGTAATCCACCGATTGAAAAAAAAAGAAGAAAGGAGTTTGTAACGCCAAAGTTTTTTTTCTATAATACACATGGCTATGCGAGAGCTGAGATAAAGCCTCGAGATTCGATCTTGACAATTTTGGCGGGCCGTGAAATCCCAGGCTCGCGCTGCGCATAAGTAGGGGGCTTTGGAGAAGTTCCAGAAAGTCACTTACGTGCAAGCCGCTCACCGCATCCGAATCGCTACGCCTTGCACCATAAATAAGTTCCTCTCTCCCTCCCTCTGGCTCGCTCTGTGTCTCTCCACTTCCATCTATGATGTGCTGTGTCACGAGTGCGATCGCAATGACGTCGTTAAACAATACCTACTGCTCGCTCAGGGCATTTATATACAACTGCGAATATGCGCTTCGAAACTCTCAACAAGAACTTACGGAATCTGCAACAATTTGACAATTAGCTAATATTGCATTTTACTCCATAAAATGTATTAAAAATCGAGTTCTTAGAATCAAAGATTTCTTGGCGAATCGACTTGAGCGCTTTTAAAAGTTCTAGGCCTGACTTTGAGCTTGATAAACGCGAAAAGCTAGTTCGACGAATAATTAGGTCAAAGCCCTGTGAATTTACAATGTAGGAACCGTAGATAGGTACAAACCATGAGCTCGTACAAGTGTTGTATACCTAAACAGAGCAAGAGCGAGTCGGGCAAGCAGCAGTAGCAGTAGCAATACAGTAGTGAATGAGTAAGTGAGAGAGAGAGAGAGAGAGAGAGAGAGAGAAATTGCACCAAAGCCACTTAATTGGCCCTTTGCTGCGTGACACGAGATTCACGCTTGACAAAATCTGTTGAATGTTCCTAGCGCGGCGCTTGCTATCCAACGGTATTACAACATCTGCGCGAGGCTCACCCTTAGTCTCCGTCGAGCTGTTTGCCTGTTTAGACATTTGCGGTTGACCGCATTATAAATTTCTAGAATACTTCTCGAGCTGCGCAAGATTCTGCAGCGCCGCAGTTTCCGTTAAAAGCAATTTCCCGCTCGGCATTTTTCAATCGTCCAGATCAGAGATATGGCCCGGCGCAATCGTCTACGAAGCAGCAACGAGTCAAATCTCGTGCGCAATAATAATCCTTATAAACAAAGTGGAGAAAACGGATTAGTCGAATATAATCGCAGAAAAACGTCCCGAGCGCTGCGAAATGCCGGTTAAAAATGTAAATTACGTTAATTTGAGCTCGTTTACTTAATGCTTGGAGGGTGGCGCTTGCTAAAGCTCGTGGCTCTGCGTAATTATTTGTGTGTGTGTGCGCGCGCTTGTGGATGCAGTCGCGTGGGCGTGCGTCACCGGCGATTACATTTCGCCGTATCGCCTTCTCCAACTTTGCAACTTGGGCCGCTGCGCTACGATCTCTGTTCTCGATGATACGTAACGGAAAAAACAGCACGCAGCAATGCCGTGGCAATAATCCTTTGGAGCGAGCGCAAGTCGATGTTTGCAGCGCGCTCACGAGTCGCCCTCGTGGCTGCCTGTTTAAGCTTGCCCTTAGCTATACACGGCACGTCTGCCATTAACATTAATCGTTGTTTTGCCGCTGCCGCTGTAGCTGCAAGCTACTTTTTGCCCGACCCGCTTGCCTCCTTCGAGGAGTCTCTACATTTGCAATCAAGTCTCGCTGGTTTAGTGCGCGGGGGCGTAATATAGAGAAGCCAGAGTGTATAGAGGTGCATCGAAGGGCGATCATTTTCGAAAACGACTAGTATTACAAATCGTTGGTTTATACCACTAGCACGTGAAGCTCTAGTGCAGCCGTAGGCAGTAATAAAGGTGCACTCGAGCCGCCGCCGCCGCCGTCGGACAATCAAGTTGCCACACACGGCTGCGGATGCTCCTTCGCAATCGCGAGTTACGACCCGAGAAACAAAAGGTGTTTTATGTCCGTCGGCCGTTGTCGACGATAGCTATATGGCGAAGGACGACGCGGCTCGCGCAGTTGGTGGTGGTTCGAGCGAACGCGGCCAGAGCATGCGACATTGTCAAAATGCCTACTAGCCCCGACGTGACGCATGACGCTGCGCTATACACTATATATCGTCGCCCCAGCGCAAGAACCGCACAAATAAACTTAAGTGGCAAAAACAACCTTATCCCTATGTTAAAAGGATAGGATTAAGGCACCTTTTTGCCACTTGAGTTTATTTGTGCGGTTCTTGCGCTGAGGCGACGATATAAGGCAGCTATACGTTATATATGTGCTGCAGCTCGCACGAGGAACTCGCGCCCCATTTGCGTATTGGAAAATGATTTTACAGCGGGCCGAAACGATCCTACACTTGGCGTGTCCAAAACTTAATGGATAGCGCGGCGTAATTCAATTGCGTATCGTACATTATATTGCAGTCGCGCCAAAGAGTCAGCTGGTATACGTAATGCGGGACTCGCGCGCGACGCCGAGTAGAGCATTCGATTAGCCGTAAGGCACGACTCTGAGGCCAACGAGCCGGGCCGAAAATCGAATACTTTTCTTTCTTTTTTCATCCGCCTCTATATAGCTCGCTATAAGTACACCAGATATTTCGCGAGTAAATATATTTCGAAATAATGGTAGACGATATTGAGTCTTGGGTAAATGCAGTTTGCTCGTAGGCATTATCAGATAAAGTCTTTATTCGTGCGATGCATTTTTATGATTCTTATCTCGAGGAAGGCGAATCAAGCGAGAAAGAAAAAGAGTTAGCGTACGCGAGCGACGTCGTTTCATTCGATTTTTATAGCTTTTCGTGACACCTTTCTCTGCTCTCTCTCTCTCTCTCTCTGCGTATGAGCGATAAAATTTTCAGCCAACGCAACGCACACTGCAAGAGAAAGAGATGCATTCAAAAGAACTCGTGCGCGTGAGCGCGGCTTATGCTTACATAAACTCGCTAGTGTGGAAATTAATTTCTTTCTTTTTTCCCGTATTTTTCCTTCTGCCGACGACGCTCGACGAGCTTGTAATAAGCTTACATATATCGCGAGAGTAGAAAATATCGCGAATAGAATTCTGGGTATTCATAACAACAAACGCGTTGCCGGAGGCGCACATGAAATGAAAGTCAAAAAGGACAAATTTAATTTGCACGACAAGGACGGCGGCGGCGCGACGCTGCATTTAGTCTCGCGCAGATACACGGCGTATCGTACATGCAGTACGGCTCGGCGCGGTGTATTCTGTCTCCACAGTTGAAAAACGTACTTGCGCGTAAAAATAAAGCGGCACAGTGTAAGCGCGCCGAGCCGGGAATAACTAAAAAATTTGCGCTATTCCATCTCTCAAAGTATCAGAATAAAAGGGTCGATGGCATTTTGCATCTAGAATCTTGAAAAATGAAATACACGCTGCTGCTGCTGCTGCCGCTGCCGCCGTGGCTGCTCGAATAGTTGAAAAGAGCTCGAGCTTGCGGATGTAGGCAATCTCGCTCTATTTCTCGCTATACATAACTCAGACGGGACACGCACACGCGTAGAAAAAAAAACTTTTTTTCCCTCGTTTTCACGAGAGCAGCAGCAGCGGTACACAGCAGCAACGGGGCTGCGGTATAAGCATCGATTTCTGCGCATTGTGGCCGCGTATGTGTGATGCTTGCAATTTATGGAGGCTACGTAAAGTAGCTCGTGCGAGCTTTGGCTTTTCCGCCGCGCCGAGCTGCCACCGAATTCTTTTCTCTTACACTCGCATGTTTGTCTCTCTTTCTCGGCTGGTGGCGGCGGCGGCGGCAACGGCGTGATCCGGTGGCGTGTTACGAAATATGGCCCAAGTTACCCAGTCACGTAGCTTGCATCGTTCAACAAAGAAGTAGCTCAATTCCGCCGCTTCCCAAACCCTCTACCCCACGCCAGACAGCAGAAGCAGCAGAAGCAGCAGAAGCAGCAACAGCAACGGTGCAGCCAAGCACTGCACTGTGACGTGTACATGTGTGTAGCTGCGCTCACATGCGTGTGCTCGCCTCTATTTATGTGTCTGTGCACTCGAGTGTGTGTGTAGTGGCTTATCCTTCTTCTTCTGCCACTGCCACTGCTATTGCTGCACCGTTTCTTTCGTTCTCCCACCTTAGCCGCCTATTTTTCCTTCTTTTGCGTGCATTTATTATACGCCCTCAAGAAACGAGCACACTCCCTACGCATTGTATTTTGCGAGCTTGCGAATCTCGGAGCTTGCGATACTGCGAAACTTCGGTGAGTAAAATGGGCATATCAAATTGGTTTTTTTGGTCAATTGCAATTTCGATGACGCATGCGCACAAAAGCGACAATTTTTACTGACGATTCTTCTTTCGCCTCGCATGAAAATAAGATGGATACCCTTTGCCGCACGTCTTGTATTATAGTGATTACTCGAGTGCATGTTTGCCAGCAAAATGCAGCGCGACGTCGTCCTTTTTATGCGGGCTATATTATGATACTTTTAATTTTCGCAAAAAGCTCGCGTTTCAACATGAATAAGCGCGATTGCCCGGAGCGAAGTATACATTGTTAATAAAGTGCCGAGAGGTTTTTGTTTCTGCAGAGCTCTAATGCTCATTGAGATCGTCGTGCTCCGAGCTGGATCGATGAACGATTTTTCGCTCGACTTGTACTCTCATATTTCGATAAGGTTTCTAATACTATTTCCGTACGATTAATATTTAAAATATTACCGACTGAATGAGACATCTATTTGGATTATTTGAGATTGGTGATCGCCGAGCTAACGAACAAAGAAAGAGCTTGCACGCGCAGATGGGCGAAATAATTTTATCAAGCTCTCATAAAGTTGATTTCATTCATGCTCGCGCACAGACGTATGCACGGCTATATCTTTACGCTTCTTTTCAGGGAGGAATAAAATTTTAACAACGCAGATAACTGCACTCGACGAGCAGCTCGAGGTGGAAATAATTTCTTCGCTCGATGAGGCCTTTTACACAAAGCGAAAAGTTATCATTCTTGCAATATATGCGCGCACACACATATGCGTGCGCATATAACTTTATTACAGTCGACTTTTAACGAAAATAGTACTTTGGCTTTTATGTATAATAAATGGTTATACGTGTAGTAGTGCCTCGCTCGCTCTCGCAAGATATACGGTGCAAAGTGCGAGCGAGCGAGCGAGCAATGTGTTACGCGTGCGAGTCTGCAAGCTGCGGTAGTTATACATTTGACTTGTGCAGTCACGCGTAATAATACATACAAGAGAAAGCTGCAATGCACATGCTTGGCTGCCGCCTAGGTACTATGTGGCTACGCGGCGTAAACTTGCGCGATAGCTGCCTAGCTGCATCTTCGCAGCTCGGACTTATAACGGCTTCGAAGTAACTGCTCTCGACGAGCTGCCGAAGTTGGTCCGCGTACAGGCAGCTCTATCTGTGCGCGAGCCGTTTCCCGAGCTGGCTCGCAGCTCGCTGCACCCGCTAAGCGGCTCGGTCGCGCTTAATTATTTTTTGACCGACGCTCGAGACCGACGACAGATTATTGCTCCGGCCGAAATTAATCGAAATCGTGCGTCGCCGATGACGAGCAGCAACTCGAGCTTGCAAGCTCCGACTGCAGCCGAGTCAATGGCTGAGCGTACGTCGTTCGATTATCGCTCCCCCGTCGCGCGGAGCCCACGCAGACGTGCGAACGACGTAATTTGTATTTCACTTGCAGCACTGATGGTATTATAAGCAGCTCGCGACGCGTGGCATGTATCATTCAACTCACGTGCGCGTGTGTGGCTGCATTAGCGTTCCTGGCGCTACGCTTCAACTTTCCATTGCATACATAGTGCCAGTCATCTTGGATGGCGTAACAAGTAGCTCGTGATTAGACTCGTGCGATAATGAGATCTATCGCTTTTACCGGCTTAGACATTTATTTCAATTTCAATTTTTATTCAAAAGAAATGTAGAGTTATAATTTTATGCCATAGATATGTAAAAGTGTTAACATAGACAGACGAGGATGCGCCTCCGTCGTTATCGCAACTGTCAAAGGGGTAAATATTAATTTTTCTCCATCTGCTAAATGAATTACGCTTGCCGGCCGCGTGCCTGCTGCGGCTGCAAGCGAAACATCTCTCCCTCGTCGTCGTATAGGCTATGTGCGCGCCGGCGTGCGTGTTTATATGCCTAATCAAGTATCGAGGGAGGCTGAAACGCTACACGAGCTCGGCATGCTGGCGTAAATACGTTGCGAAACGCATTCGGTGGCCTAGCTTCGTAGTGAGCGACGAAGAGAGAGAGGGCGCAAGAGAGGAGGAGAGCTGCGTTGGTCGACGTGTGTATACCTACGTATACAGAACAAGTAAGAGAGAGAGAGAATTGATATTCTCGTTTGTCTAAATTCAGTTAGTCAAGGGAGTGAGCGAAAGGGAGAGAGAGAGGAAATTGTTCATCTCGGAGACAGCCAATTTGTGTGATGTGGAAAGCGAATTACTAAGCTCGTTCAAATTCTCGCCCTCTTTACTTCTAGTCATCGTTATACGTATATAGCTGACATACATATAGATATACACACACGAGACGTAACTTTGTCCAGTGCTCCAAGTCACCCAAGCTCGGCCATCAACGCTTTCGGCTACTCTGCAGCCTAAGCTTGTGTTTCTTCGCACGCTAATTTCACTTGTGTGTATAGGCTAAACAAACAAAGCGTCTTGAAAATTGATTTAAAAACAATTTATTATAATTCTGATTATTTCAAATTATATCGAAAAGTATTCTGAATACTTAAAAAATAAATAAACGCAACCGTAATGTCATAATATAATGTTATGTTATGTTTGCCAGTAAATTTTGTTATTTTGTTAATTAATCTAAAAGGCAAATCCAGTAATATTGTTCAGAAAATAATATTATACCATCAGTCGTACACGCAATGACATAATTGAACCTAACACTGGTCTATATCTACTACTTGATAGAGCAAAATTTATTTTATTTGCAGTAAGTTTATGCACCAACGAACAGTCAGTCGAGTTGCGTAAAAAAAAAAAAAAACAAGACGCTAAAACGCAAAAAAAAGAGCCTCGATCCGACTCTAATTTTAATTGTTGTAAAGTTTGTTTGCGCGAGAATAAAGGAGTGGATGGTTTCCGACAATGTGCTGGCACAAACACGTAAAGGCTTGACTCTAGCGCGAGGAGAAATTATGTTACTGAGCTAGCTCGAAGGGGGCGTTCTTTTCTTCATTCACTCAGACACACACACACACATACCCACCCACAGCCACACACACTTACGCACACACACGTGGAGACGTGCGAGAGATAAAATAAACTTCGGGCTAAGTTAGAAATTTGATACACTTAAATATCTCTTGCTCAAGCTCGAGCTATCTTTTGAGCTTGTACTTGATAAGTTTTCTCTATAGCTTCTCGCTATCCGTAACTTTCTTAACATGATTTAGCAAAACTGTAGGGTGCAGTGTGCATGTAGTCGCGGGCAGGGGGGAAGCGGGGCCGCTACATTATACAAGCAAAACTCGACGGAGGAGGCCGGGCGAGCTGGCGGCGTCAAACAAAGGCTGAAAGCGAGGAAAAAACATTTTTCCTTCATTGATTCTACCGTTGGCTGCGTAGACTATATAGGTATAAGAGGAGCGCGCGCGCGCGCGACGACGACGACGACGTGTAATTCGCAAAAGGTCATGCGCAACAAATGACTGCCAGCAGCGTTCCGTTTCAATGCAGCGCGCGCAGCTAGAGCGCCGAGAAAAGAAAAATCTATAGGGTATAATGAAACGAGTCTTTAATTGAATCGCGGAAGGTATATAGCACGCACACAGATCACCGTTGGAATTAGCAGCTGCAGCTCGAACGAAATGTGAGGAGATTGTAGGCGAAATTGAGGTGGATCGTACGAGATAAATGACTCGCTTCTCGGCTCCTCGCATATAATGAAAGAGAGCCAGAGAGAGAGATAGAAAGCTTCGAGCTGGATAATTGGGGACGATAAAGAGCCCGAGACAGAGACGGAGCGAGGAGACGCAGACAAGATTCTCTGCTCTACGAGCTCACTGTAAGATACGAATTGCGATTTTTTTAAATCTTTTCTGCCAATAGATCGACCGATTGCAGTGCGCCTCCCAGCGACTGGAATTAGTTGTTGACTGCTGTCACTATTTCGTTATTATTTTTCTCAACTCGACGTGTTCCAAGCGTCGATCGTCGCGACGAATCGAGGATCGAAAAATAAAACTGCCAACTGCTCTCCTCCGTCGCGCGGCAGTTCACTATAAAGTATAAGTGTAAGCGAGTGTGACGATTATTATTCGACTGCGGTGGCGGTGGCATCATCATCTAGTCGCTTATGATTACTTCTTGCTCGCAGTCGCAGATGTGTACATCGGCAATTCAGCAAGAGCTCGTTACATTAATTGCGAAACTCCGTCGGCGCTCGAGACTCGAGTCCTGCGCGTCTCGCGCGCGCCTATAGCTCCCTTGGCGTGAGCCGCACGTTTCCGCGCCTACGCCAGCCGCCGATACGCTGACAAACTGCGCGAAATACAAATATTTTCCTTTTTTTTATGGAATTTTAATTTCGCATAATATTTCGCGCGTCTCTGAGGTCAGGCTAGGGGCGGCTGTTGCTGCAAGGTGAAGGTGAGAGGATACGAGAAAGCAAGACAGAAAGAGAGAGAGAGAGAGAGTTAGCGAGCGAAATGCATAACGAGATGGATTTACGAGGGCATAAATCAACGTCCCGTGAACGATGGAGCAAATGCTATATGCGACTGGTTCTTGCTTCATTCATGCGCGGGTCTCTCTTTTTTCCGCGACTCTTGTTTCTTTTTTTTTTCACTTTATCCCTTGGCGAGAATTTTTTCCCTCGACATATTTCGTTCGCTATATCTGTATCCCACAATGACTTAAGTCACTAATTCTCGTTTTCGAATAAAACGCGTTCAATCATTCAAGTAGTAAAAGACGATTAAAAGGTTTTGTACTACAGTTTTTGCACATCATCAATTAAGTCTTGTCGTTCTAGATGTTTCATTTGAAGCCCAACTTAGCTCAATGAAATCACCTTGATAAAATCACAATAAGGTAAACATTTTTCACATCAATTTCAGTTTCTCTTAGGCTTCATACTTTTGCTCCATTTCAACATTTGCAGATAAAATTACAATTTGTGCCAGATCAATTTTTAAAGAGAAGCATTCTGATGCATTTTGAAATTGCAATTATTTGCACGAAACTTTGGTAGTGAGCTATTTTTGAGTAGAATTAAGAAAATTAATGATGTTTATTGGGTTCTCGTAGCTGAGCATGGATCCTTCGTATTCGTATATACTGGTATTGAGGACTCTTGAGACGTTCATTAAAATATGCGCCGAGGATGAAGACTGCGTAGAGAAAGACTCGCGCTGCGCTCGGTGAAAATTTAATTTATGTAATATAATATGTGCGTATGTAAGACGCCTACGGAGCGCGTTTAGATTTAAATGGGCGAATTGCTGGTAAGCTCGGGGCATAAACAACGCGCACGACTCGTTAAGAGAAATATTTTTTCATTAACCCAATTAAAAATGGGTCAATTAGCAAATTTTTTCTTTACTCGTGCTTGTGCATCGCGCATATATGTATAACAAAGCGCGCGCGCGCGAATGCTCGATTCTTTCTCGCGTGCCCCTGCTAGTTTTTAATTTTTCACCCATTTTTCGCTCTCAGCATAAAAAGCCTCGACGACGACGACTTGTTTCAAGTTGCTCGCGTAGGTGTGCACTTGTGCGTGTGCGCGAGCTTTGTTTGTCCAAGTCTTATTACTATTATTATATTCTTCTCTATTCTTCGCAAGCGCGACGAGGCATTCTTGCTCAGCCGAGTGCATTACTGCTCGAATGAGAGATTCTCGGGGTGCGCGCACGCGGTCGACATAAACTTCCCATTAAGTTATGAATCTCGAGCTACTGCTGAAATCTACGCGTTCTTCTTTTTTTCTCTCTCTCCCTCTTTTCGTCGTTATATACGTAGGAGTACTCGCAACGATGCCGTTGCGACTCGAAGCGGTATTAGCATTTGTCTCTGAACTCGCGACTCTCAGTGTGTGTGGGTGTGTGGGCGAGCTATTTTCCTACGTCGTCCTTCCATTAACGGCTTGACGCGCGCAGTGCAGCCGAGAAGCCGCAAAAAGTTGTGCAATCCGAGGGCCGACGTCGTCGTCGTCGTCGTCGTCGTCGTCGTCGTCGTCATCATTGCGAACGCGTCCCAAACTTTTTAGACTCGTGGCTTTGAATGCTTTTATGCTATATACGTACTACTCCACGGTAGATGATACCGTTGCAGCGATGCCACCGCCGCCGCCACTGCTGTCTCTGAAACTTTCGTCTAACACCCTTTTGCGCGCGACTTTCGCCGTTGTAAACATTTTAGGCTGCGCATGGAATGTGAAAAAAGCGGCGAGGAAAGGCGACATAAAAGGCAAAAAAAATTACAAAAAGTTAACCCACAATGGATTCATTTTCGTGTTGTCGGGCATAAAATGCACGCATAAATCATTGTCACTCGCGAAACGATACTTTGACGAATCTAAATCGATCTTGCGCCTATGTGTTTTTTGTTATATATTTTAGAGCCGGGCAAAAAAACACGGCTTTAATTGCCAAGTTGGTCGATGTTTTATTGTCTGGGTTAATGAAAGGCTCGAAGTACGTGCGTAGCGCGCGCGCGCAATTTATGTATTCGTTTTCTTTCTTTCTATCATATATACGTATGTTTATATATGGCTTAGTTAATTGCTTAATTCTTTAGCCAAGCGATTAATTACTACGTGCAAGCAGCTTTCTATATACGTATAAGTGTGTGCTTGTGTGTGTGTATAGGTTTGCTTGCTCTGCAAGTACAATTGAAACGCGCATGGGCGAGCTTACGCCTATCAAACATGCCGTTTCTCTACTCGACGTATTCGCGCGCCTCGCGCTCGCGCTCGTATATATACCGCCTCTACGTTATACGTAGGAAGAGCAATTTAAATATTTATTCAACTCGGGCGCTATGTGCGCTTTTTAGGTGCAGTCGGTGTTTTGGTTGAAAAAATAAATAAATTGAATATTCATGCGTGCGTTTGCGAAAAAAAATCCTCGTCCAGGCCGTATAACGCGCTTCACTCGCGTCGAGTCCTGCGCTCGGCGCCGAGTAAATCACGTAATACTCAGCAGTTTCATCAGCATAGGTAGAGGTAGGTAGGCTCGTGCACAGGTACACACCAGCGTGTATACGCTACGCAGCGCGTATGCCTCGAGGGCCTTTTCGCTCCTTTCGAACGTTAACAAAGAAGCTCGCGCGCGTGCCAGCCAGCCAGCTCGATGGAGCTGCAGCAAGGATAATCGCTCGCCGATTCATATCCGCGCGCGCCCCAACGATTGTACGACTACGCGTATTATAGGTATTACGCGCAGACAGGTACACGGGGCTGCAAAAAAGGGGCTTGCTCACTGGGGCGCTACACGGAGCGCAGCTCTAAATATACGTAGTACGGCAGGCCATCCATACTGACGCCGCCGCCGCCGCCACCACCACCACCAGCGCCGTCGAAGCTGTCTCTTCCATCAAATACGCGTATTATGCGAGCGTACACGACAACGAGTATAAATCAATCCGTTACGCGCGACTCGACCCTATCGGCAATTTATGATTAATCGAGCGTGCGCCTACATCTACATGATGGCTTCGGTGTATTACTCCTCGATTCGAACCACGAGCAATCATACGACGGAAATGTCGATGCTGATTATTACGAGCGAGCGAGACAGAGAAAGATCCCAAGGCAGGAAATCGTCGCTCTGCACCAGCTCTCTCTCTCTACGTTCAGCTCCTGTCCATATACCTATGTATACTTACGCACGCACGGCTCGGACTCGGGACACGTGGTCGTTATTGCTTTCGCGATGGACTTTGTGGCTTGGTGCTTTTCAATCATTCGATTATCCTGTACGCGCGCGCGCTCGACTCGTACGCAGCCGCCTATATACGATAATACAAATGAGAAGCTCGCTATTCGCTGCGAAATAATTCGCAAAAGACAGCGTTTAATCGTTGATGGAGATTTGTCGGGTGAAAAAGTAAAAGGTCGTTTGGTGCGCGCCGAGACTCGAGAGCCAGTCGCAGAAATGAATGAGCGCACGTCAGCTGCAGCAGCTCATAAATATAACTTATGAACGGCAGTAAGTAAGAGCCGCCGTGTCGCAATTCTCTTCTTCTTGGCGTCGGAGCAGCAGCAGCAGCAGCAGCAGCTCGGCTTTTGCCGCGACTCGTTGACAGTGTCATCGTGGAAATTTCGAAATTTCTATAGGAACGAATTTCTAAGCTCGGCGAGATCGTGCAGTACGATCCGTATACCTGTATACTCGCCGTATAAGCTGGGTAATATACAGCATACCTTAGTCGCGTATTCAAATTAGCGACGAATTTCTCGAGTCTTTGATCTCGTGCGTGGCACGAGACACGCATAAATATTCCATATACGTACATTGGTTGCTGCTGCCGCCGCTGCTGATGGTGTTGAAGCAATAAAGCATGACATACAAATACCTGCTGAATTTCATTATTGGAGTAGAAAAATCCACCCCGCCAAATGCACCTTTGACGGGCTAAAGTTCGCTTCGATGTTCTGCACACCCTGCAACGTACACAAGCTCGCGCGTGCAGATAAGAATCTCGGCGAAAATCACGCATTTATGCGTCGAGCAGCAACAGTAGCAGTAACAGCAGTCAAAGACGATTAGAAATAGCGTCGTTACGTAATAAAGTATATCTATGTATGCAGGTAGGACGAGCCAAACCACAAGTGCAGTTGGCTAATGTTGCTGCATGCGTGTGGCTGCGAGTGTGTGCGCGCGAACAGTTGGGTGCGTCGTATCCATACCTATACGCAGCAGGCCAGGCAAAAACATAGCCCCAGGCAAAGTTGGCTTATAATCGGCTGGTCATCTCAGTGGCTTCCGTATAGAGCGAGCAACTGAGGGAGCCCTAGGGATTTCCGAGTACACCTAGGCTACGTCAGTTATATGTGTGCACGTATATATACACATGCACATGCGGGTGAGCTGTTAGCTGCCATATACATGCACACAGGAGCGCGTTATAGCTTCGGCCTTCGCTAGGCGACCTGCATGAATATTCAGTATTGTTGTTTGCGGTGCTGCAGTTGCATGTGCAGCTTCGATCGCGCCGCTTTTGCGCCTTTGCATGTAAATTTTTTAAAAACTCCTGTACAGCGCTATCCTATCTCTGTATGCACGCTCCGATAAACATATCTCGCACTGGCTCCGAGCGAGTAATTATTTGCGAAGATGTTTAAATAGTTCTCTATCTGCGTTATTCCGTAATAATTCGACGACACCACTGAGGGTCGATTCACTATAGGTATGCTCGCGAAAAGAAATCACGTATCCGGATCGAACGCGTTAATGAACGCGCGCACGTCCCTGCGTGTACGCAGAAAAGCATCGGTGCTCGCGCGAGCACGAGGCATAAAGCTCGCGGCTGATCGATTATAACTCGAGGTGTACTCGTGAGCTCGAACGGCTACGAGCCTACCACCGCAGCGATAGTGCAGTATTTGCGTATACATGCTGGGGGAGAAAGTGTTACAATAACGAAGCAATCCTACAACCGAATGAATGAAACATTTCTGGGCGCGCTTTCTGTTTGCTCAATCGACGAATAATCCGTTTTACCGTCGCTGTTGTTTTGCTTCTTCTTTCTTCTTTCGTTTTTATTCAACTATTTTCGGTAGCTCGCTTTTCCCGCTGCGGTTTCTTCCGTCCTCGTCTACGCAAGCTGATTCGCCTCTGCGACTTTTTTTTTTCATCGACTCTGTTTGCTTTTGAAAGTCAAGATTGTTATGATAGCCTACTATATACGTGCAAGCGAAGGTATATTCTTACAAGCCAAGCTCTTTATCGTTCAAATAAAAAGAGAAGAAAATCAACTTATCGAATGTACAATCTTAAACGGGGTACTCGAGATTGCGCGATTTTTATCTCGGCTAGCGCCTTATCACTGTCTTGCAATTGAATTTCTTTTCAGCTGCAAGACGCCAGATCGTTTGGTTCATCTCTGAATTATGAACGATGAGCAGATTGTGCCGCGAGAAAGATAGCGTAGGAAAAAAACTACGCAATGACATCCGTTCGTCGAGTCGAAGGTTCCGATGAAATCTCATCGAACACGCCTGAATCTTCGCTTCCATCTGCAGCGACGCGCGTACTTTTTCTTGTAAACGAGAGAGACGGCATATTCCAACGTGATTATTTGCTCTTGTCGACGATTAAGTCCTTGTACGAGAGCCGAAGATAACGTTTACAGCTCTGCTCTCGTTTCCAACTGCAGTGCGATTTCGAGTTAGATGCGATAGTCCGAGTCACATGCAGTGTTTCTTTAGCATCAGTTACGATGAGCTGATGCCGACGCCAAATTTAAACGTGAAAGTGAAAAATCATGCAAAGCTCGCTGCTACTCTTTGTGACCATTGCTTTTTTGCAGTGCTTTGGAAGTGACGCGGCTCGTTCGCACCCCACTTTGCGTGCCGTCACAGTGGTATGAAAAAACAGATTGCTAAATGTCGACTCGACGATCATTTATCCGTTCCACTTTTTCATCTTTTAGATATTTAGACACGGAGACCGTTTACCAAACGACCAAAAAGGTGGAGGTTTAACAAACGTTAGTATATTCCGTTGAAAAACAATGAAAATAGTGAAAAATTTCTTTTCTAAACATAGGAAAAAAGTCACATATTTTTGACCTATAAAACGTTGAATTTTGTGCCCCCTGCAGACTGGAAGACTGAGATCTTATCGATTCGGGGAAAAGCTACGCAAAAAATATGGTGATTTTCTGGGCGAATTTTACGAACCAGCGTCGATTTTCGCTCGCAGCACCGAGTACGCCAGAGCCCAGATGAGTTTACAACTTACACTTGCGTCACTGTACCCGCCGCAAAAGCACCAGAAATGGCACAAATCGTTAAACTGGCAACCGATACCATATTCCCATGCTCCGTTAAATAACGACGTTTTACTTTATCCCGATGGCTGTCCAAGGTTAGTGCGCTCCGATATTTTCATGATTGCACTATTTCTTATTCAAAATACACGTTTTTCTCATACCTTTTTTATTTTCCGTTACAACGGTCAGATTCGTGCAAGAATTAAAAGCAGCTGAATCGAGCGCCGAGTTTAAAAAGCTTCTCGAGCCATTCCAGGAGACAATGAAAAATTTGACGAGATTGACGGGTAGTCAAGTAAGCAGCAGCAGAGATATGTTTCTGTTGTATCACAAGTTTGACGCAATGAGATACATGAATGAGACGCTCGAGGACTGGGTCTATGATTACTTTCCCGACGGTGCTCTTTTGAACGGAACATACCTGGAATACAAACGGCTGAAGTTCACCGATTGGCTGCGAAAAATAAACGGCGGTGAGTGCAGAAACAATTTTTCACGTCGCAAGAGCCGAGGAGCGCTAAAATATATAAAATTTATTATTCGTTTGAAATCTATGTGTGTCGCGTGGCGCAGGTGCTCTGATGCGTAAAGTAGTCGACGACATGACGGCCGAGAGCAAAAGGGCCGAGGCCGATGGTCGCAAGCTCTTTTTGTACGGCGCTCACGAATTGAACATCGTGTCGGTTTTGCAAACGCTCAAGCTGTGGAAGCCGCACATTCCCGAGTACTCGAGCGCCGTCGTGCTGGAGCTGCGGGAGCAGTTGAATCTCCACTTTGTCAAGGTTCGATATGACACATATAGATTTTTGTGAGATATTACATTTTCGATGGTCGCTTGGCAAGCTTTATTAAAAATGCACGATTAACTCGCAGGTGCTGCATTACCAAGGTATCCCGCCAGTTTTCATTGAAAAGCAAATTCCAGGTTGTACGACGCTCTGTCCCCTGGATAAGTTCATCAAGCTGATAGAGGACCAGTTGCCGTCGTACGATGAAATAATTTGCAGCAACGAAAGGCTATAATCCGAGAGGATCGCGTAGCGCGGGCGATTATATAAGCAAATAATACGATCTATATATTTGCTTTGGTATCAAAGGAAGCGCGACGAAGACAATCTGTATATTATAAAAAGAGGATAAGCTTCTGCGAACAATCGAGATATTGGTTTGGCTATAAAGAAGAAAAGGAGGAGAGACGAAGAAGCTGATGATGCAGCTGTGGCGAAGATCAATTAAGCGAAACGAGCGCAGAAACTTTGCGAAAAGTCTGACAGCTGAGAAAAATAAACGGATACACTCGGGGGATGCAGGATCAAAGGGAGAGACTCGGGATCGACGCTATCGGATAGCTGCGCGGAAAGGCGAGGGGGTGGCGCGTAATTAAAATCTCTTGTGCGTATAATAGACGTAAACAGCGTGGAGCAATCGGTCGCTACTGCTGCCGCTGCTGGCCAAGACTCGAGCTTATAGTTATCTCGAATACTGCAAACTATACATACGTAAGCTAAGGTATTAGTCACGCTAAACGCTCGCTTCCCCCTTTGTGCTTATATTCCCGCGCGCAGTTCACGTTCACGGCAGACGCGCGCGGCCGGGCCTGGATATAGGATGAGGGAAGAGAGTCTCTCGAAAACAGAGACAGAACACGAGCCATTTGCGCTATGTCTTTGCAGCGTAACGGATGAAAAGCAGCCCGTTATATGCGAGAACGATAGAGAGAGCTATACAGAGAGGTGCCTGCCCGCCCAAGTTATATGCAACAACGGCAGAAGCAGCGGTAGCAGCAGCAGCAGATGCTGGGATTGAGATGAGATAATATCCGTCGAATGCCGGAAGACCGGAATATTGGCGGAGCGCCGTACAATTTCCTTCGCAGCGTAAGCTCAAGCTGCGTCCCTCTCGCCCTCCCTCCCTTCTTTCCTCCCGGTCCCTCGAATCTCTCTCTGATATGTATGTGCAGTTTGGAATACGCAGCAACAGCAGTTACAACCTGAGTTTCTGCTGCTTTGCACGAGTCGATAAATGACATTCTGTTGTATTTACGCACACTCTTGAAGCTCTTCAACTTGGCCGGGATGACGGCGCGCGTGCGACAACACAGACGCAAGGGCCATTCATGAGCTAGAGATTTTAATTGCATCAAGGGGGCGTAACAGTGTCTTGTACACGAAAGTTTTTACAAGAAGAACACACTTTTTTTAGAATAAATTTAAAACGATACAAAATTAATTGATATTTTTACATTTTTACTATTTAGTGCAAAAAAAATCTCAGAAGTTTTCTACTACAAAAAATGCTTCTCGAATGCCTCTAATTGCTTCAATTCTTTGGTACATACTCATCTTCGACCTAATTTGGGCATATTTTTGTTTGAATTATTTACGTACAAAGAGAAAAACACTTTCAAAAGACTGTCTTGCTCGATCATATTCAACTTTATGATATGTTTATTACCCGAATAACTTCATTTTTTCATATAAGATTAATTTAATAATTTAAAGCTCATTCAAATCAGCCAATTCAAATACACTATAGTCTTGTACTGGGCTACATAACAGTTGCACAAGCTTGAAAAATAGTTGACTGACGCGATTTATTTGTGGCCTATACATACTTTAAGAACTCGACAGATTGAAATTGTTTTTCCCTTGCCTGCAAAGTTTTGTGGCAGTGGTCAATTCGAGGCAGAATTTGCCTCCAAGGAAGGGAGCTTGCGAGCGCAATTACGCATTCGGGAATGAGGAAATTGGATATTCGTCGAGCCGCATTACGCACTCCAATCGAAGAATCCAACTCGGCGAATGATAATTTGAATCGTCGGAATTCTAAAAGCAAGACGCGAAATTGTCTTCGTTAAAAACGTCGAGCTTCGCCATCGGTGCAGACGTGCAGCTCGATCGAAATTCAAGAAAAACGAGCTTCGTCCCGAGCTTTTGACGGATGGCGCGAGCTTGGAAAGCGACGACGATGTTCGTCGCGCGTATGTCGATTGCTATCGCTGCGGCTAGACGGGGCTCTCAGCGTTTCGACGCGGGAACGTTATTTATTGCAAGATGCATCACTTTACCCTTGTGCACCATCGGAGGAGGGTGGTAGGTCGAGTTGGGATCCCATACAGCTTAACGCCTCTATCTTTATTTTTCTCCAGGAAATTTAATCGTAGATCACAAGCGGTCGAGTCGCTCTCTGTCGTCTCCCTCACTCCCGTGTTGATCTCTCTGTCTCTCTCTCCCTCTGTATGTATTATTCCTGCCTATCTTTTCCAGTCGGTCGTATACAGCCTTACTGGAGTCATGCTTTTTATCCTTTCAGTTTTTTCAACTGCGTATAATATTCAATATGCGATGCATTAACTTACAGATACGACGTGCTAAACTATCTCACCGTATACGCTAGCATTTTTCCAATATTGCTGCGAGAGATGAAATCAGAAATTCGTAGACTGGTTTGTTTGCCTTGAACCTATATATGGATAGATATATGTGAATGAATGTACGAAATAAACATGGAAAATGTATGTTTTAAAGGAAAATCTATGTATCAACTAAATCTTTTACCTTCTGCACCATAGGCAAGATAAATCTTCAAAGTTGCTACGAGTTAAATACAAATAAAAAGTAATTAACCAACGACAGATTCGCTTTTTCTTCGACTTTCAACAACTTTTCCAACTTCCTGCAGGGCTAAGAGGAAGGGATGAGCGAGGCCGATAGCTGCTCCTCGCGAGTCTTCAACTAGAAATGTCATCAAAACTTTAATGTATCACATCTGGCTGATTTTTTATTTGTCTTGCATGGGCTAGGGCAACGACGCGACTTTACAAACGTAACGTGATTTTTTGGATTAAACGCGCAAGAAAAACTTACGCCCGAGTTGGATGTCTGCGCCAGTAAACGAGTCCGCGTTACATACTTTATGATTTATAAAATTTCAACTGATATTCTTGAGACTTGAGCTTGTACATATATTTACTTTTAATAGATTTTTTTAACGAGATGTATAAAAACTTGTACAAACTTGAATTAGACTGTACATTTTGAGAAAAGTTATTTATTACCCTAAACCTCAGTCTGGAAATGTTTCTTTTTATTTTTCAATAAGTCTGACGGAAAATTCAGTCGTGCTCGAGCACAAAACCGTCTGTACTTTGGCGAAGGGAACTTGCAGATCAGATTTGATGCGATTTTCTCCGCTGTGAATAGCCAATTTTAAGGCTGTTCATGAAACTTCTTTGAGCATTTCTCGCAGCAAGGCCGTTAAATTGTCGCATCACGTCGCCAACAAGTTTACTACGAATCTCTCCTCGTGTAATTCGTTACAGGTAAAATTTTGTGTACGTACGTACGCAGTGACGTAAATTTTGTGCCAAAAATGGCAGAAAAGGTTGGGAAAAAAATTGTCAAATTTGCTTTGTGGATGCAAAGCTAGCGGCGCCAAAAGACCTAGAAAGGAGCGCGCGTCTACTGAAAGCCGAAAGGAAAAAGAAAATTAACTTTTCCTCTCATGGCTGAATATTCATCTGCACGTACTGGTATCAGTGGCTCGTCTTTTCTCCGTCCCAAGCTATATGAAGCTTGCATTAATATTTATTGCATAACAAATTCGATTAAGAGACGTTGCCGTGCCACGATACCGAGACAAAGTAGACGTTTCCGATATTTTTTCCTCGAGCTCCAGCCGCATCCACTCGTTAGATCACAGATCATGCAAAATCGCCGAGGGAGATTCTGTCGCCGCGAGTTGGGCTGCTCATAATAATTCATCAACTGGACCGCAAGCCCTATAGCGTCAGCTGCTCAGCTTGCAGCCGAGTAAAATAACTTGAAAGTATGAAATACAGCAGGGCTAGTACTTCGGAGTCAAATTAATGTTGCGGAGGGGCAGGTTGTGCTTAGTGTATTTGGCTGGCTTCACAAGCGATTAGTCGAATTCCACGTGACCGGCCAGACAGTGGCGGCTCTTTCTCTCTCTTACACTCGAAGCCACACATTTCGCCGCTCGTACAAGTTCTTCGCGACTCGAGCGACGAGTTGAGAGCTGCGAGAGACCAACTTTCCTAATTTATTCAGATCCGATTCACAGACCGACCGAGACTGGTACGCGATTTTAAATGTATATATAGTTAGGTCGGGATTCGTAGCTACGGCTAGTGGCTTATAACTCGTCGAGACACGCTGGATCCGATTTTAGGCCTGTACATGGCCCGTACAATAGGCAGAGTTGGTTTGCGAAATCGCAGAAAAGTTGCAGGAGCTCGGTAAGACAGCGGGGCTGAAAAAAAAAGGGAGAACGACCGATCGACTCAAGGGCCTCGCCGAATCGTCCTCTCACCGACTCCCCAAGTTGAAAATGAAAAATCTCATCTTATTGCTCGCGATCCCGAGCGAGGCGTGCAGTGACGCAACGTAATCACGTTGCCGAGCAGTCCAAGCATGAAGTTATTTCTCCAAGTGTGCGTACAGGTGCTATACGCACATTCGCTTACGTATCGCGTAGGTGTGTAGGACACGCATAATACGTTATACGTAGGGAGTGTGCATCGACTCGTACTTCGCTCGAGGCTTATTATATTCCTCTTGGCTAGGGGCGCCGTAGTTCTCAGGAAGCTCGAGTTTGAAGAGAGAAAAATACTCGCTCTCGCTCCCCCCCCCCCGCGCGTGCGCTTGTAGCGTATATACCTGCGCGCAGCTATACATACTTACCCTTCACGGGCGAGGGAAAGGAGGCACGCATTCACAGCACAATCCCGAATATGTACGAGCGCACGTCTGCGTGAACATGTCCGCCTAAGGGCTGAATAAATGCAGTCGAGTTCTTCAGCGCAGTCTCTCTCCCTTGGAACTGCAAAAAAGAAAAAAAAACGCACGAGAGAAAAGACGAGCCACGAAGCCAGAGGTAGGGATTGAGAGTGTTTACTTTCCATTTTTTTTTGTTTTCGCTCTTTTATAATAGAGAGAACGAGAGAGAAACGGAGCGCATCTTTGGCATGAGACGTATACAGGCACTGCGTTGTATATCCACGTTGAATTGCGTTTTCCACGCGCGCGCTGCAACGCGTGTATACGCACAACGAGGCTCGGCGCGCATTGTCCTCTCAAAACGCCACGTGTTGGCAGTTCGACGCGTTGTAGCCGTCGTTTGTATATTTATACTGAAGCAATACATGCGTTTACATCGTCGCGTGCGACTTTTACAATGCGCCAAGCGTAGAAATGAAGCTGGAAATTGGACGAGGGGCTGAAGTCTGAGCAAGAGCAGCCACAGTGGCAGCAGCTGTCTGAATGACGATCGTATTTACGCACTTGGCCAAAGTTACAACGACGCGCGTTTTTCATCATTAATGCACGCGCCCGACGACGATGAGTCGCCTATAGTCACGCATGTGGCATATACGCGAATCCCACGCAGATCGCGTCAATCTTGTAATACGCAAGCATCTACTTCGTTTGCCGCTGGGATTGCGATGCGTGCACGAGAGTAGACGCGAAGGGCTGCTGCGCCTACGCCTGCGAAACTTATCTCGCGGAAACCTTTTCGAGAGAATATTTAAAGTTACTTGCGGCCGTTTGATTCGACGGCATCGCACATTTATTCCTTTTTTCTTGCGCTCGCTCGGGACGCGGCTTTTGCTAAAATGAACATTTCATCGTGTTTTGTTGGGCATAGTTATGTCGTACATTCAGACAGATAGCCTACCCTTTACAATTACTAACATTCAAATATACAAATTCATTTCAAAATTTTAAAAATTAACCGTATAAAAACAGTCGTAACATGTGGAACTTCCATACTAATAATTAACAAACATTAATTTGATATTAAAGTTATGGAAAACATTTAATTTGAAATTTAATACATGAAACCTAAAATATCAGATTAATAAAATCGTATTTTACAGTTGGTTAATTAATTGTTTTCAATTGAATTTTTACGTAACTCTTAGATTCCAATTTAAATTCATTTACAGAAGGGTTTTTTATTTACTATGTTCCTGTATATTTTATGTACCGAATTTGGTTGCACACCCACTTTAGTTTCTATTCCATTCCATTTTAAGAATAATTTTTTCTAGTTTCGTCTCGTTCCGTGTTCAATTTTTACATTTACTGAATTGAATTTTGTTTTAATATTTGAGTGTTATTAATCCATATAAAAGTTTTTTTCGATGTAGCTTCTCGTAGATACTTTCCAGCTAATTGTAATATTTGATAGTGAAAGCTGAGACCGCTGACTAGGTTTCGACTACCTCAATTTACAAACACAGTTTTGACTTTTTAAAGCATTTTTAATGTAGTTTTTCATAAGAATTCTCACATAAAAAATTACTCGAATGGCATTGATTACGTCTATTTAAATGAAAAGCCACGAAGCCTTTCCCGTTTTTCTTCACTGGTTATATAGCGCAGGATGAAAATCTGCCAAAATAAAAAAAGAAAAACGTATTTGATGGTATTATTCGTGGAAAGATAAAACGAGCATGCACACAACACACTCGTGCGAGAACTGCTATGCACGTGTGTTAGTGGGTTCGCGAGGAAATACACGAGCTTGCAACATGGAACATTTATCGAAAGGCGCGAGGCAGTAACAACGAATTGAGTTTTGTGCCCGAAGCTCGCGGCAGTTTCTCTCTTTCCCTCTATTCGTGCAAAGGGAAGGGGAAAAGAGTGAGGGGGGTCTAGCAATGCGGAAATTGTATTTCTCAGTGCCAAATGTCGATGGATTGTAAAAGCTCGAGTGCTTTCATTGCGCCGACAATTGAATTCGATAATGAATTTCTACACTGACTCTATGAATCGACGTTGCATTGCGTGCTGCTTTTTAAAGCATTGCGCTCTGCCTACAGAAGTACTTATCAATCGCTTGCTTTCGATTCTTTACATTCGTACTTTTATTTTTTTCCGCCTTGTGCGTTATCAAAGGCTACTTGTATGCTTTATTACTTTATTTATACCTTTTTTGAGCAAGGAATTACCTGCAATTCAGACTTTCAGCCGTCATCAGAGTTGTTTTGAATCGCATTCACTGCTGTAGCATGTAATTAAACACAGTAGCAACTATTTTTAAATTACATATTGAACATATTAATAACAATGACAATGATCAGAATGTATTATAACGCTAGGTGGCATATTTTCAAGCAGACCTAATTATCAGAATTGGTAGCTCGAATCGCAAATGAGCGGATATGTAGATGATTTTGAAATAATCCAGCGCAAACATCAAAATAGGATAAGCTGGGGTGCGCACTGAATTGACGCAGCATTGCACCACACCGTGTATTGCACGCATTCGTTGACTTATTTATACATTCTATTTGTTTCATATTTTCGGCAGCATGATTGCGAGGGCCGCGGCAGTCTCGCTCGCGCTGATTGGACTCTCTTTCTCCCACAGCTGCAGCGCCACTCACTCGTGCGCTAACTGGCCATGTAGTGGCTCTATTTGCATCCTACATATAAATAAATATATTACATATAAATTTATCTCTATCCATCTACATATAAAACTGTTATTATCTCGCTAGCGGGTCGACCGCCGATGTGAAAGCAGACGCGTATTAGCCGCTGAAGCTACAATCCGATTGTTTCAAACATTTGCTAGCGCCTCGATCGCGCCTATATGCGGTTATGACACAAAGATATCGCGATCGTCCGTGGGCTTGTTCTACCTCATAGGCATGCGTATTTACTCCTCTGTCGATGACCATATGAATTATTCATTTAGGGTATAACACGCGCCATACGATCGGCTAATTATCTGATTGGTCGTCGACGTGAGCGGAGATTAGCGTAAATTCATCCCGACATTTTTCACGTCCGAGGAGTTCAATTACAAGCTTTATATTTAGGACTTAGATAGAGCTCGAGAGGGATTAAAAAAATGAGAAACCTGCCAGCGACTTTAGGAACTCGAAACCACGCGCGCGCGCTCGTGTAGTTCGGCCAGTGAAAGCGCGCAACACAAGATATAAAGCAGGTCGTGTAATTGAAGGGCCCATACGCAAGTGAGAAGAGGCACGCGATTACAAGTACGCGCCACTGGAAAGTACCGGCTGGAAAGGAGGCGATGGTGGTGCAGCGCCGCTCAGGGTGGCCTCCCACCCAAGCACTAACTGGAACTGTTAATTACATCTCAGCTAACCGTGTCAAATTAGCAAATTAACTGTTGGCTCTTCGTTACCTTCTATTCGAAAGCTTTTAAGTATCATGTTTTAACGGCTCGAATCATTTTAGAAGCGCTCCGCTTCGGTTTTAAAATGTGCCAGTGCACCCTGGCTCAATTCGTCCTCGCTGCACCAACGTTTCGTAATATTTTCTCCTTTTTCTCGCACTAATCTGTGTGCAGCTACGAAAGTTGGAGCAAAATGTGTATAATGCTCAAATCCATATACGAACTCCCGCAAAGACTTTACTTACCTATTATAACATAGCTTTTAGTGGAAGGCGGACAACGTGAATTACGTCGACTTCCAACGGCTTTATTTTCTTTTTATCCTCTTCATCACAAGCATGAGAGCTATTTAAAATAAATATTTTAAACGAATTTTAAGTTGAATTTTATTTCAAATTCCATGTTTAATATCTAAGAGGATCAAGTTTATGGATGTGGTAAATGAAAAATGTTTGTAAAAAATGTTCATTTTCTAATCATAACATTTATTTTCAGTTCTGCTTATTAAAATATTATTACATTTTAATTGCATGTACAAGTTATTACTTTTTTCGTTTTTTTTTTTAATCGTGCACATCATTCGACATCATCATCATTATCATAATAGTAAACGTGCGTGTCGCATTGAAAAACGAATTAACGAAATTCGCTGACGCGCTCGCATATTAAACTTTGGCATGTCTGCATAATTATGTAACGAATTCCTAATTATTAGTAGTCATTTACAACGTCACGCACGTCAACAAACGCTCAAGGCTTACGTTAATAAATTATTCAGAAATGATAAACAACAACGCGCGAGGAAAACCTAAAATTGTGATTCCTTTAACCAGGAAATTGCATTAAAAATATATTTATAATTAAACAATGATAACTCGATGAAATACCAACATTGGCGACTCTCACTTCAAGTAAAAATACATCAACGAACGAATAAAATATTATTCCGTACATATGAAACACGAGATAAAAAAAACTAGATAAGCACTTTTTAGTCGACGCTTAAGCTATGAAAAATATTGCTATAGAGACTTGTTAGATTGAAATAACAAATTTCAGGTGTGTACTTAAAATTAGTCAAGCATACGCTCCACGAGCACGCGTGAAAAATTGTTTAATTCGAACCGTAATTCCCTCCAAAGCAAATGACGTATAATGACTTAGAGTCACACAGGCGCGGCTCTTCTCGGCGAAAAACCTTCGTTATTTCTGAATTTTTTATCATGCATAAACATGAGCGAGCGAGAAAGAAACGCGTGCAGTGGTGCGAGCAAATCGTCATTAAGCGTCGTTCGTTTTAAATATATGTAAGGGAGTTAACCGACGAGAGTTGCAAAATACGTTATTTTTCTCTTACCGCGCACTTATCCTTCGTTCACTCGTCGGCTATCTAATTCCAGCTGAATTATTAGTTTTAATTTGTTAAGATTTAACAGATCGTGTGCCGCAAGCTCAGCCTCAAGTCTTTTTCACTCCTGGTCTCTCACAAATCTCGAAACGCCATTTTTTCTTTTTCGCGCGTGAGCAAAAAAAATATATAGTACACAACTTTTTCCATTCTGATCCACAGTTGTATAATTTCTTTTTCTCTTTCTTTCTCTCTCTCTCCCACACACTTGCATACGTTATATTTATAAACTCCATTCATACATATTCGTGCTACACATCGAGCGCACTGGCGAACACGCACATATACATACTTACGATCATAGGAGCTCTCGAGGCTAAAGCTCGTTATTCTCACCACACCACTACCACACACCCCCTTCTCCTCCCATATACTCTGGCTTCGTTCGTTCATTTTTTTTCTCACCAAGTTTTAATTAATTTTTCAAACTCGACGACGCAAATTTTTTAACAAGTTCGTAATTTACAGATATAGAAATGCCAACTATTATGATTATTATGTATTATGCGGCATGTATACCCGGGCATATGAACACACAAGTGCGCAATACATATACAATACGTACAGCTCATGCACACACGTACACGCTCGATTTTCTCATCGTATTTATACTTAAATATTTATGTATAACGTATAAATCTTAGGCGTAACAATATGCTCAATATTATACACTTTTTTTAATGAGTATACAAGTAGGTACTAGTGTATGTTGAGTGATTTCGCGTATATAACATGTACTATTTATAATATTTATATGTATTTGGTATACTATTGAGAAAAAATATCCTTTTCTACTTGATGATATACACATGTATTATTATCCACATCTTCTTAAATATGTACATGCACGTATACATACGTGATATATTTATAAAAGTCTCAACTGTCTGTGTAAATGAATCACTTCCAGCACATGTATCGGAATGATTTCAGACTTGAGAGCACATCTCCTCCGATATAAACCATGACAATTTTAATGATGAAAAATTTGTCGAATTTTCAGGTCTCACAACAAGTAAGGACGATAAAAATGCCAGTTTCACCTTGATGTTGTGTTATGTGTATATATATACGTATGTACGTGCGTATTGCCGCGTGCGCGTAGAAATGTCGAGAGCCCTTGAAAAAGACGACGACTACAAGGTACAAATTGTCGTCGTGCGCGACATTAATAATTTCGATGATATATATATGTATGTATAGGTATTCGTGCAAAGATATACGGAGAGAAACGAGGGAGCACATTTTTTTCCGTAACAACTCTTGAAACCTCATGGTTTTTTACCCTTCATTTCATCATCATATGTATTCATTATTTTCACTTTTACCCTGCGTGTGACCGGTTATAATTGGATATTCAACAATATTGCTATCGCGCTCACACGTAACGCCACTTACAATGTATAAATGGCGTGATTTTCATAACTGCATATGTACACAAGGCGAATTTACATCGATATCAATTTAATTTAATTTTTTTCATTTTACCGCACGCATAATTATATTTGAATTCATTACTTCAACTAGAAAAATGATTGATGTGGCAATATCTTCTCGACGGGCAGTGGCACACAAACTTGTAGGCTTTTGCTTACATAAGAATTTGTATCGATCAATTTTTAGAATATATTTAAATATTTATATTTATGAGGGCAATAAGTTACTTTCATAATTTCATATTTTCAATAAATACATTTGGACACAAAAGTACCCATCAACGTAACTTCTGATTTAGTAATTTGGACGGAAGATATATTAGATAAATTACGAATTTTATTGTGATATTTCCACGGATACCGATCATAATCATTATACCTTACGCAATCTATCTGAAAGAATATTTACACGCACTATGAGTGCACCTGGACAACAATGAAATTTAAGAACTATCATCGAAGCAAGTATACATATTGCACTTAAATGATCAATTCGCCTTGAAGGTTCGATGTGCACGCGATAGCAAGTAACCCTTTTTCATTCATTCAACAGCACAACAACCATAAAACTACGAGTGATCAATGTACTTCTCAATAGGATTTTTCGTCAACATCAGTCTCGTATCTGTAACCCAGGTCGCAAGATAACTCAAAATTGATTGAGAAATTTCATAAAAAAGGATTTCTTGAAAAATTGAAGCATTGGTTTCACAATAAAATTATGACAACAACAATTTTCATTAAAATTTTGTAAATTTTCGAATTCTTCTATCTCCGTTTATTTTGATCGTATAAAAACGAGTTTTATTCAGTTTCCTTGGAAAATTTTTTTAAGCTTAAGGATATGTAGAGCAATGCATCGTAAACCGAGCCGGTATAGGGCAGCTGTTTGTTGGTACCGTTTAAAAACGCGAGTTATTGTCACCATTCATCCATCTAACAACGTTCTGACTTAATCATATCTCTAACAAGGCAACAATTTGTGCAGACTTGATTTTTGTTTGACGATCTGGCATTTTATGTACTTTAAACGCTATCTTTAAAACGGCTTGCAGGATACAAAAAAAATCGTAGAAATTTTTTTCATATTACTCATCGAAAAGAATACTTTTCGATGGTGTACATTTCATTGGAAAAAAATAACTTGTTTAGGTATAAGTTTAAACGATCTATTTTTTCGGCAATGTAATGTGTTTTATTCAATCACGACTGATAATTCGAAATTGAATTAAATCTATAAAAAATATACTTACAGAAAAAAATAACTGCAAAAATAGCCTTAAATTATAAAAAGTTTAAAAAAAAAACTAAAAAAATCGTCTCGATATGATCAAAATTTATGGCGATAGAAGAGTTGGAAAATTGACAAAATTTCAAAGAAAATTGTTGTTGCGATAATTTTGTTGCGGAGTGTTCACCTAATATCTATCTAAGTTTATCATTAAAACAGTATGTCAATTGCAGGCATTAACAAGATTGCGTCATATTCGCCAGACCGATGAGCTCAGTCGTTGACTCGCTAAGCTGTTCTGAGAGTGTGGCGCTCTGATTATAAAGCCGAGTAGGTATTTATTTCCTATCAACTCAAATTTGCGCCTTTTCATATAAATGCTCAGCCATACGTGCAACTGATTGATTCATTTTAACGGCTAAATCCGTACAATTGAAGTTTTTATTGTATTTTGTAGACCGAATTTAGTTTATTTACAAAATGCTATTTTTGCAAATGTTAATTTTAAAAAAGATGCGAAGAAAGGAGAATACTTCACGAATTTCAGAGCGGATAGTTTCTTTTATGATTGAATGCACTTATCTCTCGAATTGGTATTGCAGAAAACATTTTAAATATATGTCGACAAGCATTTTATAATATTAAATCACTATTTTGAATCAAGTCTTTTTATATTTTGAGTATTAAGTCATAAGAAAACTAAAAATATCTACTACTATATTGCCAACTTGTAACAAATTTATAATCTTTGGGTTATAACGTAACAATAAGGATAAACTAAAAATTATTATTACTAACAAGATCATAAAACTCACTTGATTACGAGCCTGTATTTGCACGCACAAACCCCAATATTATAGCTTTTCGTTCAAGAGTGACGATGGCACTTTGGTCGATTATTTATACTTTCTATAGTGTTATGGTTTTTTGTTTATTCTTAAAAATGCACATAGTTTCCGGTGTTTAGAGTAATTCTTCGCTGTCATCGGATTGGCCGTACATTTGAGGCTTTCGCTGCTGCTGCTGTTGTTGATGCTGTCTACTCTGAAGTAGCGCAATGCTGGCCGCCTTGTAATTTATCGGCCCGTAAGAGCGATAATCTACGTCGGCGTAGTCCAAATCGGAGAACTCCGGCTTGAACGGCTACGTCGTTTGAAAGGATGACGATGATTATGGATTAACACAATAATGACGGCACATGTAACAAAGGGATGGAACAAAAGAAATATGTTAAGTTAAAATTAATAAGCACCCAACTTTGTTACTTTTGTTTCGAACTTTCCATTTTGAATTTTGTTCATGTGATTGTTCATACAAATTTCAAAATATATTATGGCATGACGATTTTTATATTTGTTATGAGAAATAAATTTTTCTGAACCGAGCTGCTTCTTCTCGTGACTATGATATGCACTCTCAAGTAAAATTTTCATTCAAAATAATTGCGATACATGATTCGATAATTTAAAAGCATAAATAAAATATAATCAAGTACTTACTTTTTTAAATCAAATTTAATAAAATCATATACTAAAATTTGTAATAAATACAGATGAACAATCATATGAAGTAATGAAATTCAAACACAAAGCAAAATATAAATCATTTTGTAGGAGTAAAATAAAACAGTAAACGTAATAAGTAAATGATGAAAATTAATTTTAGTAAACACGCGCACACGAAACTCACACTTGTTATCGCTCGCAAAGCTACATTTATAACGATGAGGTGAATAATATTATACATACGTACGTGTCAATATAATCATAAATACGCCGTAGAGCTTTCATTATGTGCACGAGGGCCGCAACGGGGGACGGGAGGGTATCTGCGCGAGAAGCGCGGCAGGGGGTCTGGTTTTCCGCGCGTCACTTTATAGTCAAAGCTTCGTAGCCACGTCAAAGCTTGCGCTTGATCGATTAGGGTCTACCTCGAAAACCGTTAGTCGCCTTGTCCACATTTATGCGTGGCAGCAATTTGAGTAAAGCTTCCTATTATCAATTATGTGTGAATAAAGCTCTTGGAAGTTCCCTTTCCTTCTGCGGCCACGTGGCTGCACATGTATAATGCACAATGTCGACGTGTCAGAGAAATTTATATGTTAATTCGTGCATCGTATTGCTGCTTTTTCGTACATTTTCTAGTAATGCGAGACGAGAAAAAACTTGCAAAAACGGCATCGCGCGAGCTGCATATGCAGAACCCAGCCCAGTACTCGTGCTCGTTTGCTATATTATTGTGTGCGTGCGTGTGTGCATGTGTCTGTCGGTGTGAGCATGTAAGTTGCCCTCCACAGATAAGGTAGCAGGAGCAGATATTCATAATTTAAGCCAGAGCTCGTTCTCGCGCACGCGTATACGTGTACGTAGAGGTATGGCGAAGCAAGTGACGTTAGACCGGTATAGGGAGCTGTAGGATGTGCTCCAGCTTTCTGGCACGAGAATATATAGAAGTGCGCGCTCCACTAAAGCAAGTGTCGGCGGCTGATGTACGTATATCCAAAGTTATGCGCGTCCCTGTATCTATACACGAACCCGGACTGAAAATCGCATGAGCATAGTCCTATAGTCCTCTATATCCCGTAAGGCATGTAAGCAGCTATATGTATACTTATCCTAGAGAATAAATTCGTCGCGCACGCCACAAGCAAGTATCTTATTATATGCGCATAACAAACGAGCCTCTATGCATCTGATAAACGACGAAATAACGACTCACAATTTTTCTCAATCAACCTTTTTTTCAATAAAAATTACTTTTGCTGGATACGGTAAAAACTCGCTTAATGAACGCCTCTCAAAAGTGGACACTTCCCAGTAGCGGACATATCTTATGCAGGAAAGGTAAAAATACTTTCTTTTTCATGAGACGAGACTCTTAACATTAAACACTACGGTCGACGGACACTTAAAAAGATTTAATGGAAAATGAAGCATTTTTCAGCAATTTTAGACTCCGTACGCTTAATAAAATTTTGATTCACATACCGAAAAAAGTTCTGTAAAATGAAAAAATTCATGATATTATTTTTTTTTTATTATTAGGGATTATTTGTAATTGATTATGAATTGATCAATTTTATATTTACTTTTTAGTCAACTCGTATTTCTGGACAAACTCCTCGGTTGGGTCATTGTCCACTAATGGGAGTTTTCACTATGTTTAAGCCAGGTTAAAATGAATGCCTACTCGAAAGATAAGATGTTACTTTCGCCTTCGAGTTCAAGTTTCATAAAAGCATGTATTTCGTTACTACCTTTAATTTTTGATTCAACACCGCTTATATGACACAATCGATACATACTCACGACTAGCCAATATTTATCGCGTGCGAGCCCGTTTTATGTTTACACCCATGCGGCAATACGAGAAAACAAGGAAGAGAGAGACGAAATTGTTTCGTTCTGATTCGAGTTTTGAAGTTTTAATTAAACTTTATAGCTGCAATTGCAGTTGCATCAGTATGCATACGTTTAAATGTAATGCAAAACTGTAACCAGTGTGAGTGACATAAAAAAGTTTCGAATAAAATTGTATTGCATAGATAATCTCATCTCTCATGTCTGTTGAATCGTAAAAGAAAAACGTTGCACCAGAAAGCTCTTGTCGTTTTGGCTATAGGACAAATTCCATTTAAAATGATTAAGTTTACATGTTTTTTTTTAAATGCGTGTTGCCACTTACCATTTGTATTCTTTCAAAAATTATGAATAGTTGTTACTCGCGCTGAATTTCCATTAATTAGAAAATGACGTCGAAAGTAGTTGATTTAAAATTCAGTTAAATATTTAATGTTACATCACGAGTTTTTAAACGCAACGAGCACGTTAACACAAAGAAAAATGAAAACTTGATTGAACAATTACTAACTTGTTGTGTGGATTCCACGTAGCTACAATATACATGTTATAAGGCCCTTTAATCACTGCAATAAACGTAAATATCTTTCAACGTAACCGGAGCCTACGAAAAAAAACTTCATTTAACTGAATTATAGCGATTACATGGACAAAATTATTCGTTAAATTGCGCAGTTAGACTCGCAAACCAAAAGTATGAATGAAAAAGTTCGAGTGCACACGTACAAACCTCGACAGCTCTACGCGATCCTACGACGAATTGGACAGAAGGGGCGAAACGTAATTTTTCGGTTTTCGTTGCGCTACGGGGGGGGGCTTTTTGGCGACGCGAAATTTGCTCTCTAAAATACCTTTCTCATGCTTGTCAGACATTGATCTCCTGACCGACGTCACGGAAGTGCAGCTCGGCAATTTTAAGCTCGGAGAACGAGAAGGAGTACCTCTTGGATGAGGACTTGTTAGGCCGAGTGGCCGTGAGGCTATTGTACTGTTGTTGAGGCTGAGCCTGCTGGGCCGGCACGTACTCGTTGTCGGAGAGCGTGGCGCAGTCGTAGCGAGGGTCGAGGTTGTCGCAGATGAAGCCGTTGCTGGCCGTCGTCGTCGTCGTGCACGTGTCCTCGTAGTAGTGCGGGTACGAGATCTTGTGGCTCTCGGGCATGCCCAGCTGCTGGGCGCGCTCGAAGCTCGTCTCGTTGGTCAGCCTCTGCTGGTGCTGCTTTTTGTTGCGCTCGTGCTTGCTGCGCTGCTTTCGCCTGTAGTGGCGTCGCGAGGCCTGCCTGTCGTACGTCGCCAGGTCGGGCATCGCGTCGTGATGCTGCTGCTGTGGATCGTTCGAATTCGAGTTTTGCTGCATGTGCTGCTGCTGCAACAGCGAGAAGGGCAGCGTGCTCGTGTTCGACAGATGATGGTGCGAGAGATGCTGCGGCTGGGCCGTCTGCTGCTCTTGCGGCGAATGATTGCTCAGCGACAGTCGGCTATTGGCATTATTGTGCACGTACGAGTTCTGCAGAGGACTGACCGCCGAACTCGAGTGGTACAGGCTCCGAGTGAGCGGCAATGTGATCTGACTGGAACTGTTACTCGCCAGCGAGTATCCGTACTGATGCAGTTCTTGGGGTTGCTGCTGCTGCTGCTGCTGCTGCTGATGCTGGTGAAGCTGCTGCTGCTGATAATGATCTTTGTAGTCGTATATAGTGGCCGTCTGTAAAGCAATACCAAACGTCGGACCGGGGGTTAGTAATGCGATGCGAAGCCGCGCTTTGTTATTTTTACAAAAGACTCATTAGTGCCGAAGAAATTCGTTAGTTGCAGGGATGGGTCGTGCGCTTTTACGCGCGGACGAGGAAATCAGCGAGATGGAAGGGAGAGACTCGAATTTGGGATTCATGTATAGCGTAGATGTGACGATACGATAGGATTGCGCTGCGGCTTTGGTATATAGTGGGAATATCATCAAACGAAATTGGTGCCTGCACTGATAGTAAGTTATACCCTTGTTCACGCGTCCCCATGGATAGTTTTGAATTATTTTTCATCCTGTTACCGTACGCGATAATCCAAAGAAAACTAAATTAATTATCCACTGCTTATAGAAGTGAGCATTTATACTTGCACGTATATTAAACATTTTTAAGTATTAAGAAATGTGCAATAATTTATTTCTATTTTGTCTCAAGGTTGAGAATCTTGTAAAATCAATAGGCCCCGCAGTTTCTTTAATTAAAAATATTGAGCATATGTCGATGCTTCCTAGCGGTATAATTTTACTTCAAAGCTCGCAAAGGCATGGTGCAGTTTCGACGCTCGATTCAACATGATGCTGCTTCGGCACTCTATTCAGCTACTGTAACTTATTTGGGCGTGATTTAATCGAAGTCTACGATATATCGTGCATCGATATATACTACTTCCAAAAACTGCGTAGTTCGATGTTGTATCATTGATTAATTTTGCTGCTGAATAGAACGCCGAAGCAGCATCATGTTGAATCGAGTGACGAAGTTGCACTATATGCAAAATCAAGTTTCAAAGCAACATTATGCCACTAGGAGGCGTCGATACAAAAAAAAATTTTTTTTCGCCGTAAAGCTTGAGACTTTTATTTTCTCTTGGCTCACATATTTATTAAACTTTTACCGTGTGGAAGTTGTAAAGACCACTAAAACAATCAAAGTTACTACTGTTGCATAAATACATCAATCAATAATGATGTAAGTTTGTGATACACAGAGACAATACGCAGTTGAACGAATACATAATAAATGTTGCTTTTCTATAAAACGTTGATTGTATCTAAGCATGCGACATGAGTTACGCTCAGCCATACTCGATATCTACAAGCTTTATGTATACAAGTCTACAGATACGAATTACAGCTATTCGTGATAATAATATAAAAATATAACTTTTATACTTTCGTTTACATGTTCATAAATATAATAACGTGTGTGTTGGTTGATATACGAAGAAAGAATAAGTAAAATAAATGATACGAGTAAACTTACTTGATGCTTCAGTAGCTGTAGTCTGACGGTATATTTACAAGCTGTAGATCTTGGCGCACGCAAAGCCTTGCTCGCGTATATGAAAGCTCTGCAGTGCTCGATACGGCGACATCCGCAACTAAATACAATAGGCCGCTAGCAGTTCACACGTGCTTTATATTAATGGAACATGCGTGAGCTTTTGCGTACATCTGATACTGTATATATTACATACTCCGAGCGTTTGCGTAGTCAAACATCTACGGATATTATTTTTGGTTTATGCTCGTTTCGAGGCAAATGTGGCCTTCTTTTGTCTGGCAGACAGGGTGCACGTGGAATGCATTAGTTGAGCTCGTGACGCCTCCCGAGCTACATCTAAATTATTAACAAACATTGATCGATATTATTTAGATTGTGTAAACTTGCATTGGCGTGCGAAGCTTTAAAAATTCAGGTTGGAAGATAGATCGGTTGCGCCCAACATGTCTATTTATCGAAACTAATAAGTCTGCAACGAATTTTCAGATGGTTTGCACGTAGAAATGGACAGAATGAGAAAAAAAGAAGAGAGCTAGAGAGAAAGAGTAAGGCAGAGTTTTTCGAAACAAGATATATCTGGTTTCAAAAGTTTGCAAGTTACCAAGGCAAGGGTATAGAGTGGCAAAAAAGCATCAGGAGCGGCCACGTCGGTGTATACACGCGCACGCTGGAAACACTGATGAATGCCTTTGTTTCGACAGTTAGCATCGCGAGCTTCAGCTCGACTCTGCACACTGCCGGGCCGAGATTTTTCGCCGAGCTTCTAGTATAAACAAATATCGAAAGAAAAAAAAGAGAGAGAGAGAAATGCGGCGAATAAAAAGAGGAACAAGTTGCGCTTGTGAGGAAAAATCATAGCACAAACAAAAGTGAAAAAATGCTTTGTTTTGCACGCGATCTAGCTGGAAAAAACTTTATAAAGCAAATATTCCGTACTTATCAGAAGATGTATCTGTGCTAGCTAGAATGTGTGCCGGAGAAACGAGCGGATACGTACACGGTAAGGTGCGTACGCTATGGCGCAAAATATAATCCTCGGCACAGTTCAGATTTTTCCTCGATATATGCACGCAAGCGCGTTCGTTACAGTATCGAATGTAAACTTGCACTGGTATGCACACGTGAGTGTGTATATATAATTATAAAAAAGATTCGATACGTATGTAGTGAGAGAAAGAAGAGATAAAGTGAAATCTATACATGTATTCATGTTATTCGCTCTGGGGGCGGAAACAAGCTCGGCCTGTAAACATTTCATTTTGATATCGAGTATGCACTCGCGAGTACTCTGCGCGCACTATGCGACTCTTCAAATAACACTGCGACCACGCACGCGGTTCAAAAAGTTGACGTGAATCGGTCGCCCATATGTATAATCGTAACGAATGCGAGTTCGCACATCGAGACGTGCATCGTATACGCATGTTCGACCGAGTGCAAAAAGTTTAGCAATTATAAAAGTATATCCTGATGAAGAGACACGAGAAATTAGATTTCGTAATACAATGTATATCTTGCCAATCGGATTTTATATAGCATGAGAAGAATGAGAGAGAAGGTGAGAAAAAATATTAGACGCAGAGACATTACACTGTAAAAAACTGCCAGCTCCGACACTTGTAACATAAATTATCGACTTCTCTTGCTCCCCTCGAGTACAGAATGCCTGGTATTATGAAGCGTTTCATTTCATATTCCTCGTATCAAAACACGAAAATGCGTCATGAACTATTTTACCATTTCGTTTTGGCTCTTTGAGGGAAAGGTATACGATAAAACGAGCGGCGAAGATGAAAATAAAATTATGGCAAGGCGTTGGCAAAGAATTGCTCGATGTATAAAGTGCAAGTGCAAAAATAGTAGTAAAACTCGGTGGGTGCGAGTTCGCTTTTTCATTCTGGTCAATGCGAGAGCGCGCACGTATATGAACCAACTTTTGTGCGGGGTCACGGGATGATGCAGTTGACGGACGCTAGCGAGCGCGACGAGTTCGACGAGGTCGCCCCGCACACACCCACGCTACATGTATACGTACTGAAATTGCCATTCGCGCTCGACATAATCCGAACGAAGCTGCGTCTCGCGCACAATATATATACGTGTACGTGTACGCCGCGTACGCAGGCACGTATCAAGCGAGTGATAAAGCAACGAGTCACGAGCTCGTATCGGTGCACCTATCATATATGTGAGCCGAAGCAGTTCCATTATTACAGCTTCGCCCGCGCTGAAAGCCAAGCTATATATTATAATATGTTGGTAGGGTATAGCGTAGCTCGCACGACGCACGTTGTTATAGCTCGCGGCTTATACGAGCCCGAACACTCGAGCGAACGTAAGCCGCGAGCTCAGTATGCTCCTTAGCAACAAGAGAGACACAGTCGACAATCTCGAAATATTCCTCGACTTTTGTCGTGTCGCCTCCGAAACGAACCGTGATATACGCTTTTCCATCCGGCAATACGAGCAAATATAGGGAATCAGCGGAGTAACGCGCGGTAAAGTAAAGCAGATGCGCGCCACTATTAATTTCACGTCGTAGCTATCAGGCACGCGTACTCGAGGTAAAGCTCGCAGGACGCGGCAAGAGAAAGTGCCGAATAGTTTCAAGTGTCGGAATGCCAAGCTGCTCATGTAGTCTCGGCTGGAGAGCCGCTACCTTCCGAATCAGGATCGCTCGACTACAAACCTTTATTTCCGCGGGAATGTCCTGATTGGAGGGGTACACGGGCGACGGTACGTTCTGGTAGGTGTGCTCCTTCGGGTCGGTGTTCTTTGTGCGTCGGGGCTCCGGAACCGGCGGAGGCGTTTGCTGCAATTCCCGATCCCTCCTGGCCGCGCTGTCCGCAGACGGCGCCTCTATGGCCAGCTTAACGTTGCGGTGGCTGCTCGACGACTTGAGCGAGAGCGTCGAGGTCGGGGTGATACAATCGAGACTAGTATTCAGACTACTCGTGGCGCTGAGGCTTTTCCCGTGGGGACACGAGCCCGAACGGTAGATCGGTATGGCGTAGAGTTGGTAATTGCGCTCGAGCCGAGGCCGGCCCTGATGCTTGCGGCAGAGCCTCAGCGAGTAGAACTGCTGGTGGCGCTGGTGCTGCTGCTGGTGAAGCTCTTTTCTTCGGCGAGGCTTCAGGCTGTTGTAGCGGGGCTCGGGTGAGTTGCCTCGAGGCATGTTGTGCTCGCTCAGATGAGGGCCCAGGTGGCTCCGCGCCAGAGCCGCAGCCGCCGCCGCCGCAGCCGCCGCAGCTGCCACCGTCGAGGATTCGTAGCCGCTGCTGGCCCCGCCGCAGATGCTGGCGGCTCGCGAGGAGCACGCCGAAGTCGACAAGCTCAGCAAGGTCGTCTCCGAGTGCAGGGCGAACGCGCTACAGCTGTGATGCGACAAAAACGGCAGAGACGAGAGCTGCAACGACACCTGCAATTGTCCCCTGTTGTATTTCAGCGCATCGAGATATCTGGACGATTTACTTGACGATCGCTAGTTTTAAAAGTACCCAACACCGAGCGTATCGATTGAATCTTGTAATTCGAACGCGACAAAAAACTTTCCATCGAGCGACTTATAAGTTTAACGACTTTTTCTTGCTTTTCAGAGCATTGCTGAGCTAAAGTTGAAGGTCCTTATGTGAACGCCCCAAAGCCAAGAATTCTGTCAATTCGAGCCAAACTTGGCTGGAGCTCGCATGCACGACTGAAATATTCTGACGAGCCCAAAACGAACTTTCAACACATATCGCGCGGAAATTCGATATTATAAAATACATACAGCACCCACACATACTCGTGCTATCGCGCGATTAATTAGCTAGTCACGCACGCGAGTTAACTTCTCACGTAGTATCGATGCTCCTGGGCAGGCTAAGTAGGGCGCGATGAATTTTCCAAAGCTCGAGCCTTGCCGTATAATATAATAGATATTTAGTTGGAGGGTGTGTATGTGATTTTGCGCAACTTTCGCCAGTAGTTCGGTCGACGAAGTTTCGGCCTGATTTTGTTGAAAACACGATTTATATAGGCAAAGTATTTGCTTGGCTGCCTCGTAATATGGTCTTACTGATCACGCACGCACCTCTCATGCAAGTGGCGTGTTCAATGAAAAGGTCCCGCATTGCTCGAGATTATTAGTTATAAGTTCCGACATTTTAAGAGAAAAAGAAATTAATCCTTTGACTTTCGAGCCACATAGTCATTGAAGTACCAAAAGGTTGTGAATTGAGTTATTTTCGTATTGAAAAACAGCGGAATAAACAACGATCGACGAGAATTTGCGCGTATCATCCCTCGCATTCGGTAAAATAAATAAAAAAAAAGCACTCAACCGCGGAATGATAAACACGAATGTGCATTACCATTTCGCAGGCTCCAGTGTGGATGCATAGCCGTAACGTACCTCGTGACAAAAGCGTCGAGTTTGGACCAGAAAAAAAAACAACAATTAATTGGATCGAATATATGCTCACGGTTCGCTTACACACGTTTACTACGCAAATTCAGAGAGAAGAGACCAGGGGAGAAAAAGAAAACAGTCGCGATCGTAATGGCATTCCACGCATTTGTGCGTTTATACGCGGGGATGAAAAAGTGGCGCGATCGTTGTAAGCACTGCGAGTTTTTTAAGGGAATGTCTCGACGCACAGAAAAAGCAATTCTTTTTAAGCATTCAGCTTGAAAAAAAGGAGATAGGCTTTTTGTAAAGTAAGAGTTTTTTGTTTTAAGCGGCTATTATTGCGATTGGCTCGAGCTTTTCTCTACTATGAGCATCATTAGACAAGGGGTGATATTACGTACAATAAATTTTTACTATTTTTAATATTACGAGGGCGCAGCAGGTTTGAGGCGAACTGGAAAAGCCTTAATCTACTATACAGTACCTGTGTAATCCTTTCACAATTGGCGCATAACTTGAATTCAAAATTGCAAGCATAACGCACAAGAACACATTAAAAGCATGCAATACATACATATAAAGCTATGAAAAAAAAACTCGTAAATACTTTGTGCCTTGCTTTTGGTAGGTAATGCGCGTACCCACATATTACTATATTCCTTAGTTTTTCAATATTTTTTACATAATATTCATATTTTTCAATATGTATGTCGCGTAGAAAGTAGGCGTGTACAAACTTGCCTCTTATGTACTCACTAGAGTCAATGTGTATGTACAGCGCGTACGTATATAGTAGTATAAAATATATAGCCAGATGGGGAGCAGTTCAGAGCCGAGACGCGACGCGCAAAGCTATAGGGTGGCGGGTACGGAGTTAACAGGGCGCCTCTCGCACTGTTGCTAGAGGCGCACACGTACACACATACACACATACACAGACACAGAGGCCGATATTGCTTGTTATGCATTTCTGTCAAAGCTGGGGCAATCTGCGCTTGTTTCTACATTCGAGTTATTTCGCACACGCACGCACGCCCGGGAACGAATGTGTATATACAATATAATGCAGAAGAAGAATGACGAGTAGCACGAATGTGTATTTGTGCGAATTCCCATGGGGAAGCATCTAGGAACCGAGGATGTATACCTATGATGTGTCTGCAGCCTCTTGTATGCACGACGCAGCCGAGAAAGAGATGAATTCGTCGGTAGGTATATAACGCGCGCGAACACGGCATCGACAACGTCGTCATCTCTCTCAGTCTGCGGTGCCAAGCGCGAGCGAAAGTGCAATTCTACGCGCATGAATACGCGAAAGTAGCTGCACACAGCGAGTGAGCCGAGCGATCGAATCTCTGTACGTGTTCACACGTACGCGCTCGCGTCTGTCTCTGTGTGTTTTCTATGGAGCTGCGTTCGGTTTGGCTGAAAAAACCAGGCGTACATTTGCGTTTAGAAATAGATAGACGAGTCTTTTACTTATAGGAAATAAATGTGCTTTCCTCCCGCAGTGAAATTGTCAATCGCGTCGCTACGTGCAAGCTCCGCACGTTTTATTCACGTATGGATGCCGTTGAAAAATACATCAACTTTTATGGATTTGATAGTTGAATGAATAGATGAGCGGATACAATGAGACTTTAACTTTTTTTCCAGTGGAGGTAAAAAAAGCCAAATTTCAAGAAAAGTTAGCAATTAAAACAACTAACTTGATCGTTTTATATTTTTAGAGCTTTTATTTACATACGCTGTTGGCAAAGATGAGATATTAGCAGTCGAAGAATTACACGATGGAAATTCTAACCAGCTTTTCACATGTATAGTGGGATTTGTTTGTTAGGCACTATATACAATACAAGCAGCGCAAAAGAGGAAAATAATTTTCAAAACTTTGACCAGCGTGAGAGGAGAGAAAGAGAGAGAGAGAGAGAGAGAGAGAGAGGCAGAGAGATTGGGGTGCAGTGCCTGTGCAATGCAGCAGGATTTATTCTGTGACTGGGCTTAATTCTTGTTTCTATTTTCCACTGCTTATTCCATTGTGTGCTTTGACGCGACTTCATAGGATTTACCCATCCTACGTTTGACCTATAGCTCATGTGCTGCTTCGTGAAAATCTGGTTGCTTGGCTTTGTGTGCGACTAGTCTCGAGAATATAGACTGCAGTCGAGTTTCCATGTCTTTCCTACGGTTCTATATATGTATACACAAATACAAAGACGCGACGGTGACCGCCACGAAAATGTCTACCCGTTTCAATGGTTCGAACAATGAAGATTGGCTTTGGACGTCGGTGTGTACGAATATATGTGTATGTGTGCCTGTATACGTGGAGAAGAAAACGTATACAAGTGCCTTAAATAAGAACGAGCTAAAATTCTATTCTCGAGACCGTTTGCTTCACTAGTTGGAAAGAGGCATTTGATATTTGAAATTTCTCGTCTGTTAAGGCAATAAATCGGGTCTCCAACGGACTAGATGATTCTTTTTAGTTTCGAAAAATAAACTTTAATTACGCTACTCATGTGCCCAGACCATGTGAATTCAGAATATTCATCATGCACTCGGCCGCGAGATAATTGACTCTTTAAATGAGGCTCGACTATTTTATTGTTATTTAACTAATTATTAACGAACTTGGCCAAGTGTAAAAGCTTTTCTGAAATATTGACGTCCTGCCTCTCCAGTCACCTAATTATTGAATTCAAAAATTTCCACTAATACTGGATGATGATAAAGGTTTCGAGGAAAAATATGTACGCTTCGCAGCATATTTTTCTCTATATAAGCCCGTTTATAGCGTTGGACGATGCGAACGCGTGAAAAAAAAATAATGAAATTTCTAGCTCGACAGATTTATCCGGTAAATTTGGTGCGCAGAGTCTCTGCAACGGCACCACCATGTGTTCGCGCGCGAAAAAAGAGGATACCCAGAGAGAAAGGAAGTAGAAAGTGAGAGAAAGATGAAGAATCGTACGGAGGTTGCGGTATCCCATTCATATCATAGTCACGAAATTTTCCCATTAATCTTGCTCTTTTCTCGCGAGTAATCACGATAGATTCCTGGCCTAATTCATGCCGAAAAAAATTTCATGCCTCTGGCCTGGCTTCGCGTTTGCTCGCACCCTGTCAGGGCGGAACATCTAAATTAACTACGTTACGGCAGCATTTCAAAAAATCATCGAAGCGCGTCGAACGGAATGTAGGTCAAGTCGCTTAGAAAAACCAAACACACATATAGATGGCGTTTGCCGGATGGGAAAAAAACATTTCAGCACTAACCGTTGCTTACAATATATGAAGTGATGAAAAAAAGCTATGCGAAAATGGGTGCGCAACACAGCAGTAGATGGTTAGTTAAAAGAGTTGCGACAGAGAAAAAAAAAGCCGAGAGGAGGTGGAGAAGGAGGTAGATGAGAGCGGGGTGACACAGAGGAGTGAGAATGAGGGGGAGAAAAAGAAAAAGAAGTGTTCCCTGAGGGCTATGTCATGAGGCTATACGCTGCGTACGTTATACCTGCGCTGCGTTCTTCCGTGGTTTAAAGCTACTCGCTTGAGCGACTAGTGTTCTGGCATCCGAATGAAGTACCCGACACTGCATGACCCCCGTGTATATATACCCATATGTTGCAACTGCCCTCTCAACTGTCTATCTCTCTTTCTTCCTCTCCATCTCTGCTACTGCTTCTTCTACACTTTTGCAGCTGAAGATCTGCACAAGCGTACCAAGCTACCTTGTATACACTCGAGACTTTTGAATAAGGTGCAGGCCACGGTTTTACTCTGCACATTCACCCACGCAGGTATTGAAAATTGTATTAACGTAAAGTCCACAGAGTTCGGTAATACGTACGCGCATAAAAAATGAAGCAATTAAGCAGGTGTCCGTAAATGTGACAAATCTTTGGTAGATTTATCACGTCTTTGCGAGCATCGACTTTTTTTATTCTACCTAATTAAGTTGAAATAGTAATTAGTGCCACTAATCGATTTTAAACGTCGTTTTCATAAACTCTCAAACTCCCAGCTCCTACCCTATCCTCTTTTCGAGTGTAAAAGCATATATAATATGCCGAGCTAAAAGTTTTTTCTTTTACCTCTCCGTTGTTAGGGTTTTTGAATGAAGAATAAAAAAAAGGCCAAAACGTGTAATAAGTTTTCAGCTTTTTGTTTTTTTATGATATTGTTTAAATAGAATAAAATAAAGCTCGAAACTTTCTTATGTATATTTTCTCAGTAAACCTGATGCTACTGTGCCCTAAAGATTTAATCAATGAACTATCAATCAATTATTTTTCTCGATCCGTATTTTATGCGGTAAAAAATGCAAAGACTTGGATTATCGATTTTTTCCTCTTACAATAGGAGAAAAAAAGTTGAAGTAAAAATGCAGAGTAGACCTTTTTTCTAATTGTCTCATTCAGTTCCAGATTCTTGAAACAATATGTTCGTGCCTAAAACGAATTTAAAGAAAGGGCACAATTTTTCATTTTTTTGGATACATATACATAATTGAAATAACGGCATATGCCGAAGCGGTAACAGTAACGAATTAAAATCCATCCATCACGTCACATAAAGAAAAAGATCTCTTTCTGTACGTGCAAGGTTAATTTGTATAAACCCTGCATATGCATAACACGCTTGCTCATGTATACGTACATGCGCAAGCTGCCTGTCTATATAGATGCATATGTTTATAACCTTATCAATGCTTGGGTGCGGCACAGAGCCCTTCAATTAGCTTCCGCGTGTACTACTACTCGAGCGCTTAAGTGGGAGAAAAACAATGCGATATCCCACTAATTGAAGTAAGACTGAAAGAATGAAAAAAAAAGATCGCTGAGCAGGCCGCACCCCGCGTATACATGCTATACCCTGCGTGGATTCGCAGTGTTGCGTGCGGAAGAAGAACGTCTGAGTGTTGCTATACATGTAGGCAACAGCGAGCGAGCGAGCGAAAGAGAAAGAGAGAGAGAGAGAGAGAGAGAGAGAGAGAGAGATTCCAATGCTCTGTATGTGTACATGGCATGGGATATGTGTATTATACGTCGACGACGACCGACCCTCGTTTATCATGACTCCCCTGCGCGCACCGAATTAAAGAACCACCCGTCGAGGCATGGGCGAAGGGATTTTATTCACAGTAGACGCGCTTACGAGTGTAGTACTGAAGAGAGGAAAAGGATTATATATGAGGTGGAGGCGCAGGGATTGTCTTGTCGATGGATTGCAAATGCGCGAGCAACGTGATTGGAGTTTTTCCTTTTCTTCTTTTCATTTTTTATTTTTTATTTTTTTTTTTCATTACAAAGTTGATGCTCGATTATTATTGTGACTCTTTTGTCCGCGAAAGAGACGCTCGATGATTTACACTAGAATAAATAACATTTTTTATGAGGACAAACTTTCCAACAATAAATATAATGAGATGAATTCTTAACCAGTCATAGATAGAGATGAATTATTTCGCGAGTGATAAAATTAAATCGTTTTCAAAAGGATATATAATGTGAGTAGCTAATGAAGATGGCGCATGAAAAATACGTTCATCTTTGTAGATTCAAGTGCATACGTATATAAGTTACATAAAAGGTACATATTCGATTTGAATATGTATATATAAAAGTTGAATGATACAACGTAGTCGGGCTTCACAATGGTTTCGGCAAAAAAGTTTTCAGCAAGTTTCTCAAAATTAAAAGGACTTTAGCACAAGTTCCGCATAAAACTCCAACATTTTACATGTTTTACAGCTAAAAATGAGACAGAAAAAGACGAGAATTATAAGGAGAAGAGAAAGCGCTAGAAAAAATTTTCCCCCTAGTATCACGAAAAATATAAGTCTTGGGGGTTTAAAAAAATGTCCATAAGCGCGCGCGTGTGAGTGTGGGTATGCACAGACGAGGCACTTGTATACGTGAACTTATAGGAGTAAGAAGAAAGGGGTAAAACTACGAGGTAGTCGACATTTAGATGAGATTTGCAGTTAAGTGTACTAGGCAGGTTGAGTGAAGCCACTTAGCTAAAAATCCAACATATTTTTATGTATGTATATAGTAGCAAAAGTACTCAGTCCCTCATTCGTTCTCTCATTCTTTCTCTTTCTGAACTGAAATCGATCCTCGCTCGTCGAGCACAGCTGCTTTTTTTTCTTTTCCTCGAGAAGCACACACCAAGCCCGCTGCGCTCCGTACGTGCGAGCGTGTGTGTATCAGCGTGGGTGTGGGTTAAAGTACATGTACTCTTTCTATATACAGCAGTGAGCCAAGTATAAATGCCAGTTGGTAATCGAGACCTTTTACGACTGAGCGCAGTCTCGAGGACTTATATACCTAGAGAAAGAAAGACCAAGCGAGAGCGAGCGAGAACAGCCGCTACGGCTCGCACACACGCACACAGTAACACACACACACACGTACTGGCGCGCCGAGTTTTCAGGATTTTCTTCAACTTTTTTTTTGCGCGCTTGCCCCCTCCAAGGATTGAACGAGTCGCGAGTAGAACGCGCGCCTAGAACTTATGTGGGGCGTTAACTCGAATTGTCGAACGATCGTTGAACTGAAAGTGGCCATAGTATAGGCATAGCATACAGTATAACATGTACTCTGCTCGGCGCGTACATTCACGCAGTTTAGATCTGCTTTTCCGAGCTGATTGTCTCCATCTTTGCTCGTGCGCCAGCAATTTTTTCGCCCACCTTGAGCCTCACTTTCAATCGCTCTGATATCGTATAGTTCATATTTTCACTGTTCCTAACCAGCTCGCGCTCGCTTATATCAGTTTTACTTCACTCGATTTTAAAATTTTTCATGGATAACGTCGTTAAATTTTTTTTTTGCACTCAGCTTAATACTCGGAAAAATCACCCCGAAAATCCGCCGATATTGATGGTTGAGAACGTTGATCAATTTTTAGCCGCTAGTTCGCGTTTCCGGATTTTTCTTTCGCGTAAATCTTTGAAAAAATACATTTCTCACCTCTAAATAATGCCTTTACTATAGTACTTAGCTTGCAGACTTTAAAACCAGATTCATAATCAAAGTCAATTTACGAAGAAAAAAGGGAATAAAAGTCTGTAGCATTCACAAGGCTAAAGAGGGAAATCGACTTTTAGCTACATCCCTGTATACTTTATACAGATTAACCATACAATAGGTTCCCAGACCGAAGACGAGCTAGGATCATACACTTGACTCTGAGTACTCTTTGTATTATATTAGGATATTTAAAAAAGGGTCGGTATGAATTATGCCGCCCATAATTTTTTAAAGGTAGCACGCATAGTCTCCTAAAAACAAGACACAAAGTCGTATCGTAAATTAAACAAAACACGTGCACACTCCATATCACACAATGTACAAAATTTAATGTATACATTACAGTATATCTTGCGAAAAAGAGCAAAAAAGAAAAAAGCCGTGCAGAATAATACGTACGCGCGATGTTGTGTGACGAAGACGTGAAAGAGAGAAAGAGAGAAGAAGTTTACCTTATTCGGCGGCGACTGAATCCCGTGGAAGGGCAAATTTTCGTAAAAAGTTTTTGTCTCTGGCTCGGACAAACCCTCCGAAATGCTGTCCATGTGATTGCTATTTACCGCTTGACTGGGATCTGCAATTATTGTAAATTACATTCTCATTAATTTTCTAAAAGCTCGAAAGAGGAATAATTTATATTCGTTCATCAACGCTATCATCATCATTATCTCGTTGAAAATGAGTTTTTCTCCTTCTCTCAGATTAGAGCCACTCTTATAGAGGTATTTCTTAGGCAACCACGTCAAGAGCCGAGAGAAGCGAGACAATTAAAGAAACTATTTTTCAAGTAGTGTTTCATAGCTGTTCATCGTAGATTTCGACCCAAGTTGCAGTCTTATTGTTTCTCTGATTCAACTTTATAACGGGTCACATAATATCCATAATATATACAATTACTACTTTGTATTGTTTTAATAATTTTTCTAACCATCACCAAGTTAGTGCCGTACATTTGCGACATATCGTCGCTTGAAATATTACTGTGTCCGGCGTGACATAGCAGCATTGCATAGAACATGTACAGTCGCATACTTGATTCTGTTTCATCCACCATAGTTAGTTAGAATCTGCCGCGCGTAGAGCTACACAAATTTTTGCTCGTGAAAAATGCATACCGTAAACATATACAACGTTTACGGGCAAAAAAAAGTTTTCGAGCAATTTCTCGTGCAAGGATCAGCTTCACGTGTCACGTGAATTTTTTGACACTGTCAGCGGAAAATTATTATTTCTACGAGTGACTTTGATTATTTCTGCACAAAGCCAGTTGTTTTATATTATATTCGCATACACGAAGGAGATAGAGAAAACAAGCAAAGAGGAAGAGCGAGAGAGAAGGTTGGGTTATACGCTCGGCTGGAAAATCGTTGTCAATAAATAATTCCAGGCGAAGCAGTACGTCGTGACCAGGCGAGTGCAACAATTGCCCAGCGCACTCCCATGGGCCGCTCGTGTAACCTATACGTTAAATGTCCAACTATATACGTATATTCGCTTGGTGCGTGCATGTGTACGTTCATAAATATATCTAGAGAATTGAAAGGAAAGTAGCGGAGGTGCACGTGTGCATCAAAAGCAAATATACATAAAAACAAAAACAAAAATAGAACGAAAAAGCTGGCAGCAAAGCACGGCATGATGTATACACCTTGCAGTATATGGATATACCGTCGATGGCCGATCGGACACAGGCTCGTGCATGGCAGTATACGTACCTGCTCCAGGCTTTTTGCGCTTACGAGACGCAGATGAGGACGACGAGGTTGAGTTGGACGAGGTGGTGGCGGCTGCATTGTTCCTGGTCTGGCCAAGCTTAGTTTGTGGCGAGCTCTGCTTTTGCTTATGTTGCTGCCGTTGCTGTTGCTGCTGCTGCTGATACTCGCTTCGTCGGGGTGCTATTCTCTTGTACGTCACAGCTTTATGTCACATATACACACACATACACATGCATATTCGTATACCCATTGCACAGTTCATATTATTGTATATATACAAGAAATGTATGTAGTATTTACAAGCATGCATACGATGATTCGGTATGCGTCTGGTAGGCAGGCAGGCAAGTATAATATAAAGTACGTAACAATTACGCATACATTTGTAGACCGCAAGGGTCACGACGCAATAGTTGCTCGCTTCGTTGCTGTATATGTATAAGCCCTTGCAGAGAGAGGGACCGATGAGATTCCGTCGCGCTGCAGCAAGCGAGGCTTTGACTTGCGCATGTACGCGTAATATGAACACGTGTATGTAGTACCTGCATGCGCACCAGCACACACATACACACAACTGTACATGTCGCGAGCTCTGATATCGAAAATGGATTTATAGAAAGTGTGCAGAGGACGCGAATTCGCCAGACGAGAGCAGAGAGAGAGAAAGAGAGATGGGTGGAGAGGCAATTTTGTGGCTTTGTGCTTACTGCACATTCTGGAGCTCGCCTATACGGTAGAAGAGAGAGAGCGAGAGAAATTGGAAATGCGCTACATGGAAATACAGATATTGCATTGTTACAGTTGTCTTACTATTTTATGAGGGAATAAAGCTGAAAAGATGATTTTTCAACTTGCGCCTTCATACATGTTACACCACATGTATACGTAAAGCCCCCCTTTGGAGCTTGTCATGAAGATAAAGAGAGAGACAGAAAAGAAAAGAAAGTACATGACTGATATACGATCTGCATTTCCTTCGTTGTCACAAGCGATGATTTTCCAAAAGCTCTTATTTTTTCCTGGATATATTTTTTTAATTTTACTCGGTCAAAATGTCGCAAAATTTCGTCATTTCTTTATTCGCGGCACGGTGGTCTCGGAGAAGAATCTCGTTTCACTCAAAAATCACATGCTGACACTGAAATTTTCTTTCATACCACGCGCAAGAGAAGATGAAAATTCAACGACCGTCGCTATCTTCCAAGACTCAGGAATGCAAAGCTTTGACGCTCGAACTTGGTTACGCTCCTCTCCAGAAAACATCCAAGAGAAGAAAAAAAATAAAGGAGCGTTGTTCATTCGTCGAGGATGGCTAGGTAAGAGCAGAAATAAAGTACGAAAAAGAGTCGTAGGCAAGCAAGATCGAGCGTCATTCGCCCGGGACGACGAGGTTGTAAAGTGCTCGATACATGCTTTGGATTCCTCGTATATCCACACGTAAATCTTATATAATATATACCGATAGCGCAGTAGAAAATATTGTCACATCTCCACAATGTTTTCACAAATTTTGTGATTTTTGATTTGACATAACTCTGGAATGATACATTATAATAATAGTCTTTCAACTTATGCAATATTTCATGAATGACTTTAGACGCAAAACCACGGGCAAAAATTCTCTCTGCTAGGCAAACGCAGTAAAGATATACGTGTGCAGACATTAGGCGAAAATGGCGGTGGCGGCATCCTCTGGCAATCAGTTCATTACGAGCTCATTAAGAAGTACTTATCCGGTCGATTGTCAAAAAACAGCGAAACAAGCACGGCGCAGTCGGGCCCGGGGAAACTATGTGGATGAAAAAAAGATGAACAACTGCTCGTTTGTCACTTTCGCGTTTTTGCACGAGGCGCTCGCTCTATTTCTTTTTTTCAATAAAAACAGCGCGCTTTCTCAGAAATGTTGTGTGGGTGTGCACAAACACAGGTCGGCTGTATGCAGTGTTATAACGAGTCCTAACGGTGAAACTTTTTAAACTGTCGCGCGGCGGCAAGAAAAATGATAGTAGAGCGTGAAGCAGCCCTCGTAGAGCGGCGAGAGAGAAAGATAGCTCGAGCGAAATCAAACTAGCGCTCAGGGAGGTGGTAGGCGCGCTCTCACTCTCCTTCTGGCAGGTGTATAAAGCCTGTGTATACGTATAAGCTGAGGACGAAACAGCAGCTTCTATATACTGCGCCCGCCAATGCCCCAGAGGGTTATCATGTCGATATATGGCCCGGAGTGCGCATGGCTCCATGGAAAAGTTCTGCGCGTTTACACACACCCACACACACGCATACACATACACGTACACACGTGCGCAGCACCAGTGTCGCAGACGCGGCCACCGTTTGCAGTTTTATGTACAACTGTGAGAAAGTCGTTTGCTTGTGTATACCTCGCTTCAAGCCAGAGCGCCTCGTAAAGTCAAAAGAGAAAACGAGAGAGAACTGCTGAAAAAATTGAATCAATCTTTGCTCAAACGCATCATCGAAGACTCAGAAAAAACATGCCTATGATGTGAACTTTGGCTATACCTACATATTTTTCCACTCATATCTGCCAAAGTTATAAATATAACTGTTTTTATATACTTTTACAGTATTGATTTCAACTCTCGGCTAATTAAAAGAAACTTGCAAGTGCCTGAGGGAGCTCTTCTTTGCAAGACCGACTCTTTTTAACCTGTTTAGAAATATTCCTTTCTTGCTCTGAACAGGTAAAAGGATATAAAAATATTAATGAAAAATAAAAGCGAGCTATTCTTGCCTAGACATTAATTTTCTAGTTCGCCAAACAAAAGTCTTTGGCGCAGAGAAGGACCTTCGAAATATTTAACAATAGACTTTTATATCATATTCATATCGAGTATAATAAGGCAAATATAATAAGTTGAAATAAGACATGAAAGACAGATAGTTTCTTAATTGAATAATAAATAGGGCCTTTTATATATAATACTTCCCATTGTTGTTTCAGTCCCCATTGCTGATCAGTTCATTTTTGATTTGAACGCAAAACGTACAGAATATGAGAATCGTCAGAAACTAGTGCTAGGTAGTAATTAGAAATATAATACAGAAAATACAGAGCGAGAATTCACGAGAGGTCAAGTGTGTACAAAAGCGTTGCGCATATGGTGTGAACCCAATCGATGTAATCTTACCTGTTTTGCCGCGCGATATTCCTGGAAATCCGTCGGCTGTGTCTTTTAATTGTACGCTAAATATCGCCCTGATGCGATTAGCACGAGCAAGCACACCTTCATCCTGATGCTGCAGCATCGCGCCATTCTGATGGCCGTTAGCTGCGCAGTTGACGCGCCGACGCTGTCGACGAGTACGCGACTCGGGATCTTTGATAGCTCGACGAAATGGCCTCGGGCCTCCGTTGCTCGATTCGGTCAGAGGAGTCGTCGAGGAGTCCCCGGTAACGCCGGATAAACGTAATCTCGACGAAGAGGAGGTCGTCGACAAGGGCGGAGATGGCAAGCCTGCGCTGATGCTGCCATTTCCAAGTCTGGGACTCAGACCCGAGCGCATACTGTTGGTGCGATTGATATGGACAAGCACTCCGGGTTTCAAGGGCCATCGAGGCACTGGTGGCTGCTGCTGTTGCTGCGTCGAGATCGTTGCCGACGAGTGGACGGACGACGCTGTAGGTGACGGCGGACCCCCATCAGGACTTGGGGTTGGAAAGTCACGATTTATATAATGCGACAATGTATTTCTAAGCATTTCGTAAAACTGAGAAAGAGAGAGAGAGAGAGAGCGATGGAGTTGGAGGTAGAAAGCGTTTCCGTCTCGATTCTTCCCGGTGTATGTTCACGAGTACGAATAGACGCGTGCGCGTGCGTACGCACGTCTTGTTGCGAGGAAAATGCACCGCGGCGTACCGAAATCTTTATTCCAGCGGAACGAGACGGTACGTACACAGAAGAACTCGGTATACTACAACGAACTGGCAGTGGTATAATACTTGAAAATTCAAGCCGTGCGCGCGTGGCCAGCATTGCACCGAAGCCCGAATGAAAAAGAGTTTCCTAGTAGTTCTGGTCCGGATACGGTCAGACGGCTGAGTTTGAAGTTTCCTCTGCTGTTTACGCAATCCAATGAAAAAATATAAAATCCCTCCATATATGCTGCGAAAAACGCAAGGCAACTTTTATGTATGATATTTTTCAATATATAGCCGGAGAGCTCATACACGCGCACATATTCAGCGAGTGAGTTTACGTATTACAATCGCAGCGCGGCGATTCTTGTTTTCTGCCGTTTCGTATAAACAAAAACTTTGTTTACAACCTCCAGGTTTTCTCTCTTTTTCCGTTTTACTACTTCGCTGTCCTCATCAATCCCATCACCAGCTCGAGACGTATAAATGTAAGCTATTCGATCCTACAGCACAAAACCATATAACCGCACGCACACTGCGCGCACCTTGGCCGTAAAAGTTAATCCCTTAATTCCACAATCCTCGTGATATTAGCTATGTGAAATACATATAAAAGTTCTCAAAAGAAGCAACGACGCAGCATCTTGCAAAAATCAACTTATTCTACGAGAGACGGTGTGCGATGAAGAAAATAATCAAAGCAAGTCTGTGCAAGCAACAAATGATACAACAATACCACCACCGAAAGAACCATCACCGAGCAAAAAATTCAAGATGTATCTCTGACCTAAATTAAAGACGAAACAAACAAAAGGCAAGTCCCAAGGAAGCAGGAGAGCCAAGACGAATGCGAGTATTCGCTCGGCTTTTCTGCGACGACCAAACCCAGTCCAGCACCATCTTCCCAGCAGCACACAAACTCCTACAGCGTAGATATACGGATACTTTATACTGACGTGGGCAATGAGTACACTCGGTCATTCTCCTAGGCATCTCTATTAGGGTGTAACGATGCGAGATTCAACGTGAATGGTAAGTATAAATGCTAAGGCACTGCACTGACCTCTTGTATAGCTTTATCGAGCTGCGTACACATTGATAATTTCACGTTTAACCAGTCAAAAGAAATAGTACTAATATTTTGAGCAATGGAATATGATAATGTTCGTTACCACCACGAAAAAAATATATATCACGAGCACAACGGAACTGTAGGCTTTTAATTGTCTTTACGTTATGTAAAATATTTTAGTCAAACCACGAACTATGAAAAAATCTCATTCAATGCTGCGTTATTGTTTACAAAATATTTTGAAGTATAAATTTCCTTGATTCGAAAACTATGTAGATCAATAGATGAAATGTATTATGTAGTGTACTTCAACTCCTCGTTCATAATTTTCTACTGCAGTTCTATTCGAAAGCTCAAGATAATTGCATTATTGAGAGCGTAAATAATGAAAACCCACCATTTTAAAGTACGTAAATCGCAATTTTAGCGTTGGTAAATTTTTTTACTCATTTAATAATTTAAATTTAAGTATGGATTACAGATGTTTTTTAAACTTGATAAATATAGCTCAAAAACTAGCTTCACAAATTTTTTCACAATTTTTTAAAAAGACCCTTTTTCGATAGAGCATTAAGAGAATCTAAAACTAGACTTAACTTTGAAAAATCGAAAAATAAATCTGTGTTGACATTACGCATATCTTGTTCAATAAAACGAATGGTTTCTGCAACCCCTCAAAAAGTTTAATTTTGCTATACGCGAGATTCAAAAGATTGAGAAATTCATCTTATATAATCTGCGTAGTCAAAATATCATTCGCAATGTCAAGTTGGGTTTAAAATCTCTCTTCCTAGATTCGTGATTGCAGGCGTATATTATTTCATCGAGAATCACACGAGAGTCACAGGAATTAAACACGTTTCCAAAGCACTTGCAGTTCAATTTCTTGATATTCATTGAAAACACGAGTCAGTTGCTCATATTATAGCATATAAATATAAAGAGCGTGACGGTAAAATTGCACTCGTGTGCGCGCGTGTGTGAGAGTTAAATCATGGGAATGAGCGTGCATGCGCGCGCAAAGCTATAACTCGGCGTATAGTTTAAGTGTGCTCGCAGCAGCAGTGGCGGCACACTTTGTGCAAATAGAGTTTCGCGCCCCAACGCTTTTAGGAATGATTCCCGGTCTCATTGTCTTTCTTGCTCTCCTTCCGTATAAAGTCACTTTCCCAAGCATCTCTCTCTCTCTCTCTCTCTTTCTCTCTACTCTCAGTAGTGCGGTAGACTGCTGAATGCAGAACTGCAACTGCACACCCCTACCGGCTTTTGCACAGCCTTAAGACAATTAATATTATAAAGCGTCTATATAGTAGTACGCACGCCACTACCACTGCCGTGAGCGCACCATCCATAATATAAGTCTCTCGAGCTTGCAAGCTCGCCCCCATACACTTTCACGCATATTTATAAATATACATAAATTATTGTGTATGTGTACATTTGCCGCTGCGTCAAAATCTAGGTCGTAAATACCCCCGCAGTTTGTGCTTTGCTTGCGCTCACGTTGACGTATTTTGTAACTTAGTCGCGCACCTATGTTATCTAACATTAAAACAATCCGAATCGCGCGCACGTCAAATTTACCGATACGAATTCCAGTACCCAAAAAAGTCGAGTTTTTTTGTTAACTCGCATTTACGTACCGTGGCAGATTCTATACACGGAACGTGTTGCATTGAACTGCAAGTATAAATTTTTGATTAACTTCTATATTTTTAGCATCCATAAATGCTGTATCGATCTTTACGCATTTGAACGCGGATATTCAACTAGAAGCACTGGTCTGCTGCACGAGCAGAAAAAAAATGATATGGCATGAGCGTAACCCAGCTCGTCGTAATATTGCAAAATGCATCTCGTTTATCTTGATATGGCTTGGAAATTTTATAATATTTCAATGCAGTATGTACATATGCACACATGTGATACATTTTCGTTTAAATAAAAATGATTTAACGCTGATCATACGAGCTCGGACCTAAATTACATGATTGTCATTTCTCATTCATATCCCACACTTGCTGACTTTAATAAATATTATAATGTAAATTGTAAATCCATCACCTGTATTTGCATGAAATCGTTGCTCAAGCTCCTGAACCGTGAGTCCCAATGTAAAATAAAATGTATACTATAACTACAAGCACAAGCACAAGCAGTAGTAGGAAAAAAGCGAGAAAATGAAGTACAGAAAAGCGACACGCATTTCTGATAGCGTGATGTATAAATAGTTGCAGTACTATAACAATTGTGGCTGCATGCTGCATAATGGCGCATTGACTTTCTCATCGCTGAAGTTGTTTAATTATGCAGAAGGTTTCGCGCAAGACTTCCAAGCGCTGGCTGCACGCATATATACTAACGTTAGAGAGAAAGAGACTTTATGGGGTATGTGGCGCGCACGCGAGAAAGAAGAACAGAGAGATTGCGGAAAAACCGCGCCAGAACTGCTACTGCTGCTGTTGTCGCGCTTTCCGATCAGGTGCATAATAACTCGAAACTGCGGCGTAGTTGAACGATCGATTTATCCGACGAGGCAAAAATTAATGACCGAGCAACAAGCGCCAGAGTGGCTCATTAGCAGTAGCAGCAATAGCAACCTGCCTATATATCGTATTGAAGCACTTCAAAATTGTCGAATAGTCCTGCAATGTTTGTTTACATGCACGAGACGCGCGTCGGTACTTGAAACCAGATTTGGAACTGTCGATTACTGTCGAGGGAGATGTGCAGAATATAACGCGCGTCCGCGTGAAAGATTTATACCTGAGTACATATCACCGTGTAGTGATGTTATATCACTGTACGGTTGTAATCATGTAGATATATCTATTGATAGCAGCTCAGTAGCGATTGAGAAAGTAACATACTTTTTTTTTAACACTTGAGATACAAAATTTCAATTTTTATAGTATTGTAACGTCCTACGACGAATAGCCTACGCCAAGGCAACCCGCCAATTCCGCGCTCCGACTTAACGCGCCTGCACGTACCGATCCGTCCTACAAGGCGTATTGTGGAAATATTCAAACTAAATACATATTTAAAATCAAAAAAATATATTTCGATGTCTTACTTGTACATAGCTTGTAACTTGTAGTTCGAGCGTATTATTCACGCGCCGAGCGACCGTTCCATCTATTTTTGGAGTTTATTACTTTTCACACCTTTCTCAGAAGCCATGTGTTCACCGATAAAACGGATTTCGACATCGAACAAGCTCGATCTTTTTACATGTAGTTCTGATGAATAATCTTTTAGGCTATATCGCTTAAACAAACTACGCCTCGATGTAGCCATAATTATTATTAAATTCTATTTGTTAAGACGAGTAAATCAACACCAGACTCAACTACTTCCTTAGTTAACGAACCGACTCAAGAGCCGTCGGCTTATTACACTACGATGTGTTAATTATTAACTTAACTACGAAACAACCTAGTGTAAATCAATATTATCAATGGTTTTTAGTAATTAATGATCTACCTTTAGCGATTGTTTGTTATATTTAAGTTGCGTCAGAACTAATAATTATTATCGGTCATGCATTATATAACTCTATGCTAACTAAACAATTACAACTATTTACTTAATCTAAGTTCAAGTAAAATAATTATCTTCCATTTTGTACATTGAAGCACAAATATATTTAGTATAATTAAATGTTAATTCTGAGTTACAAACTCAAGTTACAACTAATATTCATTCGTACGATATTTATACAATTGTTAATCTTTACATAACTAAATATACGTGTGCTACAATTATATTATAACATTAATATTGATATCATGAATTAATTAACCATTTTTCTAAGTAACATTATAGCGGAATGTATGAACTATTATTTATAATCATTTTTGTAACTATTTTTGTAATTAATTATGTATTATGAGGTATCGTTGGAAAGGAAAACTTCCCTACAATCCTAATTTCCAACTCCCATATTTTTACTAACTACGGTTTTCCAGCCTCTCCAATTTAAACATTCAAATTCTCCAACACCTCCTACTTTTTCCATCCCACTCCAGCCAGGCCCGCAAATCGTATAAATACGGGGGCCCTGGAGAGTATCAGGAGCATTCGTCACCCAGCTTTCGTTCAGCGAGCATTCGCTCACTCTCTTGTCAGGCCTCGAACAAGTAACATCTTTGTTCGGCCTGTAACAAGTCATAACATCCGTAGCTATCGCTTTTGCCTAGAGCTAGCTATTCTCTCACTTTCTATATATCTACCTATCTACCTACCTACCTACCAACGCACCACGTTTATTATTTTATTTACTTTCAATAAACATATCTTTTGAACAATTTATTTATTATTTTCTTTTATCGATAACTCTATTCAGCTGCTATCGACACATTGTCGTATGCGCAGAGTAGTTATCTTACACCGTGATTCTATTCAGGAGCTATCGGTTTATTGCCGTATGCCCAGAGTAATCACTCTACCTTCTACAACAATTTTATTCAGCTGCTAGCAACATAAGTGTTGTATGCGCAGAGTAGTTGTTGTATCCCTACGTGATTCTATTCAGGAGCCATCGGTTTATTGCCGTATGCCCAGAGTAATCACTCTTCCTCCGACAGCAATTTTATTCAGCTGCTAACGACATATTGTCGTATGCGCAGAATAGTTACTGTACACCTTCGATGATTTTATTCAGGCGTTACCGGTTTATTGCCGTATACCCAGAATAGTCTTCTCCTCCGACTGCAATTTTATTCAGCTGCTATCGACTTCGGTCGTATGCGCAGAATAGTTGCAGTGCTTACCAGTGATTATATTCAAGTGCCATCGGTTCATTGCCGTATGCCTAGAATAGTCGCTTCCTCCGACAGCAATTTTATTCAGTCGCCATCGATTTTATATTGTATGCACAGAATAATTGTTGGCTTCCATCAATAATCACCGACAAATTGCCATGCACACATGACCTTCATATTGATTCACACAACCCTCACCTTACAACCAAGATAACCCTCGAAAATGATCTAAGAGGCTAGTGGTTAGTGGGCATTGCCTAGACCAATAGACAAAGAGATCCAACTGCGTCATTACAGTATGATTTAAAAATTAATTTAAATTCTTAAGCTCGAAATAAATTTTAAAAATTTCAACTGCATAATGAAATTGTGTGAAAATAAAAATGAAAAATAAAACCAAAATTCTTTTCATTGAGCTTTGAAAAATTTTTATTCGAAAAAACTCAAATATCAAAAAAGTGTCCAACGTCAAAGAAACATTCACAGATTCTAATAAAGTGTAAAAGAAAATTATTTATCGACAAGAGTTCATCAGAGTTCGAAAAGTGTATAGCTTTTCGCCAAGCAAAGATAATTTACGAACGTGTGAGCTTGAATATAATATGTTATGCTCATAATCTGTTGCTTTCGAGCAGTAATTGTACAAGGAGAGAGAAAGAGAGAGAGAAAATGTAACCCAAGTTTGACTGTATGCATAAGTTGGCAAATTAATTTAATTAAATTTATGCGCAGGCAGCATCATATTTCGAATAAACAGGAAAATTATAATCCACGTTAGTTTGGCATGATCACGCTCGTGCGTACAGAGCGAATCGATTGTGAAATTCCGCGCAATGCAGTCAAACAATTAAATATTAAAAAGTAGCTGGATAAAGGCCAAGAATATCAGCGTATTGGCTTGACTTTAGTCAATATGTATGTATATACGCAAGATTTCCAAGTACTGCAGTAGTCAAACTACGTTGCTGCAGTCAAAGTCATTGCCCTGTAGATACGTTTATTATGAAAAATAAAGCACTAAGTTAAAAAGACTTCAGAGTGAGTGTTTACCTATACGGCAGATATATGATGAAAGTCAAGAGAGATGTTTTAATTTTATTTAGTTCTATCTACATTCTATCTTTATCTCTCTCTTTCTTTCTTTCTATGTATACGTTCGATCGAAATGAAAAGAATTTTTGCAAATTACTGTGTGCCTGATTTCTTTGAAATTTGCCGAGTATGAACGAATATACCAATTTTTGATGAGAAAATTCTATTGATTTTGACAAATCGATTCTACAAGAACGTATGAATTCTGATTTCTCAGTTGAATATACGCATGTGATGAAAGACATTTACACCGAAATTATTTTATTCCATGTTTAATAAGACTTTTATTAAGTGTTAACCCAAAGTAGTTACCATTCGATTGAAAAATTATTGTTGAATTCCTCCCGTATAAAAAGATTTAGACATAACTCATTAATAACTCGTCTGTTTGAGCTATGAAACCTGAAAATTGCTTTATTATATTTGGATCGACTCGATTAATTTTAAACTAGTCGAGTTCGACTGAAAAGTGAAAGAAAAAAATCAAATTGAACAGCGCAGCGGAAGGAATATCAATCAAAATCAGTTCCAGATTAATCCAAATCCAGCTTCAGATAATTACAATCCAACTTATAACGAATATATATGAATTATAGAAATACCAAAAGATAGTAGTTTTGGTTAAATGCATGATATGTTAACTGGTATATAATTATAGCTCGTAATCTACGTGCAGCAATTCTTACTTCTAAAAGTGCCATGGCTTACTTTTTACTTGCAACTACTGTCTGATACTTACTGTTCGCGTTCTTCCAACTCGACCACACGGGTATTGTCTGCATTGCAGGAGTTAGAGCGCAAATGCACAAAAGCAGTTTATTCAAATAAAACAAATAAAATTTCGAGTTGTAGAGTTAAAATAATGTTGAGGGGTGCCTAAATGCAGGGGTTTATTTTTGCTGAAAGCTACTTTTGTAATTTTTATAAAATTTATCTTTTTTCATACTCATTTTAATAATTTGATCCTCTTACTTCCAGTATACTTTACAAAAATATACTAGTTATATAACTGCTGGGGACATCGTGTTTAAAAAACGAATTTCTGATTAAAATATTACGTGACTTACATTTTAATTTGCTGTGTTTTCGACGGCACATGAGGAAGATAACTACGCTGATGACTATGAGCACTAAAATGATGATAACTGTCGTGGCGATGAGAATGACTAGGAAATCGCTATCCAGTTTCAACCACCAAGGTACACTTGCTGTAATTAAAAAAAAAATGTTCATTAAACATAACTTTGAAAAATGTAGAAAAAATTTTTAAATGCTTGATGAATGTTTATTGTGCGATGGATATCGATGGTTTGTGGTCAAAGGATGATTATGCAATTATCAAACGAAGTTTATAAAGTGTACAAATCGAATTTAATAAGTAGAGAAAAAAAATGTATGACTTCGTCAGATAATTCCTACAATGAATGAAAAATGATCCAAACTTACTATCGAGTCCTTGGTGCGCTAAGAAAAAAAAAATGGAAAAAAATGAAGCTCACTTGATGAAGATGTTTGATGAAAACTTAAATTCTAGTTTTATGACATTGTTTGAAAACTTGATGAATTTCAAAATCTTGGTATTGTTACGAGGTTTACGATGAAATTAACAAGCAAGTAATAAAGCTTTTCTCGCCCGACTCGTTGAAATTTGCAGCGGGCCCTATACGAGAGTAAGCGCATAACAATAACGAGCAAATTCGAAAGCAATGAGACAGCGCATGCTTCGTAAGCATCTAACTTTATATAGGCATTGGCTAAACGTCTTGGCAGGAAGGAAACTTGCACTTGGACAAGTTGCGCTTGGCAAGATAATAAAACGAAGCTTGGCGCTTGGCTCGGCTCGTTCGTCGTAAAAGCGACGACGCAACGTCGTACTATGTGAACGCGAGGCCTGACGAGACACATACGCCACACGAGCAGAGCTTATACTCGTATTATACGGACTGCTGTATAAGGTATCAAAAGTTACACTCACCAGGAACGTGACGCTCGCAGGGATTGGAGAAGCCGATGCTGTTGTTGGCGACGCAGACGTAGGTCCTTGGATTCGAGACTGAGTCGTCGAGCGGCAGATAGCTACGGCCGCTCAGAACGATCGGTACGCTCTCGATCGTGTCGTTGTCACTTTTCAGCGACCATTTGAAGCCGTACTCGCTGGGGTTGCCCTCGGCGCTGCACACCACGTAATCCTTGCCCTCCATTACCTCCTTATCAACTTGGCACTCGGGCTTGTCTGCACTCGGACAAGTCGTATCAAAAAGTATTAGACCGAGACTCGACAACGTATATATCATATATACTATATACATTCGTGTTATACATTACACGTCGAATATATACATCGAGTGCGCCTACGTGTGAGTGCACGACCTGCTCTATCTTTAATCCGCTGATATGATTTTCATGCTATTGCAGCGGATCGGAAGGATATTTTATTTTAAGAGGAATGTTCATAAATCCAAAAGCGTCGTTGCACCGATACGATAAGCTCTGTGCAACGAAGCTGTAATTTTTGCTCTCGCCAAAATGCCATATGGGAAAATCCAGTGATATTTTGATATTTCATTTATTAAAGATCAATTTTTTTACTGAGCAGTCACTTGATTTAATGTTTCGTTGTAAATATTTATTGAAGTACGAAACTAGAGAAAATGAAGTCCGTCAAATTCATACAAGATCTGCAGCATATTTAAAAAAAATGAGCATTATAAATTATCAAGGTGGAAAAAAAATCAGGGAGCAACACACAAAATTTAGCTCGAAAATGGATAATGGAATACGATAAAGTCTATGCTAAAAATGCCGTCAAACTTTTGAATAAAATACCACTGCATAATCCTTGTAAAATCATGAAGCTTTTCAGTGAGGCTTTTTAAAAATGTATTGTTTTATGATGAAATTACTAGAAAGTTAAATATTTTGTCTTTCAAAATTATATATAGTTTACTTTGAAGCCGATGAAGTATTAAAACATTACAGGGTTTACATATATTTTTTTTACTTGTTAGTCAGGAGTTTGATGGTTCAAGAAAGATAAATTTTCGTCATGTTTATTTTTTCTTGCTAATGCTAGTAAAAATGATTATACTTACATTGCACGTTTATGTAAGTGGATATAGTTGCCGAACCAATTTTGTTGTTCGCTTGGCAGATATAGGCTCCTCGGCTGTTGCGTGAAAAAGGTGTTTTAAAGTGCAGTACCGGACCCTCGGATATAATTTCTGACTTTCCTTCGCGATACCATCGGTACTGAGGATCTGGACGGGCTGTGGCGTTGCACATAATGGGCTCAGGAATATTGTCAACGGCCACGTTGATAATTTTTTTTGAAATTGTAAGACTTTCTGGTGGAACTAAAGTAAAAAAATAAAATAAAATAATAATGATGATAATAATAATAATGACATGTTGTAAAACTACATTTTTTTAAAACAATGTTGAAAAAAGTACTTGACTGGACGACACTTTTATGAAATTCGCACAATTATTTAAAAAAAAAAAAGTAATTTTGAGACTTTTCATTGTTTCATCTGCTATTTTTTTTGGCGTCTCCGGTTGGCCAGAACTACCGTTGTAACCTCTTCTGCCCTTACGCTTACTCTATTCACGTCTGAAGTTTGTTTGCTTGTTTGAATAAAAATTTTTTTCGCAACGAAATAGAATCGTCGTTTTTTTTTAACCGAGTTATTGCACAGAAGAAGCGCGTAAAGCTTGAATGCAGTTACTTTCTACTCGCGCACTCTAACCAGCACTCCCAAAAACTGAAAATTTTATTATTTCAAAAAAGCAATTCCTCAACAAGAGGACAAGTAGTTTAATTTAACTTTCGGGCATTCTATCACGAAAAAAAATAAATTTGTTTTTGTTAAATGAGAGGGATAAAGTAGAATTAGTGTATGATTGTATAAATTCGACGGTACACTACCTTTGGCTTGTTATCCGATTGGAACTAACGCGACATCAACTTAAATGCATTCATCACTCAATATAATGCATAAGAGTCATTCGAGACAATAGTTGCTGCACCAATAAATGTGTTCTCTTTTTCTTTCATTTCAACTCACATTTTAAGATCTCCTAAACTGATATCGAATTAATTCGTTTACGGATTTAAAATACTCACAGTATATTTCAATTTTGACTGTGCTGACAACGCCCGGTCCGATGCCATTGGAGTTGCTCATACAGGTGAAGGTCACGTCATTGTCAGCCACTCGGTCGAGTTGGCCGAGCGGCCAAGCGGTCAAATTCCACACGAGCGACGAGTTGATGCTCTCAAAGTCGTCAGTGCGAAGATTCGGCGGGCTACGATTGTTTTGAAGATAAAATTGACGTGTGCGGCTAAAGTCGATTGTCTTGTTATTCCTCATCCAAATGATATCACAGAGTGGCGAGCACTCGACGTGGCAGCCCAGGCTCACGTTTGTCGCATTGTACACAAAACCCACGAGCTGTGGTGGTTTCTTGATGAAGGCTGGTGGCGCTGTTCAATGAAAAAAGTAAATAAGTTATTAGAACTTTTGACGTTTTTCGCGTCTCAATGTATTTACCTGACACGTTGATGAAGGTGGTGGCCGAGTCGCCATCGCCGGCCTGATTGTAAGCGAGGCACGTGAAATTTTCCCGATTCTCGAGTCGAACCTTGTCGACTCGGTAAACGGCCTGATTCTCTTCTGACAGACGCACGGCGCCTCGAAACCACTTGAAACCAGTTGCGGCGGGTCGACCCGGATCCTTGACCGAGCAAGTTATGTTCAATGGCCCCTTCTTCACCACCTTCCGAGGCTCGTACGATATTGATGCAGGTCCCGGCTTATCTGTTTCAACACATAAGCGCGCAAGCACATGTGTGGTGATTTTCATACAAATAAATATGAAAATGTCGTTTTTATCGCTGTACATTATGATGTGGCTTTGCATTGAAAAAAAACCGCTATTACACCGCAGATGTAATGATTCACATTTCAGCTTGTGCAAACTCGCAAGATAAGCTCGACTTTTATGCTTAGCGAACCATCCGCAAGGTAATTTCCGTGATAAAAGTGTATGCGTTTCATACTATTCGCCGAATATTTTTTCCAACTTTTCTCTACATACGCATTAATGTTTTTTGCTTGCATTTGCAGGTATATGAGCGCAGCGTGTGTTTGAGAAAACATTTCATATCCGCTTATGCAGTAGAGAGTAGAGATGAAATTCCCCTACCCTGTAGGCAGTGTGTTACATCGGCCACCGGCTGCTGCGCGAAAAAAGCAGGGGAAAATGGCACGCGAGAGTCAAAAGATGTACAAACTCTATTGATGCGCCAGGATGTAGCGTTACTCCGGTGCGCTTGTGCAAGCAGTTGGGCTTCATATATATCATATATATGTGTGAAAGTACATTTTTGTCAGTTTCATGAAAGCTTTTTGAAATTCTCAGCGTGAACGCGCGAGCAATGCGAAATTTTTTAATTTTCTCCAGCTCGTAAGCCTCGCGAGTATTCTTTCGGGTAAGTCGAGCTCTTTCGCGTCCGTTGACCGCAGATTCATAAATAATTGGTTCAGCCAACGAGACACATGGCTGTCTTGTAGGACCACTCAATTTGGTATATAATCACGTTGTGCAGATAATGTGCCGTCGAGGCAGATAGGAGGGGCTAAAGCGCGTGGCGGCTTATAATACTCACAGTAGACGACAACGGGCGTATCGGCGGACATTGGACCCCAGCCAGCGTCGTTACGACCCTCGCACGAGTAATTGCCGTGAAAGGTGCGTCCAACGGACTCGAGCAGCAGCTTGCTCGGATCGATATCGCAGAACTCCTCGGGCACCGAGTTGTTGCGCGCACAGTCGGGCAGCTCCTTGAGAAGATCACCGTCGAGGTACCATCGGACGGCCGTCAGGTAGGCGGGTCTGCCACCGAGCACGTCGCAGCTCAGCGAGACGTTCATGCGCGACTCTTCGTTTATCGGTCTGCTCGGCTCGATCGTAACTTCCACGACTGGCCGATCTGCCAATTGGAAACAGATATTTTTCATGTAGACAAATAGAAATACGCTATAAGGTATCGTTTTGCCAAACAACTCGCGCATTACACGCTATACACGACTCGCGACACTCACACAATACGGAAACGTCGATGAAATCTTGAGAAGTCGAACTGCCGAAATCGTTTTCGAGGATGCACGTGTATCTGCCAATATCACCAGCGCTTGCATTTTTCACTAGTAAAGATGTCATATCGGTCGTGCCTCCCTCGTAGCGCCCCTCGCTTACCATTATATTCTTCGAGTCTCGTTGCCTGCAAAAAGCATCCATCATATTGTTGACATTTTTACCATTAAATTTCCTTCAACGTTTCTATCAATGAGAATACAAGTCGTATGCTCTTTTCTCTTGTTTTTTTGTTACTATTGCATATCCGTACTATTTTCGGAGGCGAATATATTTCAAGTTGTAAATAGAATGCAAAAAATGGCTCACCATATTACATTAATTAGCGTGGCCGGATTCGCCTCGTAATCGCAAAACAGTTGAAAGTCATCGGTTTCGTTGACGGTGATATTACTTGGGCTAACTCGTATAATTGGAGGATCTGTGAAAAATATTGCAATGCTAATTAATCAAGGGCTTCATTCAAGAGCTTCATATTTAAATACGATTTGGAAGTCTAAAATTTACATTTAACGCGCATGACTGCTCCTTTTGCAGCGTGTTTTATTGCGAAAGCGCAGGAAAATTCGATTTAATGAGACATCGTCGGGTCATAGTACAGCCGTAGCCAGTAGTGCTGAGCGTTGAACGTATGAATATAAAGAAGTAGCCTTTATTTCGTATTCGAGATAGGAAAGTAGTTAAAGCATTGCAGCCGGCAGACGTGTAAAAAGTATCCCGGAGGGCAAAAAAGGCTATGATAATATACGGCGGATGAGCGAGACGAACAATTTACATGTTGACTGACAATGAACTTCAGCTCTAGGACAGCGTAACCGCATTGCTATAGCTCGTAGATTAGTCGAGGCTCTTTGCAGCTTTTTCGCTGTTACGTGTAGCTTACGTCGCGTTTTATCGAGCTCGGGAAAAAAATAACGCGCGCGCTTTTTTTTGGGTGCAACGCTATTAGAGTCCCGTGACCATATTCGGAGCGGAGTCACGCGCGCAGCTTTGAGCCGTCCAATCCATTATTTGACGCTTGAAAGTTGCAAAAGTTTAAAAGTTGAATTACCGACTGCAGCTGTCTCTTCTCGGCTCGAGGAATTATTGGAAGCGCTGCATTTATACCTTGCTAAACCGAAATCGCTGAATGAGGCAGCTATACTAATTACCTTTTTATACGCTACGTACAAGCGCACACGAATACGAACGACTAGAGTATAAAACTATTTGCACAAATTAGCGAGCAGATAACATCAAAGTGGCTACACACGATACATTTTTACTTTGACCGACTGTGAAAACGCGTAGACTTGCGCAATGAATAATAACGGCCCCGCTCCAAAATTAAAGGGCTATATTATGATATGCAGTACGCTGCACTGGTAATTTAACGACACAAGCTGAGGCGAGGAAGAATAGCAGCGCGGGCTGTACAGAAAGTAAAAAGAAAAAAAAAGAACCGGGCACAGCTGTGAGCGGAGCGCACCGAAAAGACAACGGGTGGAAATTCGTTTGAGCCAAGAGGCAGTTAAAATTAAATAAAGATAAGCGAGAGCTATACAAAAGCCCGTGATTTCTACGTTTATCTTGCTCCGAGTACTGGCCTCGACTGCACAGAGCCTAATAATGGCTCGAGGTATGGGCAGATAAAAACAAGTCGAGGAGAAAGTAAGGGCAAATTTATACGAAATAAACACAAGTACTCACACATAACTTCGATGGTGACGGTCTGCTTCATGGGCTTGCTGCCTTCCTTGAGCATGACCGAATTTAAGGCCGCACAGCTGAACTTGCGCCCGTTGTCGTACTCCGAGGCCGTAAAGGCGAGAAAGCTGTTCGTTTGCGTCGTTCCATCGCTCTGTTAAAGTAAAAATCAAGAAAAAAAATAAGGTCATTCCGAACAAAAGCTTTTTTTATAATCTGATGTATACCTATATTTGTATTAGTAATAACACGCAACTCTTGAAATTTTGTAAAAATTTTGCGGGAACGAGGTGGGAGAGAAAGAGAGAGAATTAAATTCGAACATTTTTTTTATATAATAGCGGGGGCGCGCAAGAAAGAAAGCGAAATACAGAAAAGGAGGAAAAATGCCATGGGTGGCTGCCGATAACAATTCTTCCGCATCAGCGGATTCAAGAGCGTATATAGCTAGCGAGAGGTCCGTGAGCTGTAGGTATTGCGGCTGTGTGGCTCTGTGTGCGCGTCTACATAGAAAGCAGTTCGTTGACGATGGAGGATTAATGAGGCGAGCGAGCTGAATTAACCCACTTTTTTCTGTCTTTTTTTCACTAGCTCCTATCCACCGCACTGTAATTGCTCCCTTCACTTCACGTGCGGCGTTTTTGTTTTCTCTCTCGCTCTTTTTTCTAGTGTCTGCCAAAACCTTGGCTCGGTGTTTGCTCACGCGCGCGTGTGCATCATCGGGATCTCGGCGCGCGTTCTTTTGTGCCACGGTGGTTTATTTCACTCGCAGACGCTCGTCTTGGGCGATTTTTTCTCTCTAGCTTTTCTCCGCTCCGCGCGCCCCCAGCTCTACAGATATATCGGCAACGAGCCGGGGAGGTGAGATGATCGATTTTGCTGGTAGCACGACCTTCGCGCCACCTTATCGCTTCTCGAGAGACTTTCAACTCTCTTAGTCTTCTTCTTGTCTGTAGCGCCGTTTCAGCGCCATTATTATGGATTATCTGATTATAGCCGTGCTATAATAACCTCAACGTCGACGGTGGCGTATCGTTGCAGCCTCCCAGGTACATTTCTCTCTTCTATAGCTTCGAGTTTTCCTTTTATTTTCGCCTTTTCTCACTGGCTCTTGCTAAAGATGAATTGAGTATCGATTACGGCTTCTAAAGATCGACTGGCTCTCTCTCTCTCTCTCTCACTGCTTTCTATACTCAACCGTAGCTGGGTCAATATAACATGTTATAGCGTTTAATTTTCATTAATCATAAATTATCTAATAGACTGGCGAACACATTCAGGCTCTTGCTCGATAGGATCTTGGCCGAACAATGAACTTCCCGACGGCAGCGTCACCGGGTGATTATTAATTTTCCACCCTGATAACGGAGCATAATCAAGGCGATACTTTTTTCCATTCTCGGTCTGTTGTGTGCGCGAGCTTAATGAAATAAACTGTCAAGCCACGGCTCTGCAGTGAGCTTGCATAATTAATAAATGCACATTCACTGTATACTGTAGCGAATATCATGCGGCACACGTACACAAACCCACTGACTAATACACAATGTTTAACGAACTCTTGGGCGCTGCGCAGTGCAGCCGCAGAAACGTAAATCCGATACGTAGGTAAATTCTAATCGATCGATTGGTCGTCGTAACGATTCGGCGGCCTGCAGGTTGAGTCATCTCCCCCCTGGCGGGTGTTGAAAAAGTTTTTTTCATAGCGCTAATTTCCGATGAAAGCACGCGCTCAACAAACACTCGCTCGCTGAATGTACACATCATATTATGTGTGCTGCGAGCTCGCAGCGGTGTGCATAATTATCGTGGAATTGTATATTAGAGGAAAAGTCGAGCCCGAGACAGATTATATCTTGCGTTATGAATGAAGCTCGGCGAATGCAGCTCGCAGCACACACACACACACACTTGCAGAGCCTCACGTAGGCGAGGAGCTTTACTACAATAGCGTTGCGAGGCGCGCGTCCTACCGCTTGAATTCACACGCAGCACTAGTCTAGCTGGTGATCAAGATAAGTGTGCCGGAGTAGTCTCCCTCTCGCTATTTACCTCCTCGTTCGCGTAGAGCTGCGGCTTTACTATATATTATATACACGTGCTCATAATGTGACGCGTCGCTAGTCTAGCTTTCTCTTTCTTTCTTTCTCTCTCCTCGAGCTCGAGCCAGGAAGAGTGTCCAGGTTGTGAAAAAAGGAGCACCAGCGGCGCACGCAAGAAAAAAAGGTTTCTCTCTCGCGCGCGAAAAAGAATCGTCGTCGCCATGCTAGTGCCTGGCATCTTGGGCGAATCTCGAGTCTGTCTCATTCTCCATTTTCCAAGCTATTATCTCACCCCATTACTCTGTATGCGCAGTCACAGCTGCTGCTCGTTTTCCTTCTTATCTGGACATGGCGCTGGCGCAGGGATGAGTCTCTCTCTCTCATACTCTCGCTCTAGCCTATACGTGAATAAGTGCGAGTGTGTGTGTGCGCGCATCCCAAGATGCCACATCATCGCAGGGTGCGCAGCTCGTTCTTTTATCTCTACGCGATTTCTTTACTTCAAGAGATACACTGCGCGCAAGTAGGAACAGATGCACATTATCGTTATTGCTAGTGCGTGTTTATATCAGTTTCTCGCTCTTTAGAACTAAACTTTTTTTACTTTATTCTCTTCTCGTTTTTATATTTATATAATTGTTTTTCGAGATTTCAATTGTTACTTGTAACTGTTGAAATTGCTTAAACAACTTACTTTTTTTTAACATACGCTTTTTACGTTATAATAGAGTTTTAAACACTTACTATACATAGATTCGTCGTATGCGTTCAATAATATAAACTGAAAATCCAGTAAATTTAATGCGATACGAATAATGCAGTTGCTCGTAAAGCGTAAAAATACTCGATTAAAATTATATTCAGACAGAAGCAAAGCTCTCTCTATGCAGTATAGTAAATGTTTGCATGTGTTTGTGTGGACCGAGCTCGGGCAGCGTCAGGCTTGTTCCCCTGCACTTGAGCCAATAGCTATTGTTTATAATTGAAATTCGTTATTGCGCAGCAAGTGATTCAATTTTCATTTATTTGCGTGTATATCGAGTCAGCTGTTGGCAGCTCGAAAGCGTCACTATTACTATACGGCTCGTACTGTATATTATGATTGCGCTTGGCGCGCGAGTCATGATACGATGAATATGAACTGGTGTTCATTGTAATTTACCCGCATGTTGTTGCATCTATCACGGGTCAATACTCGTGCGCATTAAGCTTTGATATCATAAAGGCTGGTGGTGGGGGATATGGCGCACCTGCGATCCGCGCAGGGCCAGTCTTAATGAGATACTTGGCAAACAAATCTAATTATATATTCATTCTCTGTGTACGTGGGTCTCTCGCTATCTCGTTCATTCTGTGGTAAGCAAATACTCTTGCAGCCAAGTGCGACTACAAATCCATAATTGAAGCGTCCCGTGTCAGCTTGACACTTGAAAGAGCAGAACAGAAGCAGCAGCAGCAACGACTAGCGCGAGCCTAGACTCCAAACTCGCACGCACGGAGAGCCCACACAGAGGCAGATCACAGTCGTCAGCGCGGAGAGAGCTCCCAGCCCCGTGCTTACGTAAGCTTGATAAAGCAACCGCACAGTCTAGTGCTGCTGCCTGCACATACAAACCTATATAGACACTCACACTTGCATACAGATATATAGAGCTACGGTGCACGTGCTGCAGTTATCTCGCTCGCCTCTACGATCCACACTTGTACGGCTGCCCGCAGCTCGAACCTTTACTGCTCTCTTCTGCACTGCCAGCTAGCCAGCCAGCCAGCCAGCCAGCCCCACACGTACATTTTGACGAAAAACGAGGGAAAAAAAATTCATTTTGTTCCGGCGTAGCTGATTTTTCGCCAGCTTGCCTAACTCCTGCGATACCCTCTTTCTCATCGCGGGTGGGTTTTGCTCTTTCGCACGGACTCAACTTGTTTTCGCCCGTCCACACTTCCTACTGTTCCCTCGCAACTGCTGAGGTAATGAGAAATTTAAATAGTCTAATTAACGGTTGCTCTCTTCCTCTTTTTTTTTACTGCTCCGTTTTTGCCCGCTCCCGAATAAGCTACGCGCTTATGTCTCTTTCGTTTTCTCACTGGCGCTTCTTTGACCTGACGAAAGTAGTATTCTATACGTGTGCACTGGTGCATTGTTTTGGCCTTATAGTCGCCGTCATAAATTTGTTGTATGCGCGCCATATAGACGAGAGGGGAAAGTCGGCCCGATGGCGCTATTTGAAAGCTCCGGGCGCGCATTATTCGTTCGTTAAACTATGCCGTAGAACGAGAAACGAGCGTTATAAGAGTCAGCGTGCTCGCGAGTCAGCAGTAATTGATTTTCGGTCTGGCAGTGATTTGTATACACGCACTTGCCCCCTGCTCGCGTATTCTCGATGGAAAAGTTGCCACGCTGCATGTACTATTATCCGAAAGCACAGCCATAACACATAAACTTAAATCACGCTTCGCGTACGTTACACGCACCCAATCGTGTTTACGCATGTTTACTAGCGGCGCTACCGGAATTTATTAATCCTTCGAGACTCGACGCGAGAGGTAATTGTATTTTTTTTTCACTGCTCTTAATGAACCAAAATAGCTGAGTTATGATGCGCGTGCGAGGGAATCCCCGCGCGTTCAAATAATAATGCATTTTTTATGAGTCCATGAAGCTGCCAATGTCTGACCTAACTTGGGTTGAAACTACTCGCTAGCTGATTCGCTCTTTCCGTGTTTCTCTCGTTTTCTAGATCCTAATTAATTGTAACGTGCATTCTCACTAAAACAATTATACGGGCACGCATGCTATAATGAACAACGAAAATATCGGTAAACACTGCCTTCCGCTTATTATTGGATCAATGCGGCCTTTTTTCTTTTGCTTACCCGCTTTCAATTACAAATAAAATACCGATTACACTCTTAATCTTCTTTTACCTTTTAAATCATAATGTTTACTCTATTTTTGCATGAAAAGCAAATAAGCTCGTGCTCGGTGTATTAATATTTGTGCAATAACATGTGTAATTAAAGGAATATTATATAATGAAAGCCCAGAAGGTTTCAAAGTAAATTTAAGCGCAAAAAGTTGTAGTACTCACGTTTTCCGTAAGCTTTGTCTCGTGCATATCGAGGCGGCTGTTATTTTGCAGCAAGATCTCAGTACCATTGTACCAGGTGACATTAGCCGGCGGTCTGGCACCCTGTACCTCGCATTGCAACAAAACCTTTGAGCCCTGAATTGCGTGGCCGACTACTCCTTTGATGTCCATTTTCATCGGCCGCACTGTATCGTATATCACAAAGACAAGCATGAAGGAAGGGGAATAGAGAACATTTTTTTTTTACAACTTGCCTCATACGAGGAGCTCTGTCTTTTGTTGCTACATTATAGAGCTTTAAACCACTGTGTACGCGCGAGTCTGCGTGTATTGCGCGAGTGAAGCTTTATTTTACTACGTCGTATCTGACGCGCATATACGTATACACTGGCGCGTGTACAGGCGCGCGCTCGCATGCCCACGCACGCATGCATACAGGGAGGCTTGTAATATATGGTGAAGTTGAAATTGAACAGAGAGGAAACTACACCAGTTCCAGACAAATAAATTTACTCTATATGCATGGATAAGTAATGACGATATTTTTATTATGCTTTTCTCTTCAAATTTATACACATCCGACTTTTCGAGTGGCAATTAATTTTTTGCCCTCGAATGGCCTATACTCTGCTTGTTTATATTGCTCCATCGTGTGTGAAGATAAAACTTCGAGTGAACAATGAAGACCTTCAGTGCTTCGAGAGCAATTCTAAAAGAGGGAAAGTACACACATACGCGCGCGCTGATCGCCAAGGGTACGAAAATTGAACCGATACAAGAACACGAGCTTTGCCGACCTCGTGCGCAAGCAAGATCATCTGCACAAATGATCCGAAATGAAAAAGTACCCGGTCAAAGTGGAAGGAGCAAACAATTCGATTTCAAGCTAATATAAAAAGTAAAATTTGCTTTTAAAATGTGATTTGTTCGAAATTTTTAAGAATTAATGTAATCTGAATGTGGGAAATGCAAGTAAGTTAGTGAAAGCTATTTAAAATACACTCGGCAACAAAATTATCGCAACAAAAAAATTCATCGAAATTTTGTCGATTTTCAAATGCTTCTATCTTGGGCTAGATTTATCGTATCGACACGTTTTTTTTTAATTTCTTAGAAATTTTGTCCTCTTTAAATCCATATAAATTAAGATAAGATTTGAGTTAATGTTGAGTTACCAGTAGTTTTTGAGCGTGACCCTAAAAATTACTGAAAAAAAATGACTGTTTGAACGTGTACCAGTACCACAGTGATTTTTTTATCGAAATCTAACATACACCATCGCAAAGTGCTCTTTTTAACGAGTAATTTAAAAAAAAAAAGACCTCTCTACGATTTTTTTAACGCCCTGGAGGTCGATTTGAAGATACCATTTAAAGTACGTAAAATACCCCGTTTACCTGAAATCAAGACGATTTTCTGGGCATTTTGCGTACATAAACCGTACCTTCAAATCGACCTACAGGGCGTTAAAAAAATCGTAGAGAGGTCTTTTTTTTTTTTAAATTACTCGTTAAAAAGAGCACTTTACGATGGTGTATGTTAGATTTCGATAAAAAAATCACTGTGGTACTGGTACACGTTCAAACAGTCATTTTTTTTCAGTAATTTTTAGGGTCACGCTCAAATACTACTGGTAACTCAACATTAACTCAAATCTTATCTTAATTTATATGGATTTAAAGAGGACAAAATTTCCAAGAAATTAAAAAAAAAAGCGTGTCGATACGATAAATCTAGCCCAAGATAGAAGCATTTGAAAATCGACAAAATTTCGCTGAATTTTTTTGTTGCGATAATTTTGTTGCCGAGTGTACAAATAAAAAAAGACGGAACTAAATAAAATTGTTTGCAACATTAAAATTATGAATTGTAGATGCGGATATAATATTACTGCAATAGTACTCGATGCATCTTAGAATTTAAGGTATTTGAGCAAAATGGAACGTCATTCAGAGCAAATTCGCTCTTAATCGATCCCCGTTTTTTTGCTTTCTTTCGCTCAACACGAGCGAAAAAAAATTGACGAATAAATCGAACGTGACTTTTTGTTACGTCAAACTAGCGAGGCAACTCGTCCGTGTTGCATCTGTGAATCGCATGACTGACTAAATATTTCGACGAATATATAGGTACGAGCGTTCAAAGTTTATAACGAAACTAATATAAAATATTTCTCATGAATATGTATATGGACGAGAGTGTTCCAGCATTGCGAGGTTATGCAACTTTTAGCTCACTGAGACTAACTTACTTTCATTTTTACCATTTCATCAGTTAAATTTCCTAGTGAAATTTCAAGGAAAATTTGAAAAATTTGCAGTTTATAAGGTAGTTCGAATACGAGTACTCTTGCAACTATGAAATTGAGAAAAAACGCAGTCATCATTAAAGCATTCTCCCGAATCATAATTAATTTTCACTGAAGAATAATCTTTCTAGTTAACACAGCGTGTCGCGATGGAAAGTTAAATACTTGATTATGCCTCGAATGCGGAGTCATCCAATAGTTTGCGTACATAAAAGTCCGGAGTAATCCCAAGTTTTTCACGATATCCGCGAAAATACAAAAAATAAGAGAGACACTCGTTTTTTGTCTGCGTAATATATCATACGTTAATCTACCTGACTCTGCATTAATCCGAAAAGTGGGAAAATCTATATCTACACGATAAACGCGCGAATAGCTTGCGGGGGCTTGTCGTACCAACGGCATGGCCATTGAATTGTAAATCATTGCCTTAGTCCATTTTTTTGTCTTTTAAATTAAAAACTCGCGTTTCGCAGTACCCTTTCTACTCGGGAAGCATTTGATATTGAAAAAATAGTCCACTATAGGTGAGACATTTTTTCAAAGTGATTTGAATTCATCATACGAATTTGTTTTATAGTTATAGTGCATGAAAATACTCGAGTAAAAAAATTTATAACAATTTTATGTTTATTAGAAGTATACCGAAGCCATGGTAAAAACTTTTCAAGAATTTTTCTTCAAGATATTATTTTTTTTTTATTAGAAAAATCGAATATCTTAGGCACAGTTAACACAATTTCCTCCAATTGATTAGCACAAAAAAATTTTCAAAGTAATTTAATACGGAATTACGAGCTCATCAAACTTTCCTGTACATTTGAAAACTTTCAGTCTAAATCCAAAAACCCTCAACGCCGATTGATGCACATTCGAAACTTTTGTAGACGAGCGCTAAGACTCATACACAGGCATCTTACGTTACGAGCTCTCTCGTAGCCAACCTTTTTTACTTTATCTTTAATATTCAGATGGAGAAAACGTACGAATAAGCTCTTTTGTGGAAAATCCTCGGCGAATCGGTTACGCGACGGCACTGTAAGCAACAGCGAGAACGGCGTATGATATCCCTCGCAAATCATTCGCATATCTTCGCGAGCGCCCGAATGCAGCTTCCCAAGACCGAGCCTGGCAGGCATGTATTATCCCCTGCGCGAGCATAGAGAGCTAGATTGGCAAAGCCCGACAGCTGTGCGTGCAAGCGAGCGAGCGAGCAAACTGTTACAAGCGCGCACGAGCAGTGAGAGCTCGTGGGAATGGAGGCGCGAAATTTATCTTATGACCCGTAATACTTTTTTGCTTTCATTTCGACTCGTAAGCTCGTACGTCCAACGGTTGTTTTTCTGCGGTTGGGCAGCCGTAGCGCTGCCACTGAAACATAAATTGATGCAACCCGAGAGACGAAATTCACTTGTATAAAGCGCCGAAACATGACCAAGTACGCGGTCTGTGTTCCTAGCCATTCTGCGAGAATATGGGCCAGCATGCGCGACAAGCTAAGCTTTTGCAGTCAAGCCCATGATTCTGTTAAGTGTATGCGCTTACCTGCTGCATGCATGTAGGGTTGATTGGCTTCGGGGAGCCTGAGAGCATGTACCGGGGACAGCTCGACTTCTCTCAAAGAAGAAACGAGTTTTCTCTCTTGCTTAACAGAACTGTCGAGTGCCTTTCTTTGAGATATCATGGAGCGAGCTTCGAATTTACTCGACGGATGCGCATCACTCCCTAGTATAGCGTTGAATTTACTACGTAGCAACAGCATTGCTATACACATCAGAGATAAAATCGAATTTTATTAAGAATTTACGTACGCGTGACTTCTGCTGGATTAGAGAACACGAGACTCGGTGTAAAATCAATTTTTTCTGTCTAGCGACGGATAATGAGCTAATAAAATGGAAGCTTGCGAAAAAGAGCCAAGCTCGTAATAGTATTACCAGAGTAGATATGTGCATGGAAACGCTGACGCTCGCTCCGCGAAACTGATGCAGGTGTACACATTTACAAGAATATATATACGCACGAGAAGAGAAAAAGAAAACAGCGTACACGCAGAGGCGAAAAAGAGAGACGCGTAAGATAGAGATGGGTGGCGCAAGTAAAGAAAAAAGTAGGTCGAAGTTGAATCTCCGAGCTGCAGCAGAAAATAGTCTTGGTTTAGGAATCCCGCGAGGGCTTGGCACGCTCTTCTTCCTCCTCGCGCGGGCGTACACTGCTCCGGCGTTTAAGCGCTGAGATTTGATTAACTTCTTTTTCTCTCTGTCTCCCTCCTTCCTTTTCTTCGCACAGATTTACGGCTTTTTTTGTGTGAGCCTCTCCTCCACACCCTATCCTGATTCGACTCTCCGATCTACCAGATCCAGAATTACGTCCCTCTCCTACTACTCTCACCTTCGTTCGATCCACACACACACACATCCAAGCTCAGATATATAAGTATAGTATACATTTCTCTATCCTAGCTCCACGACCCATTAAAAAGCTCTATCAACGCTCAAGGACCACAGTGTAAAGCCTTCGCGACTTTGGAGCTTTTAACGCTCAAATAGGATGGAAAAATCTTGATAGCGTTTACTTGAGTATTGAAAAAAAAGATCCTTAGCGAGATTTTTTTCAAGTCAACAATCACTCAAGAGCTAAACGTTGAATAAGTACGTGAAAAACGCAGGTTGGGAATGTGCTCGGTAAGGTTTTAAGCTGTTTTGATGATGTTTGATAAAAAATATAATCTTATTGAAAAAAATATGTGTGCAAACAAGAATATCATACAATTCAAATCTAGATAGAGCATTTCTCAAATTGATAATTGATGTAGTCAATAATTTATCGTTCTCCAGATAAATTTATTGTACTCAGTACATTGAAAAAAACTTTTTTCAATGATCAGATATTTTTTTTGGCTCCTATAAAACGTGGATAAAATGATACAATTGAAAAATAACTAAATATTCCCTTGAAAATTGTATTTTAAAGCTGTATTAAAAATTACCACTCAATATCTATTTAATTTTCCAAGATTTCTGTACAGCAGTTTCGATAAATATTGTTTCGAGAAAAACGAGTCCAAAGTTTTTTAATTGTGTGGTCACACGTAAAAAAAGCAGTAAAAAAATTAAAAATAAAGCATATTTTAATCATTTTTCATTCTATAAAAACACTGGGTATCATATCCGACACCGATACGAAGTTCTTCACTGAAGAAAGAAATCTGAAATTTTTACTAAATTTTTGAATTTTACATGAACATAATTAATTATTTTTTAAAAACGTATAATTTTTCTTCAATGATGAAAAATTTAAATAATGTAAACTTTTTAATAATTTATTTTCTGAAGATGTTTATCACAAGACGATAATGTATGATTTATAAATGAAAAAAGGATAAAAGTCCTGCGAATAAATAAAACTTTGAAGACAATTTATCACAGAAAGTGACAATACTTTTCTGGTGAAGCAAAGAGCTTGAGGTTAAAAAACATGATTCAAAGTGCTCTGGAGACAGACAGAGAAAAGATAATGGTGTGTACGGGTGTGTATGGATCTCGAGTGCAGGAGACAAACGAAAACGAAAGAGAAAAAGAAGATCAAAAAATTCGAGAGAAGCCCAAGAGGTTGTTCACTATGTATCGTAGTGAACGAAAAAAGAATGATTAAACAAATGCACAATATGCTACTATGTATTTTAAGCAAAAACATCATTACTAGATTTTAAGCACTAAATGGTGCAGAGACCATTTCTATTATAGCACTCTTGATAGTAATGCAACAATTTTTCAGTCTTTCAATTAATGTATCGATCAACGTTTAATAACTGAAATTTTTCGCATTACTTTGGTCTGCGTTGTCCAATTTAAATTTAAATATTGTGTACATTTTTTTACACGGGCTTCGGTATCGTATCCATAAAAAAGTGAAGTAAATTAAAAATGTTGTGAATAAATACCATTTTATTTTAACTTTTTATTACAAGTAATCAATATTCAACGTTATAAAAAAAAGTGAATATAATTATTTCATTATTCACTGCGATAGAAAAAAATTAGCATTATCTCAAAATATATTAGAAAACAAGGATTTTTCGTTGGATGTACTGATAAAAGTTTTGACCATAATTCCAATAATTTACTTATTGTTTTTTAATTGTCATCTTCACGAGGATCACTCAATATGTATTTGATAATAATTAATAATGATGATGAATAGATTATATACTAGTTAATTGCAATTGTTTTGCAAGAATATTAATAAATAATACAATAATTTATTATTCGTGCACTGAGAGTAGGCATATAGTAAACATTGTTATGTTTGTTGGGAAAAGTTGTGTAGAGTGAAATCATGAAGGCTTTTTCATAAAGAATACAGAAAATGATAAGTTTTATCATACTATATTCTGTACATTATTATACGATTCAACAAAGATTACTGTAGTTTTACTCCGTATATCTTTTTCTAGTAAAAATAACAATTTTTAATATTCTCTCTTAGCATGAGTATCCCCTTCGCATTCCATGGTTTTTCAAGGAATAAATAGTTTATTAGAAATCGATCTCCCTAAAATACATGTTAATGCAATATAAGTGTTAATAGCAGAATTTACTTTATCATGTATTACTTGAATACATGGAAATAATAGTATCAAATTGTAGTTTCATTTTGAGCGAAATTAATTTTACAGTCAAGCATATGCTCTTGAGTTACGAAATTCAAAGCATCTTTTTAAAACATATTTAAACATTTTCAACAAAAACTTCCATTTGAAGTTATTAATTTGAGTGCATTTTTTAAAAAGTATCCTCTTAATAATTACGGAGGCATAAAATGTTGAAGAACATATCCGATGAGTGTGAAAAGCTCAGTGGGGAAAATCATCTTTTTAGGCGAAGCAGGTATCAGTGTGTTCAGTATTCTTGGTGTGTTTTGCATGTGTACACGAATAAGAAAAAGAGAGAACCGGTAACGGTAGGGGAGAATGCGCTTAGCACGCGCATAGACTCGAAAGTTTGATGAAAGGTGCACACCGAGCAAGGAACTTGGGTTCTCTAGAGCTTTACTCTCGCTGCATGCGATGGTCGACTATGCGCGAATACACGTGGATCTCGGGAACATAGCCGTACACATTCACCTAGACGCACCTAGCAAGTCGATATTACCGGCAATGCTGCTGCTCTCATTAAGGGCCACTAGGGACTCATCGGGCGTTACGCTGATTTAGCCCGTTGATGTACAAGGCATATTTGCACGTCCGTATTTTCAGGATCCAGAGTCTGTTCGCGAAAGCTCAGGACGAGCTCAAAGCATGTATTAATGATCTATTCATTCGTTCGTCTATTTAGAAACGGTAAGCGATACTAAGTCTTAATAATGCAGCTATAATGCTGCTCGCTGCTTTAGTTGCATTAGTGTGTTATATTTTCGCAGCTAGAAAAGACGAGTCGAAATGATTCGGTTTATTAAAGAAAACACGCGACACAGTGGTTCAAACTTTTAAAAAATATAACCGCACACAGAAAGGTTTTCGGATGTAACGTAAAAGCTACACGCCAAATATTCTGGAGACATTGTAAAGACTGAAAAGAAAATTTTCAACTCACCATGAACGTCCAATTTAATGTCGATTTTCAATGGTTCAGCGAGGGCCAAACTGCTAACTTTGCAAGTAAAAGTAGCGCCTAATTCACTGCGAGCGACCACAAGATTCAGGGTGCCACTTCCTGTGCCAATTTCGTGTTCTTCCAACTCTAATGAACTTTCAGCTACGGCAAAATCGAGATATGTTAGCTTTAAGTTTCTGTCAAAACTACGGCTGGTTTGCTCTATTGCAAGAACTAATGGATGAATTCGACCTTTTATACTTGGTCATTGCGGAATTCCGAGATTACTTTTGCTGCTTTTTACGCCCGACATAATTATAAGCGCACTATGCTCGTTTCTTTGAAAGATATTAAATTGACAGTAAAAAAAAAATATTCTTTTTTCTCGATTTAATACATTAAGATTATTTAAAAGGTGCAAGTCTAGACTAATAATAGACACAAAGTCTTTGCTGACGGATCGCTATAAGGGCTGATTGAAAAGGATAGAATTTATATGATCTTACATTTGAGTCGAACGTCGCCATTGTACCATTCGACTATTGGTACTGGCCGTCCTTTGCCGCTTTCACATCTCAAGGCAATTGGTGAACCCTCGATTACTGGACCTAATACTCGACCATCTTCCAGAGTTTGCTTCGTACTTTCGTCGATTACTCTCACCGAAGTAGGCTGAACTGTAACACACAAAGAAAGTCATGAGAGTGTAATGTCATGAAACGCGTAACTGATAGTTCGTTTTCACTCGACTGAAGAGAATTTCAAGTTACATGTAATGATGAGTGATCGAGTTATTATACTATTCACTTTATTAATTGATATTGTCATAATACAAAAGTAATGTTACATTTTTTCTTCATTTTCATTTTCAAGTGTTTTGTATTTATCAAAAATTAGTTTATGTATCGTAATATTCAGAGTTAACCAATTTAGCTATAGCATCCAGGTGGTGTACACATTTTCGGAACGTTGATACCAGCCGCAAACTCGGGCAAAATGATTTCTAAATTTTAATGTTGCTTTAGATAGTAACTAACTTATGTTATGTTATACGCATTATTTTCATCTTGATGAATTTTAATCGAGGGTCTATTATCTTGGTGCACAGATTTCGAATTTCAATATTAATTGTTTTGAAAAGTAACCGATTTCATGTCACACCTTGCGTGACAAGAGTAATCAATTATAGTTCGTTCAAATAGATGATAAAACTGTTAGAAATGGTATATCTAATATTGTTTTTTTTGTTGGGTCATGATGTACATTTAATTCACGTTTGCGAGCTTGATGTTTCAATATTTACAAAATGCATTTAGCTCAGAATTCAATTTTTTCATAACTCAATCTTCTAAAGCTGTGGCGCACAAGTTGCATTTTTTTTTGCTAAGGTGTTATCGAAAGGAACTTTGAGCTACGAGGTTATCGATTTATAGATTTTCCCCCAAGATTTATAGTTCGCTTGCTCGCGAAAGTAACAGAAACAGTTCGTCTTTCAAAAAAATGCGCAAGAGGCTCAGGTCACACATAAATGTAAGTAGAAGAAGCGAGAAATGAGAAAGAAAAAAATGACAGCTGATTTCGTTAATTTACTTATTAAGTCTATTTAATCGTATAATCCGCTTTAGACTTGAAAATATACGAAAAAATACATGAAGAAATAAAGGTATTGCGGACTTAAGTTTTTCATTACAGAGTTGGTAAAGAGGAATAACGAGTAATGGTAAAAGACATAATTGATTTTAAAGTTTTCATTTTGTATTCTCATAGTACGTACATAAAGCTCACTTGCATCGAGAGACGTGAAATAAACTAACGCAATTGTTCGAGCATAGGATTTCAGGAGGTAACGACGATTACGTACAAACTTGAAAAATGTACTAAGTGTTATACTTCTAGGTCGTTATTCTATTCTCAACTCTTTTAATTTAGACTAAAAATATTCTATTTTTGAATTTCTGATCACCTATGGACAATTGTTTGTAGGAGGGAGTAGCTCTTAATGATATTAATAAAATCGAAAGGGAATAATGGTATTAAATGGCTAATCAGCTAGACTCATCAAGCATAGTCGAATATGCAAGTCACTTTTCAGGACAATAACATGAATGATAAAAGCAAAACGTGGAGTGGTGTCAAGGCATTAAAAAGATGTTGGGCGTACAACGTGCAAAAGACGATAAAGAATCAATGGAAAGAGGAAGAGGAGCAGAAGAGCAGCAGTATCAAAGAAAAAAGTTTTCCGGGCATCGCACAGAACAATAGCTGAAGACAACAAAAAAACGTGCGAGAGAGAGAGAGAGAGAGAGGAGAAGGAGGAAGAGGAGGAGTAGGGAGAAAAGAAAAAGGAAACTAAAGAAAATGCAAAGCACGACGGCTGCGATAGATCGAGTCAAGAAAAAGAGAAAAGAAAGAATGAGAATAGCGAGGCAACGGTGGCGTCTCTCACGCGCGGGCGTCCTTGTGTAGGGGGTAAGCGCGCGGGAGAGGTCGGGATGCGAATGTGCTGCGGAATGTAGGTCGGTTCGTGCTGAATATTAAAGCACCTCGACGTTGAATATTAAACGGCCAATTCGAGGCAGGCTTGCTCTCTTCTCTTTCCCTCTTTCTCTCTCACTCACGAAAGTGACTTTCTTAACGACGAATTTTCCTTCTCCAGCAAGCATATACCTCTGCAGTCTGCCCGCCACTCGGCTACCTACTCCTAAGAGAGCAACTATTACTAGTAGCTTGTGGCCTCCCATAGACATATATCTATTATATACCGCCACCGCCACCACCGCCACCACTACTGCCACTTCGTATGTGTATATTTATACATTTATACACGCACATACACACACATACATAAAAGTTGTGTAGCACTGGAATTTCAGCCTCTTATGTATGTCGTTTTTTTCCCCAACTCTCGTCGTTCTTTGCGTTTAATCTTTTTTCCTTGTTTCTCTGCCCTTGCTATAGTCACACCCGGGGCTGTAACGACTTAACGCAAGCCTGTTAGACGGAGCAAAATTTCATTTTCGTGCGGGATACCCTTTACTTTTCCTTATCTTTGCATGCACATATTCCTTTTTTTTAACCGCAAGCAGGCTTCTCTTTGATTTTCGATGATGGCACACGTGAGGGCCTTTTTATCTTTTTTTAAACTCGTTTCGTTTAAACGTTAAAGGTACTCTACTCTTTTCTCTTTGACCAGAGATTTCATATAATGCGAGGGGTAGTGGCGGTGGCAGCGGCAAGTTGCAGCGTTTAAAGTCGACGCGAAGGAGAGAGAGAGAGAGAGAGAGTGGGAGAGAGAGAGAAAGGGAGCTAGCGAGCCTCGTCAGCCTTGATCCTACTTAAGTCTTTAAAAGAGGCAAATTGTAGCCCGCGAAAGATGAAAACGGAAAGAGCATTTCCGTTCAACAACTCCAGGGCATTGAGCATTTATGCTTAAGTGTTTTATACTCCTGATGTAATATACGCTCTTTCTTTTAACTGCTCGGCCTGTTTGTAATGGGGATTATGCGCAACTTTTGTCTCTGCTGTTTTTCAAATGCGACCTACACACACTAACGCGCGCTTTCATATACCGCGCGCACTCATATTCCTCGATCAAAAGTATGGGTAGCGTTTGTGACAAGTTTTAATTTGTCAAATTGTCAAATGGTATTTAGCAAGGTGATTTTTTGCAATTCTATTTTCAGGATAAATAAAATCACTGGAGCTTTTTAAAATCTAATCCAGCATAAGAGAAAACGTGCCATTTTTTGTACAAGTAACTAATGAAGTTTTCACAAACAGCGAATGGCAAGCAGAAAGTTAAGGAAGCACCGAGAGAAAAAGTCTATTAAATAAATGAACTTGAGAGAGCGAGTGCGGTTTTTGACATGTCCGTAAAAGCATTAGCTACATGCTGAATATAACATAAAGGAAGGACTTTAACAGCGTGGGAGTAGCTCCACTGCTAACTATTCAGCCTGCGTCCGCACTACTAACTCAGCGACCCCGCACACATGCACACACACACACGTACAAAAATACACTCACACACATGTAGTAGCATATGCTAACGATATATTTTTCGTGAATCTGCGAGATTGCTCGTATGCAAAATAGATGTAAGTTCTCAAATTTTACTACATGAAATTTAAATGATCAAAAAAGCGTACGTATGTCGTTGAAATGATACGCGACGCGATAATCCTCTTCAAAGACATTCCAGCTAGAGGGAACGACACGCTTAATTTGAGTTTTTATTGTTCAGAGCAAACAAGTATAAAAGTACATTAAACACAAATTATGTAATGCAAAGATTCCAAAGCGACTGCTAGTCTTTTTATCAGTGATGGGATGAAGTAACGAGTGCACAAGTGAAAGAGAGAGCGAAAGAGAAAGAAAGCAAAATTCCATTGTCGTTAAAGTTTGCGGTCGACGATTATACCCGAGCGAATCACACAGTGGCGTACGACGTGGTGTGGCTGCGACGGTGGCGTTTATGCAACGCAATGTAATGCTTTGATGTGGTTCACGCGATAAGGTGTGTACGAGTATGTGCGCGTGCAGTTCTACCTTGTAAATGTATACGTAGGTACACATGCATTGCTCGTATTGTCATTAAAAAAAAGACCGATTGAACCATGTGGGCTCGCGGCTTAACTTTCACCCATGCTTTGTTAAATCGGAAATCCGTCGCTATTTCTGCCTATTATATACCATTCCGAGTGCCGAATCGATTGCTGGAATTGGAATTTTTTTCATTACTCAATACCATTCTGAATACTGCCAATGTATATGGGTATTTTTATAATATTCATAAACCTTGTCAAAAATCCCATTGAGACGAAATAGATATAGACGAACTTGCATTAAAATTTCATGCGAAAAAACGTGCACATATATACACATAGACACACCGCGTGTAGATCAGGAAAAAGTCGGATGGTAATGCCGAGCGCGAGCTGAGAGGCTGCGAGAGAGCTGCAGATAGCATATTGATTTTCGAACTAGCGCGTGAAATCTTAAATTCTCCATCTCCCGAGCATTCAGATGAGCGCGCGGCGGAAGCGGCATCCAGTACATAACTTGGCAGTTAAAAAAGTCAATTTTATATCGGTGGTAGTTGCATCTGTTGCCATAAACTTCAAACTTTTGTAATTTCATTAAAGGCGCCTGCACACGCGAGCCGAGTGCTAGAGTGAGAGAGAGAGAGAGAGATAGGACTAAGAGCAAGAGTACGTCTGTGTATAGATATAGGGCGCGCACAGGGTGCATAGAGAACGGCATGGCGCGTTAGCTTCTGCATCAAGAGTATGCGCAGGGCTTTATACAGGCGGCGGCAGCAGCAGATGGTTCTGCGTGCATCATATACGCGCCTGGCATTTCGCTCGTTATATTAAGAGAACTCGAGTGCGGCAGCGACTGAGACATAGATACTTGGCCTATCCTCTTGAATATGTGACTGGATTTTCTTCGAGCTTAACTGCTTATGTATAAGGCATATATATATCGCGAGCGCGTGTGTAATGCGTGCGCGCGACGACTCCAGCGGAGATACGCAGTTGTCCCCCCCGTCAAGTATATCCTTCGTGCACGTACGTGTACGCAGCAGCCAGTTACTTGTAGCTTTTCCTTTACATCGTACCGTCTACACATAATGTACGTAATGCATATTATGTTTTATGGATGTTGCCTGGTAATATAGCACGCATCCGCACGCATATTACTCGCAGAGAGGCATGCGCACATAGGTGAGCTTTTACTCGCTACTGCATAATACAACTGCCTATGCAAACAAATAGGGAGAGCATGAAAAAATTTTTCCATCTATAGCGCAAACTTGAGCACTTGATCAATTGAGTGATCGCATTGAAATATTCATGAATTATGCGCGTGCAGTCGTTGAGCATCGTGTATGGAGGCACGCACATATGTATATGGGCGAAAGCTCTACAGCGGACAGCGCCAATGCTACTACTGCTGCTGTAGCCGCACGCCAATCTACGCCCAACAGCTGTGAGGCGCAAATACATGTATATGAGCGAGTTGGAGTGACAACTGATGAAGTGGCAATCATTGTCTTGAACCGCAAAGCTCAATGGCACACTTGCCAATGGTTACGTAAGCGTCAATTATGCGCTGTGAGATCAATTAGTCATTTTTTAAGCTAAATATATGCGAGACTCGACTCTTAAAGTATGCATGTGTTGATGTGTTTATAATTTATATGCTCGGCTTGGCGTAGATTTAATGCAAAGAAAAGGAACGATCTGTCACTCAGGCATGGGCGTAACCCTTGGCGACCAGAAGTAATTCGGAATGTAGCGTGAAGCTTTGGTTCTATACTGAAAATCCCCAAGTAGATGTATGCATGTATATGGCGTAGTATATGCATGTATGAGTGAGTCGGTAAATGTGTACGGGCATGGGTGTACGCATGAGTATGTACATATATATCTGTGAGTTCAGACAACGGCTCAGAGCAGCAGCAGGTCACTCATCCCTGCGTTCTCTGTCTGTCTTTCTCTCTCACTCTCTCTCTCTTTCTCCGGAATCGAAACCGCAAAAGCCGTGAGTGAATAAAGGACCGAGAGAAAAGAGCGAGAAAAGGTCGAGTTGCACTATAGAGAGTCCCGACGGCTGACCGTAAGCTCGTATTTTCCATTGCACTGACCCGTGAGTGTGAGCGAGCGTACGGCATAGTGGTAGTAGTAGCAGCAGCAGCAGCAGACGAGCACTGCTGCTGCGCTCTGAGCTAGTAATACAACTACGTATTTCGTCCGACATAATCCATTTCAAAGAGCTATTTTTCCCTTGGACTGGAGCCGCCGAAACATCCTTGCTTTGGACACAATATTTTCTGACTTTTGCCAGCTGCTAAACTCTCGTATCTCAACTTATTTTTTTCTCGCAACGTGCTGCGCGTTCTGTATGTTATATATAGAAAAGTACTGATCGCCAAGACCAAAATGTCGAAGGAGCTTGTTCAATTTTTTCAATCTTCTTTCACTGCGATTCAACAATTCATCGATTGTAGATGCTATACGAAAAAAATTGTAAAAAAGCAAGGAGATAGCAATCAATATTCGAGCGCAGATCAATGTATATTTCATTTTTAGCTTTGTAAGGGCGCGTGTTAATATGGGTATACTACCACGACAAGCCCATTCCACGCGACGAGCTCTCAACATTATAAGTCACTAGCAGAAATAATCTCTTTCACGCTTATAACTTTCTCTTTTTTTCTCTCTTTTGCACTCGTGGATAATAGTTTATTTCGCTTGGGGATTGACGGAAAAAATCGCGGATCATAAGGGTCGTCACGTGCACACGCGCGCTCGCACTAATATACATCTACGAACTCATTCATCGCAACTCTGCAGCCACTTGCTTCTAGGTTTAAGCATTGGATTTTCTCACTTTTCAAGTTAGCCAGTGACAGCTTTCTTAATTTCAGCGATTTCCTACCCTAGCCACTCTCGATCTTCTTTTTCATTCGATCACTCCTCACGGACGGCTTCGCGCTCGGTGATCATGCCTCAACACACCTCTTTTGCTTCTTTTCTCTTCCATTGGCAAGTGCTGCTATTGCCTTTTCCGAAGCAATTCCGATGAAAGCTCTTCAGGTTGGCCCCTTTCTTCTGTGCTTCTTCCCTCTCTCTCCATCTCTATCTTCCTTTTTCTCTCTTTCGTTCTCTTTTATCTTTCTATGCATACGCACATATAAACTTTTCTTGCACATAAGTTTATTTTTATTTTTTTCATTTTTACAAATATGAACCGCGGTAACTCTGCTAATGCATTTTATCAGACCATGTCAAATTATGCTGTACTTCGAAGGTTTTGCGCAAAAATCTTAATTCTTTGAATTGGTAATCTTGCTTCGATCAAACTTTCTTAAACTGAACACTACGTTCATTCACCTTATTCAATACAATCGATTTTAAAATATAGTTTAAAAAGAATACAATTTTTATAAGAAACGAATATTACGGACTTTTAATAATTATATTATTAAACAATATTACATTAGCTACGAGAACTGAGAGAAAAAGACATTGTTATGCAGGTCTAGTAAAATGAGTAGATCCATTCATTCTATTGGTAAAGAGATGTGGCAAACGGTAAAACTTCGGAAATGGCCCTGGCTTAAGATAAAGATAGCGTTAATAGCAAGAAGATATTTTGGTTTTTACGAGTCTTTTTCATTTCTTTTCTTCAACGATCGTTAATATACACATATATGCCAAATATATGGTATGATAATAGTAGTATATATCAGTGTGAGGTTTCATTTTTAAAAATAAGTACCAACTTTAATAGTAATTATTTTGTAAGATGATATGGAGCTAAAAAAGTCAGTAATATAGAGAATATAGTTTTTGTACCGGTCCGAATCATTTTAATTTAAGTCTAGAGCAACGGCATTTCATGTGAAAACAGATGCGACGCGTTCTCTTTCAACACGCGAATAAAGATTATGTCTATAGGTATGGTGCTTAAGTGAGGGTGCAACTCTTTCCACCCTAAATCTTTTTGAACCCCTCATGTCCAGTTATTAACAATTTTACATAATGTTACATATTAATATCATCAATTATCAATATGCATAAAAATTTTGATGGTTTACCTCATTTATACCATTCAAAAGGTCTCAACTTACACTTCATTTTGATGAAGTTTCAGATCATTTTACATTTTTAGGCCGAAGTCGCTGCATTTTATTTAAAAACGTGAGTAAGCCGTATTTTCGATCTTATTTCGTTGACAATATTTTTGTGCGCGTTACTTCATGAAATACGCGAAATTTTTTTTTCTCGCTTGGCAATTTTTTTAAAAACTTTTTGAATTTCTCTGACACGTCGCACGTCAAGCCGCTCGGTAAATCCAACGGTATGCAGCAGAAAAAAACGACAAAAAGTGCTACACAGTATTTGAAGCCTTATTGGCATAATACTCGAAGCGAAAAATAAAGTCAAGAGAAAAGATGAAAGCTTTGTTGGTGCGTATTAGAGCGAGAGAAAAAAAGAAAGATATACATAGAGATAGGTAGAAACGACTCCGAAATCCATGAAATATGTATAAGAGTTAAAGCTTTCGGTGAGTGCGCGAAAACGGTGACGTAGAATCCATTCGCTAGTCCAAACACTCACACATGGCAGGAGACAAAGCCGCAAGAGAGAAAGAGAGAGAGCGCATATATTATATTGCGTGCACAAGCGAGAGCTATCGAGTCAACCAAATACCATTGCACGTACAGCACAGCTCGAGATACACGCCACATACTGTATATAGATCTGCATTTATAGTCTACAGATTCGTATTATGTGAGCTGCTTTCGGAGAATATGTGGATTGGAGAAGAAAAATGCTACGTGGCAGAAATTCTGTGCGCTTCGTTTTAACGGAGGATGAAAAAATTTGATACTTTTCACTTTGCGAGAGCTTTGGCGAGAAATTTCGATATAGGCTTCGCTCACAGATGCCAATGTTTTTTTCGATACAAAAAGAAAGTAATCGCTGAGAAAGAAGATGTATTTTTTTGACTGACGCGTATCATAAGCCGACATTTGCCGATCAAAATATTTGTTCAATTTTTAGTCTAGCTTGCTCCACGCTCACTGATTAGCAATTAGCCAAGAAGTTGGCTATCTGCACGTGTAACACACTGCATTTAGCAAAGTTTTAACGCTTTGCTTATTCCCGTAACAGTTGCAGTGCATATTACTATATATATACGTACGTATACACAGCCATGTGCAAAGCTATACAGTTGAAAGCTCTTTCAGTTTCGCGGCGTAGAACCGCATATCGCATTGAAACAAACCAAAATCTCATTCTCTCCTTGCTCTGTGCATGTGCGTGTTCGCAGTGTAGTGTTATGACCATTGGCGGCAGCAGCAGCAGCAATGGCATCACGTTTGAGTCTGCTTGCACAGTCTCGGCAAATGTATTCGTGACTCGACGCCGCATTCGAACCTGCGGTGGGCGTTCCTATACCTACTCTGGTTTCTAAGTGCGATTCAACTTTGGAATACATTTAATGTAATTGTGTATTTACATTACGCGTATACGTAATAAATTTCGATGAAACATTTGCATCAGCTTGAAAGAAGAATCATCCTCGTTTTGCGACATCCATGAACGATAGCATGCAATACGAGGTACAACTAAAATTGACATCAATAAAAAATTGTCAATTTATCATGTTCAGGCTGAAAAACCTTTACCCGCGTCTGTACAAAACAAACTTGCATCTCTCTCTCTCACTATTCTATATTCTCGAAAAAATAGTCAGCAGAGTTCAGTCAACTGGATTTTTCGCTCCATCTACATACATATATTCGTACACGAGTACGCACAACTCGGCCAAGCTCGAAAAGACTAAAAGCCCGGAGCAGCGATAATGTACGACGATAATACACACAAGCGCACTCGCATACCTTTATACGCTGTGCGGCGGTCGCGCCCGCTGCATCCTACGAGGTGGGGTAGGGAGGAACGGCGGGGGGGGGNGGGGGGGGGGGGGGAGAGAACCAAAGAGAAAAGCTCCATCGATGATAAATCATGGGGTCGGGGGAGTATGCGGCAGAGTCTCGCTCGCTCAGGAAAGGTGACGGTAGTTATTCAAACGATTGTCCCGAGTGAGTGAGAGAAAAGCGAGCAACGATCGTTCGCAGAACGCCGGATGTAATACTACGATCGATTGACCGACTCATTCCCGCGATCGTTAACTGTTCTCTCTCTCTTTCTCTCTCATATATATAGCCACCATTGCAGATGCGCAAAGTCTGCACAAATCGTACGGCCTCCATGTCCCTAGGTTATAAGCCTGGTAAAAATATAGATGCTATCATTCGTTGCCTTCAATATATCTATTGTGTGCATGTGTGGTTGTACATGTCCGGCCTCATAACTCTCTTGTATGCTACTCAATTTTATGTTCAGCGAAAACTCTTATCCCTTTACACTAGAAGACTTGCTCGTATAATGTAATCGGCGCACTAGTGTGACGAAAAAACCTAATGTATTTGTGGTAAATGTGACACGCCAAAGTTCTTCTCGTTCTTACTTGATTGAATTACGTGTATATTCATTACGTGTAGAATCGAACTGAGTCTGTACAAGAATAAATATTTTTCTATGTAATGGTATATTTCAGTCAATATCAAATGTATAATTTAAAATATTTTTTAGCTTGGCAATTATCGAACAAGTTGGGAAGTTTTTGAATCTCACGCGATTTTCAATCGAACACGTTTAAATAAAAATAGCTCATATGGAATTGTCTATTGCTTCAAGAGCCCATTCTACTTTATGAAATTTGAATAAATCCCTAACAAGCTGGCTACTAGTTAAAATTTCATCGGCCGTGCACAGCTTCGTTTGTTTACATCGTTACTTTTGCGAACTTTTGAATAATGAAAATTATCAACAACATAAATCCGAGCTTGCCGAATGGGAGAGCTGCAGCTGCTTAAACATGCTGAGCTTATACATACGGCTTATGAATATAGTTACTTCATTTGCGAGAAAGCTCATAAAATGTATACATCACAGTTTTTGCCGGTAGGAAAAAGAAGAGGAGCTCCTTTGGCTTATAGCTTATACTTTTCTCGGCCAGAGGTTCTGCGTGTCCGTATATATATGTTTACCTAACGAGTTTATGGGCTTGGCCTCGATGGAAAACTCTTCTTTTTCCTGAGTGGGACCAACTTTTGCATACGGAATTCGTCTTATTACCTACTATCTTTCAGACAATGTTGAGTTTGGTTTTCGTGTGAGAATGTTTTATTTGTTACTGATGCAGACTGCCCTTCGTTTGTTTTGCTAAACTACTCTTATACTCGTGAAAACGTTGCCTTTAGCTTTTTATTCTATCTTTAAGGGTGTCAACAAGAGTATAAAAGTGTAGATTCCTCGCTTTTATTTCACTGGCCAAGCTTTTCCAAGTGTCTCTGACCGATTTCGGTAATCTTCAGTTTGGTATATAGGACATTAAAAAACAGACAAAAAATTGATCGAGAAGGATGGGGCTAAGAAGAGCAGATGAGTAAGAGAAGGAAGAAATACAAAAAAAGCACAAACTGGTGGTTGCAGAGCTGCTCGAAACAAAACTTTTCTGGCACGCTCGAAAGCAACTTTTCACTATATACTCGGAGAGACGAGTGAAAGGGAAGGAAGAGTAGGAGACAGAAGGAGCAGAGCAACAAAAAAGGCGCAGAGGATCAGCAAAAATACGAGAGCGTGCGAAATGGCTTGGACTTCCTGATGCGAGAGTCACTGTGCGACGCCGCCACCGCTGCTGCTGCTTCTTACTACACCAGAGCAAGTCTTTGCTTGAATGTTGCGAAATTATTTTATTCCCTTTATAAGCAACTGACTTTTATATACGATATACGTGTGGATGTGCTGAACTTCTATATTAAATACAAGTCTGTATCTGCGGGTCGTTTTTTTCGACCGGTCGAGAGGGTGCAGAAGCACTTTATTATATAAAACACGAGGCACAAGCGAGTCTGCTGTTGCTGCTGCTGCCGCCGAGGTGCCGCCGCGCCGACTTTTTTCATTTTCTCCCTCTCTAAATATACTATGCTAAAAGAGCGAGTTTAAACGCTTTTTAGCTGCTAGCGTAGTTGCTTTTTTTGGCTTAGCCGCTCTTCTTTTGCTGTGTTTTGGTGAAAAATACCTGGAGATGAGCAGCGTAGCGATGAAATGGAATATACGCTTTGTATTTGTAGTCCACAACTCTGAAAATTAACAGCCTAAAATACTTATCAATTTTTGCGAGTCAATGGTTTTATGTATAATAATGACCAAACAACCTTGCAATGACGTTTCGCTCTTCTTTTTTGGAAGAGAGAATAGTTCCGCAGAAACGCGCAACGTGTCTTCTTTTTACCCAAGCATTATATTCGACAATCGATTCTTCATAAATTTTTCATACTCGCTTTAAGCACAAAAGCACCACAGTCGTGTTTTACACACAGACGCTCGCGTTCACACATAGACACACACATACACACACTCGCTGGCTTACTCTTGGAGTAGAAAGTGCGTATATAGGGAATATGGAGATAGCAGAACAAAAAAAGTTAAAATAAGCGAGAAAATAGAATTGTTGAGGAGAGCGAGAGAGAAAGAGGCAGATGAGAGCTTGAATCGTTTGGTTTTCTCGTGGGAGCGTAAAATTAAATTCCCGTTACGCTCCTCTTTCTCTCTTACATTTGCTACTGCTCTCTTTGCTTGCTTTTCCGCTCTTTTCGTCCCAAAGAATATACGTATATAGTCTCTGGTATGACGTGTAACGGTATTGCAAAAGAGAGAAAGAGAGAGAAGGAGTGCAGGGTGCAAGATGGCCGTCGTGCGCTTGTCACTGACCCGCAGCATCTCCTCTGTTACTGCTACTGCTTTTTCATTGGCTTTTTTACTTCTCTCTGTGTCTGTGTTTGTGCAAAGTTCTCGAGGTATTTTACCCTTAAAATGAGATAAAAAAGTCCAGCGAAAGAGATGGTTTCTCTGCAGCTTTTATTGGGATTCTTACCGATAGCTCATAATATTATCGAAAGATGTAGTATCGGTGCGAGTGATGCGCAAGCTCGGCTGTTTGTTGTCACTTTATGAAATTGTCTCGCCTATTCGTGCTTAAAAAATTCAGCTCTATTGACTTCTGAGAATTTCAAAATTATTAAAGTATTATTCGCGATTCTCGAGGCTTGGTCTTGACTTTTTGATGACTTGAGATTAGACCTACTTATAATTAAAACCTGTCTTCTCAAGTATTTGACAAAGCTATTCTTGAATTGCTGCAAAGCATTTTATAATTCATTTATAAATTGTATTGTATTTATAAATTTTCTCAAGAAAAAAACCTAGTGCTGTTTTTTAAAACCATATGGGAAAATAGGGCAACAACGATTTCCATTGACAAAAGGCAAAAAGCAGAAAATGCTTTCGACTCTTTAATATCCGACAATAGTAGCGATGATGCAGCGCCCTATACGTTAGCGTTCATTATTGCGAGTGGGAACAGAAAATCGAGTCGTCAGCAAGAAATTCAACTCTGTCTCGTTCGTTCTTCATTCAGATTTGATGTATTCCGGAATCGAGAAGTCTGTATATGAGCATCAAAGAATAAGACACAATCATACGTATAGTGCGAATTTAATACTACATGCGCGAGGGAATCGGATCCTCCTCGCTCTCGAGAATCGAGAACGTGTACGTATACATATAGGTACGGCTGGCTGCAGACAGCGCAATCTATTGAGGCGCGCAAATACACGTGCGCGAGTCTCTCCTAACGCGTCACCCTCGAGTTCCAGTTACGCTGAATCGTCATTTTTAATAATAAAGTCGATGCTCGCGTAATCGAGATTCGCTGCGGAATTTTCATTTTTTCTCCGGGCAATTAGAAGCTCGACAATTGTTATAAAGACAAAATGCAGGTGTTTACGTGTGCTCGCGTAACTGAACACAAACGAGCGTAACTAGGTTCGTACAAGCGAGGTAAAACGGTAAACGAGTAAGAGCTTGTCTATGCACATCGAGACCAAGCCGAGGACGAGCCGAGCATCTGCAACGATGGTACATAGCGTGACATGTCATTAGTCTAGGTACTAATTCTTGCGCTCTTCTAACGTCATTAAAGTCTCTCTCTCTCTCTTGCTCTCTCAAGTAATTAAACTTTTTCAATTACGCGTTGCAGTTTTCGCCGCTGCCTTCATCGTCTGCGCTTACCGCTGCCTGTGCCTTCCACGCTGCGCCTCTTTTCTTTCGCCTACGCATGCTCTTGCACACCCACACATATACACGCATAGATCTTGGCATTGTTCGCGTCTCGGCGTGCGCACACAGACGCAGATACACAGACGCAGGCAAGAAATTCTTCGCCTTCTCTCCCCAGCTTATGCGGGTAGCTCGAACCGAAGGTAAATTCTCAGCGAGTATATATTGTCTATCGGTTGTTGCATGTACAGACACCCGCGCGATAGCGGAGCACAGCCTTATTCAGAGTCTACTGCAAGCACTTAATGTGTGTATGCGTCGTCTGTGCAAGTCGAAAACGCTAGGATATACAGTAGGTACGATCGATATACTGTTTCCCGACGCCGATGCTTCTGCTGCTGCTGATGCTGTTGCAGTAGAATATATGCATACATATATACATCCGTAAGCTTGCTTGTTTCGGGTTCCGAGTCTCAAGTTAGGGCAGATGGGAGGGCACGTTTCTCTGAGAAATGAACTTGTCAGCAATAAGAGATTCCGATGGTACGTTTCGCGAGACGATTGCGGGATTCCCAATGAGTATGATAATCCGCTTGAATTGTTTCGTTAGATTTTCCTTTGTATGCGTTAGTGCCATCTCTCTTTCCCTTTCTCTCGAGCAGTGTGCCCCACTTGTAGCCCAGTAAGAATGCGTACATGTAGCGAATCGCGATTCGTCAAAGCGTAATCATAAAAGCATATTGGCAAGACCGAATCCTATTAATAGTCGGGCCTTATTGTGACGTACGACAGTTCATTGTTTGCATCGATAAAATTTAGAGTACGAGTGAAAAACATTCTAATGCGCATCCAGTAAGGAGGTGGTTAATCTAGCTCAACTACTTGTATCGAAAATTAATTTATCACACCTTTATTAAATAAAAAAAAGATGTATTGTAACGCTAGAAGTTACAAGTATATTTACACTATTGAAGTGGAAATAACAGAATCAGCTGTCCGTTATGATTGACGAATCAGATGGGAGTAGAAAAAGGGCGCGGGTGGTAAAGGCAAGTAGAACATTCGTTTCAGCATTTGAAAATGTGTCGCGCTTTTGCCGAAAAAACATTCATTATATTCATGACTGTGCGGAATTCAAAGTGAGTAAGAGAGAGAAGGTCATGTCGGAATTCACGTCATGGTGTAGTAAACGACAAGTACTGCAGCTATACTACTGATACGGCGCTGCTACTACTGCTGCTGCTGCTGCTGCTGCTGCTCTCGTTTTAGCGCGCGCTTCTGCAAGCGCGCGTTCGATAACCAAATTTATTTTCACGACTCACTTTTTTGCCCGATCTCACGCGCTCTGGATATACCTATAGATAGCGTCACATATATAGGCATCTACAAAGTCGATGACTTGAAAAATACGAGATCGGTGTTGAATGGAGGCAACCTTAGGAAGTAGAAAAGGAGTGGCTGACTGGATATGGGCGGTGGCAGGGTACGCAAGAGAGAGAGAGAGAGAGAGAGAGAGTAAGAGCAAGACGGATGGAAAAGAGAGTCGTTCGCAATTGTCAGACTAAAAAAAAAAAAAAAGAGAAAGAGAGGTACGGTTCAGTCAGTTTCTACGTATGTGCCAGGCGAACTTTTTTTATATACTGCACGTACGTATCCAGCTAACGTATGGATGCACGTGGCGGGAAAAGTGTTCTCGCAAAAATTGGCGCTGATGTTGCGTCGAAGTGAGATCGCGCGTTCCTCGCAAAAATGCACTATTCGACGAGTTTCAAGAAAAATTCAATTTTTTTACCTCTAAGCAGATGGATTCTGATTTTTTCTTTGGGTGATGCTGGATTTCTGAGGGAAAAAATTATGTCAAGTATCTCGAACGGAGTACCGTTTTACTGGATTAATTTCCAAATTGCAATCGTCGTATTTTATAGTTTATTCGAAGGGAATACTGTTAATTCAAATAATTTTAAAATTAAGCTTAAAGCTCGATATTTTATCAGCATCAGTCCTGAAGAGGCAGGTAAACAAGTCGTCAAAGTTGACTCGGTCATGGAAGTGTGCGTTTGTACACTTCCATGTACTATATATTTTCTTAATAAATTCGACTTTGGTACTGTCTTTACTGCGGTTTTTATTCTTACAACATTGACTTGGAAGGCTTAAAGATTATTCAAATATATATAGCATATAATTGTACAAGCACCGTAGGTGTTTTAGAGTCTCATTCAATGATTAGCTCGTAATGCATCTTCAAATCCAGCAGCACCAAGGCATTCAACGGCACGTAAAAATTCAAAAAAATCAGAGGTTTGGCCAAAAAATATCACCGATCAATAATTCACGAACTCACGCAGAGCATGGCAGAGCCGGAGAGCAATCGGCAAGAATACGCGTGCGGAGCTTTTCTCTCCTGCGTTCGAGTGTAAACAGGAGCAGCGGCAAATCAAGGAACAGTGGTATGGGAGAAGAGGCTTAAAGAAGCTAACGCACGTGCGCAGCTCACGAGAACGAAACTCGAAGAGAGCGAGTGAGCTCACAGATCGAAATTTAGAAAATCCATCGTCGTCAATAATGCAAAGCCCGAGGAATTGTCTGGCGTCTGTGCCGTGTATATATATATATATAGGATCGGGAGCAATCTCGGCCTGCTCTCAGCTTAGATTCTCAAAAGTCTAGCGCAGAGTTTTGCACGTGCACGTTCCGCTTGATACTAAATAAGCAATACGATATACGGTGTGTGTCATGACTCATGATCAATCGGGAAAAGGCGGCGTACTATACGTTCGCGCAGAGAGAGAGAGAGAGCTCGCGGCTCGATGCGGGAAAACTCGCGTATAGACGACGCCGATCTGCAGCCGGGCTTGTAGCAGCGCTAAGTCGATCAACTTGGACGAATGCCATCTGCCACCTCGAGTCGTATACGCAGCGTATACGTATGCAACTCTCGTAGCCATGAACACAAAAAAAAGGAGGAGGCGAGGATCTGCGAGGAAGAGAGGGAGAAAAGAGAGAAGCACTGATTGCTACGAAGAGTTGCCGCGCTACTACTACTGCCGCTGTTATATATATGGGCTGCTGTGCCAATTTTCTAAATTGAGAAAAATCCTTAGCTCGCTAGGAGACGTTTCTACTGCTGCCTCCTACTACCTCCGATTACTTTTTTCGAGTGCTTGCATTTCACTCGAGCGACAAAAGAATGCATCATGGCTCTCGCTTCCTACACCCTATCGACAAAATGAATAAAGAATGCTGCTGCTGCTACTGGCTCTCTCTCTCTTTCTTTCACTTGCAAACTGTACACACTGTATCATCGCGCTCTCGGCCACTCAAACAATGAAAATTTATACAGCGCACTCGCAACAATATTAAGGTATTTTCTTATTCCTTATCTTCTCGATTTCTTCATCATCCACTTTCTCTCCCCTTTCTTTCCTACCCCACTTCTCCTTTCTTTTCGTGTGCCCGGCGTTTTGCTTCTTCTTCCTTGCCTTGCTTTTTAATCCGACAATATGCGCGATGCCATTTGAAATGGAAATAATTCACAAACACTTGTGTGCGCGCACGTTGCTATTTAAATACTTTTCAAGTTATTTATTTTTTCTCTCTCACTCGCAATTTTTTTTAGCTCTCACTCTCTCCATCCACTCTCTCATTCCAGCCGATTTAAAAGCTTTGCTCAGTTGGCAGTCGAAACAATTTCTCCCCGTACCTTCTTCCTTGTATAGTTTTTGCCTCGTTCTCTCTTTCTCTCTCTCTCTTTGCCGAAGCATTTATTAATGTTGCGCTCTCTCTCTCTTTCCTCCACTCGTCCATCGAGTTTGAACGTGAGTAACCTTTTTATTAAACGAGATTTGCTTTATCTTTTCATTTTCTATTATTCAACTCTTCGACTTGAATGACCAGGCAATAAATCTTCAAGTGGTTAATATCGAAGCCGTGATAAATTTTACTGTCAATCCTCGCATAGCGCGCTCTCTCTCTCTCTCTCTCTCCCTCTCCCACGCAACCCAAAACATTACCAGTTAAACTCTATCTCAGAAATATTGGCAATTCGTGAGACAAAAATTAATTTTATTTACATTTTCTACTCACCATTTCTGCTATTTAAGACTTTTTAATGAAGGATTTTAAATCTATGCTTTTCTACTAAAATTAGTGATATTATGGATTTAAAGTACTTTAAGCCAAGTTGAACTACAACCGGTAATTTGTCCCTGTTCAATCGAGAATAACCTCAACAAAGTATGAAATTTTCCGTTAAGGTAAATTGAATCAAAGTTGGCTGATTTTTCATTGCTCGCATGTTAATAACTATGACTTGATAATTATTTAAAATGAAATGTGGCATGCACATAGTTTGAGCAATTTTTGCTGTATAATTGAATGGATAATTCAGGATGTTGAACTCAAACTAATTAGACAAAAAATTCCAAGCAAGCCCTTTAAATGATTGAGTAAATTAATAATAAGCAATTGAAATCAAAATCGTTGCTTCATTTAGCTTCTCTGATAGCACTATTATTCGTTTCAGTAAAACGATGCCTCATTAATATAATAAAGAAGAACAAAGAAAAATGAACATTTGAAACATGAGAGCTTCAAGACGTAAAACAAAAGCAAATTTACTAAACATTTGGCCACAAGCTAAGTATAAAAGTTCGTTAGATTTCTAGCTGCTATTTTTTCTTTTTCTTGGATAAAAACTTTTAGCTTACTTATTATTTTTAATTTCTTTTTTCTTTTGATAAAGAACCTGGTAACGACGAAACAAAACGATCAATTTATAGCTCTTCACCCATCTCAACTGGAAACAATTTTTCCGAAATTTTCTCTGCAACGGTGCCAATGATAAACCGCTTTAGCGTTATTTCTCGTATTAACGTCCCATATATAAGAACATATTTTACCCTACAATCAGCATAGTATATCGGGTCGCACATTATTATACTCGCCGCATGCAGGGAGATGCATATGATTTATATCTTTTCCACATGCATGTGATCCACATATAAAGTGCGCCTATGTATTATATACAGATATATGAGTCATTTCACGTCAAGTCTCCTAGCGCGGTGCCCGCGCGGCATTATTAATCGAAATTGTTCAATTTGTAACTCGCCAGAAAAGCACCTAAATGCACCCAGAAAAAATATGTGCCATATGATTTTGATAGGAAATTTCCTCAGCTTTCCGATGATGAGGTCAGATTTTCCAAAATTTTCCATTTTCCCCGGAAAAACTTGACATAAACTTTCAAACTCAAATATCTCAAAAACGGCATTTTTAAGATTTTTTTAAATAGTGCCAATCGAAAGCTGAGGAAATTTTCTATCGATATGCAAGTTTTCAGAGAGTACTTTTGATAATTACTTAATGAAATACAGCGACGAACGTGTAAAAACGTGACATTTCGGCCCGTGCGGCAGCTGTTTCCGCGCGCAGTACCCCGCGCGGCGCAAAATCTCACGTTTTTACACGTTCGTCGCTGTATTTCATTGAGTAATTATCAAAAGTATTCTCTGAAAACTTGCATATCGATAGGAAATTTCCTCAGCTTTCGATTGGCACTATTTAAAAAAATCTTAAAAATGCCGTTTTTGAGAAATTTGAGTTTGAAAGTTTATGTCAAGTTTTTCCGAGGAAAATGGAAAATTTTGGAAAATCTGACCTCATCATCGGAAAGCTGAGGAAATTTCCTATCAAAATCATATGGCACATATTTTTTCTGGGTGCATTTAGGTGCTTTTCTGGCGAGTTACAAATTGAACAATTTCGATTAATAATGCCGCGCGGGCACCGCGCTAGGAGACTTGACGTGAAATGACTCATATACGTACGGGTGACGTGCACGAATTTCAGCGCGGACTAGCCTATCGATTCGAAATTTCCGACGCGCATGTCTGACAGTTACATGTCCGAGCGTGTGTACGCGTGTGTACGCGTGTGTAGCGTGTTCATGAGCAGCGAGATCATACGTCCAAATCGAGCAATTTCATATTACATTTTATTGTGCGCGAAATAAAATGCACTCCACGCATAGAAGCATCACACTCATTGAAAAATCGCAGTAATAGCGGCAATTACAGCATTAGACGCACGCGTGAAAGTTTATTTTTCACCACGCATGGCAGGCTTGCGAAAAAAAAGGGCTGAGCAAAAGTAAATCAAGAGCGCAGGTCGGTTGGCTGGGCTAGCAGAAGTAGAGGTGAAACTTTGTGTGTGAATTAAAACTTGGAGAAAACAACGAAACCTTTAATTTACCGAACAAGAGAAGGTTCGGCATGTATACGTGTACAGGCTCGAGGAATTATATATATAAAGCTTCAGTATAGGTAGTTGTGGGGTGCAGGCAGTGCAAACGAGAATTTCTGGCAGTAGTGTACGCAAGTATATATCTATAAAAGACGGCTATATGCAGGATAGCGGCAACTCGAGGGAGTGAGAGCCGCGAGTATAAGAGAAAACGAGGAGTTACAAACTTAGCTTTGCTGCTATTGCCTGAACTTCCGCCCCACACAGTTCGTTCGACTCTCTCTCTCTCTCTTTCAGTCAGGCAGTGCAGTATTATTTTTCTCTCGTTTTCGCGAGCTCGCGCGACCCAGAGGCTGTATCTACCCCATTCTCCGTTCGGTTGAGTTAAGCTCACTTAATTAAAAGCAAAATCCAATAACGAATTGTTCTTCAATTAAACTCGCGCGTCATCTCAATCTTCGTGCCTCGTTCATCTGTCTTTCTCTATCTCTCTATCTATTATCAATCAGTCGAACACAATCGATGACGATGACGAGTGTGTCAGGTGCAGCGAGCGAGCTGAAGCTAGTGACGACCTTAACGTGTGCGACGGGAGCGATGACAGCCCCGCATGCCATCGTCCGATATCAAAGCCGCACGCAGCTATATATATACTCATAGCTCTAAATAATGCGAAGGAGCTGGCACGCACGCGCGCAGACACAATGTGGAGACAATAGCTCGAGTGCGAGGCACGATGAAAAAAAAAAAGAACGAGCTAGAAGCTAGAGTCGGGCTAGCGGGAAGCAAAAAACAAAACAAAAAGCAAGAAAGAAGAGAGCCCGCGCACAACGTGGCCTCTACATATATCTATACGGTGGAAGATGAGGAAGTAGTCCGCAAATAGATAGCCAATAATCGGAGCACGTGCAGCGCGTTAGTTCACGATCTGCCGACTGCAATTTCATTCCACATCGCAGCGGCGTTCGGCGCGGCCTGATGCAGTTCTCTGTCTATGTTTATGTGTGTGTGTATGTCTGTGTGTGTGCCGCTTGCACTGCGCTGCACACTACCCTTCGTCCACATACTCGCAGCTATATCGCACTTATATATCTATATAGACTAGCACACACGGCGTTCCCAAACTCCTGAATTCACGTACGAGTTGACAGCCGGATATTGTTGCTTCGCATCTATATACGAGTTGATGTGCGCCAGTTTGTATGTGTGTGTGTGTATGTGTGTGTGTATGTGTGTGGGAGTGCGCTCTGTAACTGCTCAACTACTATATCTGTGTTGGCCTGAATCCGCACCACTACCGAGTAGCCCCCGTGCGTTGCGGCAAAATAGAGAATAATATTGTTTGTTCCATAGCGTCGGTGTGTGCGTGGATTCCACCCTGGCAGGGTGCACGTGCACACAGGCACAGTCACGAGCCAGCGACGATGACAAGCTGCAAGCCAAAAGTTATGTTTTCGCTCCGTAAACTTTGTTACTATTCTATTTTCTGGTCTCTGCTCTTGTGTTATATTTCGCCCGCGTTATGTATACGTATTATCAAGAACAATAAAAGCGAGCCAAGGAAGCTATAGCTACTGCCGGCCAAAGGCTCGACGACACCGCGGAGGGCTCCGATTATTGTGTTATTCTTTAGCGCTGATCAAGCGCAATTTTTTCTGTTCCGACCGAGCAAAGAGCTGAAAATTTGATTTATCGTTTCTCCTCTTAATAACGTATACAATTTTTTGGCCCCAAGTCGCAAGGGAATTAATGAGCTTTATCAGCAAGACATTTTCTTTTTAATTAAAGCGACTTAAAAAAGAAACGAAAAAAAAATTGAGAAAAGCTGTACGAGTATGATCCTCAAGCTCGTTTGGAAATGACGTGTAAATATGAGAGAGCGAAAGAGAGCGAGGGAGCCAGATTTCATAATGACGCTCACACGGGCGGGCGTATCACTTGATTGCACGACATTGTCTCATAATAATATTCGCGCTTGTTCCGTACAAAGAAACCATTTAGCATTAAGGGAGAGCTCGCTAAGACTTACGATTCAATGGATTCTTCTATTCATTATCATTTGACTATTAGCAGAAGGGCTAACTAGCGAGATGGCCAAATTAATTTTCCAAGCTTGTAATTGCACGGTATTGACGGAGTATTTCGAAGATTTTCAAAGCTTTTTCGTTGTTAAATCTCAAGTTTTAAGAGCGATGAAGGAATGTATATTGACGCTTTTAAGAAAATATTTAGACTCGCGTCTGGGACATTTTTTACCTTATCATTATGAGTAATTGTAAATTTTAGTGAAAATGAGCCAACATCGGAATTGTAGCGTGAAAAGCCATTTAAGCGATTGTCTGGATGAAAATCAATATAAAAAGTTAAGAAGAATAAGAGTGCAAAAGTCCTTCTCGTACACTTTTAAAAGATAAAAAAGTCCTTATCCCCAGCAGATGTATAAAGTCTTATCTCGGCGTGAAAAAAACTTTGTCTCTGTCTCTCTGGCTGTGCTTCGAGAAAATGAGAGTAAAAGCAGCGGCACAAACCCAGCGCAAGCACTTAAAGAAAGGAAAAAGAAAAGCACTTTAACTAAAGAATTACTGAATGCGATTAAATAGTTTTCATTACAGTGTAATTCTTATTATTTCGTCCTATTATCATATAAATACTAAGGGTCCAGGCCCCCCGCGCGTTTACCCTCATGTTTCAAGATAACATATACAATATTTTTTAGTCTACATTGGACATATAAATATCTTATTATGTTGAGCATATAAGCGAAGTCGTTTTTTTTCAACTTCAGTAGAGTACGTTCTTCAAGTTCCAAGAAAAGCTTATATGTAATTGCACGCATTTTGTATGCAATCGACCAAAATTAATCTAAATTTCAGTAATTTGTCGGAGATTTTTTTTCTAATACATGACTATATTTTCTATCATGCGATAAGGTCTCATTACTAAAGCGGTTTTCTTTATCATTTCGGTCGATGTATCCGAATGCACTTTAAGGCAATTGCCATGTAATTCTACAAAATTATTGTAGATTTTAGTAGTTTAACTAACATTTTTTTCATGTTATTAATAATATCAATTAATACTTTTGTAATGCTAACAGACAATAGTATAATACATTCATGAAGTCAGATTACAGTTATAAGGCCATGTAAACATGATTAGTTTATTTTGTAAAATAGAAAAATATATATTTTTTAAAATAGAAAAATTATATCGCTGGGATTTTGGTACTAAATTTCTATCTTTGATAGAAGCACCTGGGTGGATACTCATTATTCGCATATACATCTTCGTTGAAAGTTACGATGTACGAGTAACTCGACTACTCAGCAAAGGTGTTGAATGTCAAAAGTATACTTTCATATTATAATATACGCGTACGCATGTGTATAAAATGAAATAGTTACCTGTGATGTTTAGAGTGATATGTTGCACGTTGTTGCATTCACGGTTGACGGCTAAGTAGGTCACTTCGCATTTGTACAGAGCCTCGTCTTCTAGTGTCAGGTTGGAGATTTTCAAATAAGACTTCGTCATGTTGTTTTTTGGTACGACCATTGACATTCTGTAATTAGACGTTTTATGTTTAAAATTTTGTATACATTTATCAGATGATCTATGTAGTATATTAAATAGAAACATTGAAAATTCAGGAGTAAAAAAATGTTAGCCTCAAGCTTTTTTTCTCTTAGCGTAACACTTTTTTATCTTCAATAGGGGAAAAAGTTTTAAATTCGAAATCCGATGATGATAGTTATGTTTCGACCCTTAACTTTTTTCTTTTTTCTTTTTACACATTGAATGCCGTTGAAATTTGTCGAGCTTTTTATTGGAATCATCAAAACTTTTTTAGCTCCACGATCCCTTCAATACGAGAAGATTGAGCTAGTGAAATTCGCCCAACTACTGCAGCCCTCGCGCGCAGGCAAGAACCATCGATTTTGTTTCCTTTTTTATTCGGTACGTTCGTTTTTCTCTTTTTTTTTATGAACGATGCACAAATCGTTAATTGCTTTTAAGTTTTCGATAACGCAACAAACTGGAACTTCGGATCGATATTTGGATAAAAGGTCGTAGCTTCAATGCTATTTGCTCCGAGACTTCTCACTCTTTTTCCAATTTTGCATCGTATAAACTCTAAATACAGGAGAAACGTTCTGCAAAGATAATAATAAGAAGAAGGAATAAAGATTGAAATAAGAATGAAAAAAGGTTGACAGACGCGAGAGCAACATGCGCAGAGAGCAGCAGCCGGAAATTATCTGCTTATATTATTCACGTAGTTCGCACAGTAGTGAGATGAGATCGCGTTCAAAATTACTCCAAGCTCGTTTAATATTGGATTTCATTGAATTGAAGGCATGTGCTAAATCGAATCAAAGTTTAAATAAAAAATAATCGATCGATTATCCTACTTACACACGTATGTGCATGCAATCTCGGTAGCCAAGTTTTCACTTAAGCTTCCGTATCGTGTACAGGAGCTAACTGAACTGCACTGCACTGTGTACACAAGCCAAGCGCAATTCTTATCTCGTTTTTTTCCTTCTTTCACTCTAACGTGTATCAACGTATATCTTCCTTGTGCTTTGCGCGTGTATGTGCGCACGTCTCTATTTGGCTCGTCCTCAAAGGATTTGGGCGCGCGCAGCGATTCTCTACGTGCAACGCTAACAGTGGTATCGAGCCTAGCTGCAAGTCGACATACAGAGAGAGACAGAAAGAGAGACTCTTTGAAATCGATAGCATGTATGCGTGCACGTACAGATGAACGCATTCAACTATTACTGCTCGGCTTTCTTATAAACCCACACGTAGACAGGCAAGGCATTCTATACTGTGAAGAAAAACATCGGATTGTCTCTCTTAAGAGCGTAAGCTTCTAAGGACGAAGGTGTGTTGTGTCACTGTAACCATGGAGAATTTGGCCTATTTTGTTTATTTTCTAAACACGTTTTGAAGTTTTTCTGGAAGCGCCGAAGCGTTAAATAAGTTTTGTGGTAAAAGAGGAAATAAATCGTTTATATACCTTTGAGGGATGCAATTTGATGTATTTCATTTCTATTTGCATTGGTTTAGCCACATTATAAGTATGCAAACGAGGCACAGAGGAATGGGAAGGAAGAAAGAAATTATTCGATGGACACATCGCCGCCCCAGCGCGAAAACTGCACTAATAAATGTGAGTGGCAAAAACGTGCCTTAGTTCTATCTTTTTAACGTGATATAACATATACTTTTTAGCACAAGACTAAAACACGTTTTTGCCACTCAAGTTTATTAGTGCGGTCTTGTATTGAGGCGGCCATATGCAACTGGAGGACTAAGGTAAAAAAGGCAAAAATTTTTTATAAAAAATAATAGAATCTTGTATTAAATTCACTGCACATTACGAACTACCACTGCTCCGTATGAAAAAGTATAGTAGTACCTTTTTTATGCCTCTTATAGGTCATTTTAAAATACCATAAAATAAAATTGAAAATGATTATTCAAATTTTGCGTTTTCGCATCACTGCTCGACTGCAGCATCTAGAATTCAATCAGCTGCTACATATGCGTTGTGCAGCTCTACGCTCGGAGCGTTCGTGTTGCAGCACGATGATATCCCACTCCCGCGCGCATGCAGAGCTCGCTGATGCAAACCGAACGGTCAAGCGTGAATCTCACGAGGTAGCTTGGAACTCGCACACATACATTAGAGCTCGGTGCTATATGCAACTGTTGCGCACACTGTTACGTGGCCTATCGTGTATTTGTTAAATTTGTTTCTGTAAGCAAAGATTGTTTATACCTTACTGTCTTTGCTCTGTCCTAATAGATGCTCAAAATAAATACCTTTATGAATATCGCGGGTTGACTCTACCGATGCTTGCAAAGTAAACTTGAATTAACCGACAACAACAGCAGCAACTTAAGATTAACTGATAAAGCTGAAATTATATATAAATGTGATATCAGTTACACGTGAACTGCGTTGGCATCAGGAGCAGTAGCAGCAGTGCATGATACGTTACGTGATTGCGAGCAAATTAATATCTCACGTGTTCAAACTGGCGGTGGTATATACCGCCCGCGGTATTTAATGCTAATTACGAATCAAGCATGACTATATATCAGCTGACTGGCCCTGCCAGTACATGTATACGTGCAGTCTCTCTTTGATTTGACGCAACTCTCGCTGCTGCTACTACATGAATCCCTATACTGTATACCGAATGTATGCGAGCGAGTGCACGCGGGAGCCTAGTACAATGCACATATCTCTGCGATCTCGCTCAGCAGCGATTGCGCGCGTATTGAATGCTGTGTGAACGGATGTATAATATTGTACGCCTGCAGTGTCACTGCTGTTATACACCCGGTGACACGTATATAATTGCTTTACACAGAGAAAATTAACTCGGCTACCCGTAGTCATCGGGAGCAGACGTTTATTACATGTGCGCATGTTCGCTCACATTCACCTTCGCACCCAAACTGCACTGTTGAGCTCGGCGTTTTTTTTTTTGTTTTTTTGTTTTTTTTTTTTTCAAAAATTGTGACGCGTAATGGATCACGAAGGCTTAAATTTTGACGGCACTTGTGAGTCGATTATTGGTTCTCAGTTTGAATGCGAATTGCAAACACGCTCATTTTATCATAGTAATTAAGTAACAGCCAATTATAATTAAAGGCAATCTTATGTACTGTCGCACGCTCACTCTGAAAATTCATTTGCTAAACCTAATAACAATAATGATTCGATGCCAGCAGTTGAGACGCTAGTCATAGTAATAATAACAATAATAATGATAATAATATTAATGATCATGATAAAGCAGCGAGTGTCGTGCAAGAGTAGTTAGGCATGAAAGTTTGTCTGCGGCAGGTAGCTGTTGCGAAGTGGGGGGCGCAAGACGCAGCACAGCGTGTGCAGTCGGAGCATTAGAGCTTCGTTGGCTGCGCACAGCAGCGCTCTCGGGCTTCCAAGAGGCCAACGTCGAAGTCGTTGTAATAATTAGTCGCTGGCGCGGTGGCCTGGCGTTTTCGGGAAACTTTATTACGCGTACATCGCGAGCTTAAAACGACGACTACGCGACTCGGCGTACAGGACGACCTAACTAGAGCTACGTACCTCGAGGCGACCTCGTCGTTGGCAAGAGTCATCTCGCCCTCGGCGCTGTAGACAAAGATTCTTTCGTTGCCTTGATACCACTTGATGCTGTGCAAGCCGATGCACTGGGGCAGTTTGAGGATGCACGGTAGCTGTATCTCCGTGCCGTACTCGGCGTGTTTTGAACTTTTTAGCCATGCCTCGCTGCTGCCGACGCTTCCACCGCCACCTGAAACGACAAAACAACGCCCATAGCTTTAGATACATAGTCAAATGTAACGAATCACATTGATCAGTTTTTTATTGTTCGCTTCGCTTTTTATTGTCCCGTTTGATTATAAACGCGTAAAGATGTGTGCGCACAAGGCTTTGTTCATAGATTTTTCGGAAGTACTGGAGCTTGAATACGATCATCTAGATTAGTCTCTATATAGAGGCGATATTTCTGTGCGAATGCTCTGACCGTTGCATGCGGGCGGAATGCACACTATGCACGCACAAGCGAACATTTTTTATCTCCTCGTGCGTCCGTGCGTGCGTGCGTAAGCTTGTGCGCGTGTAAAGCCAGGAAAAATAAAATATTGCGTGCGGTGCGCGATGGTTGCGACCAATCTACACGTTCGGCATAAAAATTGTTGACTGAAGAATGCGCGATCCCTACACACAAATATAGCTTCGCATGAAGCGTGCCAAAAATAATCACGACTGTACGGTTGCAGCACACCGCGTGTGCAACCACAAAAATTGAATAAAAGAACAATCAGGTATTATGATTTTTCCATCCCTGTCTCTCTGTCTCTCTTCCTTTTTCATTCGAATCGTATAATAAAAGCTCAACTGCCAGAGTATCACGCAATACCTCGAGCGTATAATTAATTTACAAGAGACACGCGCGTAGCTTTAATAAACTAAAAGAAACTTTGAAATGTTTCCAGTTTTTGACGCGAGGCAAAATGCGTTGGAGATGAGTGCAGCGACAACAACGATTAACATTAGTACTCATTTTATGCAAATGTATGTAGTATATAGTATAGTGGAGAAATATACTGGAGAACTAGTCGAAAGCTGCAAGCTCAAATCAATAACCATCCGAACTCGCGAAGCTTTCACACACAAACAGACGAAAGGCTCGAATAATACCTATGCAATCCGTATTTAGAGCGGGTGTGTGGGTGCGCAGAGCAGACTCGCGATACACAATGCTCTAATCAGCTTATACACTCCTGTGCACACATACATTCAGCCATCCACGCACATCCATGCGCGTTGTATACGAGCGCCTAGATGCATTATACATAGACAGTGTCTACCGCGCTTTAGATGTGTAGCAGATAGAAAGAGCTCGTAGAGTACTTCGATAAAGAGATAGAGAAAACGAGGCAGCTCAACTCAATCGAAACTTGGCCTCTCCAGCGTATATATACGTGTAGCTTTTCGCTACCGCGTGCTGGTATCCTCATTTCGTCTTTCAGGTCTCGCCCTGCAGGAGGGCTTAATAATTGAGACTAAAATGTATCGCGCGCAAATGAGGGCCTTGCTGAGCTATACCGGGGCGTAATATAATTTAGAGCCTCGAGTGAGCTAGAGCGTATATCGGCTCGAGCCAGTTATACTCAGCTGACAATTCGGTATGTGCAACAAGCGATTCGTTGCGCGTACGCTCGAAATGCACAAAGCTGAGGGAGCTCGAAGGAGCCACGTGACATGTTTATGGTTTCATGTCGAGACCAAAGCTGACTACGAAAATTGCAACGAGCTCGACTGCAATGGCTATTTTCAAGTTTTCTTTTGAGTTCGCGGAGTGTTATATTAATTGCTGGACGAGTTTTGAACGTACAAGTCGCTGATTGAAATGAATATTCAGCTTTGGAATAATCCTTTGGTGGATTTTTGACCATAGTTTTTCGCGATGCATTGATCGATGGATTTCATCTCGTATCTCGCAGATCGAATAACCACAACGGCTTTTCATCAGTCTGACCGTTTGACCGTTCAGTCATTGTTATTCACACGGTGCAGTCGCAAGTGGGCAGCCGAGAGAGATAGAAATGCTATATTTCCAGAGGCCATAGAGCAGTGCACCTAACGGATTGATCGGTGGCACGCACGCATAATGTGTATCGAATGATCGCCGATGCGCGATAAGAGCGGCCGGGTGGGAGCGCGCGCGTATTAGGTGTCTCTCGCGATGTCGTGATAGTAACGCACACTGCCGAGCGCACGCCGTTCTCGATATCAAAGTGAAATACGAAGCGGATGCATACTTCGCTTTGCTTCTGTTCTGTGCATAGGGTTAAGTGTGTGCGCGTATGCATGTGCGTGGCTGAAGGCAAAACAGATGTTACATTATAAGCACGCCTGTATCGGTTGCGCGAGTTCAGTCTATTCTGCATATTCTCTCTCTATTTGGCGCGCGGGTGTGTGTCTGTATCGTGCACCTGACTTACTCGATACTCGCTCGCTGGTGCAAACGCTCCAGCGAGTAAGTAAGGGCTCACGACGCAGCCAGCGCATTATATACATCTTAATTTCCGTTTACAGATCCAAAGACGTAGATATTCGTGTATGAAAGCCTGATGAGCTTCTGTGCACTATATATCATAAGCATTGATTCACTTACACGACAAAGTGCGTATATGCACACTGGCATGCAAAATGTTGCCCTGATCTTTATTAATGATGTGTTCGCAGTTTGCATCGGGCGTCAGAGGCTTTACTGGCTTTTTGTTTCGAGATCACTGGAGGAAATAATGGAATTTGCCTTTGAGGAATGGAGAATTCATACAAAGTAACAAACTGACAGTCGGAAAATGTTCAATTTTGGCTCAAGTTATTTCGGTTTGCAAACCGTGTTCTTTTTTGTATTTTAATTTAATATTTACCTAGTGAATCAAATATTTACCACCGTTTAGAAGTAAATTCATTAACAATCTTTTCAGTGTGTGTGTGTGTGTGTGTGTGTGTGTGTGTGTGTGTGTGTGTGTGTGTGTGTCCACTAAACTGTTCCTTAATTAACACTTTTTCACTTTTAAAATATCACGTCCGTGAATAATCGATATAAGTCATCTCAATTCGAGCTCTCTATGTCTGCTCTGCTTGATTTGTTTTTAGCAATAGTATAGTGAGAGGCACGATTCTGACACATTGACACAGGCAAATATATCCATATTCACGGCAAAACGTTGTCATTCATTGATCCACGTGAAGGAGAGAGAGAGAGAGAAAGGGAGAGAGAAAAAATTTATATGTTTTTTGGTAGAATCGCGATAACGAAATGTACCCGTACAGAAAGGGTATCTATCTATATATGCGCATGTGTGAGGGTGAATGTAAGCACATGTAAATAGATAAGTATATGTCACCTTCATACAAACACGCGACATAGTTCTCTCAATTTTTCTGCTGCCTGACATTTTCTTTTTACGCGTTGAAGCTCGAAAGACCAGACTGTATGGGACGTGAAATTGCCACCGCACATCCTGACGAGATTTTATTTTGTTTATAGTAGTCTATACACACAGCGACGCACACGTATACGCATTCACATTGCGCATTTCGTGGTATAATGATACTTTTATTTCTTTTGCCTCGCGTTTTTCCTCGTTCATCATTCAGCTCCCTTTCTCCTCCTCTACGTATGCCTCTGCTTTTCTCAACGCGTATGATGGGTTTACCTACTCTTTTTTCATTTCCATTTTTCTTTATATAGAATTAATCTGCGCTTGCAACGCGAGTTTAAACTTATTTCCCAGCAGCCGCTGCTTTATTACGAAAAGATTTTTTGCTCTTTATACTGTAACAGTGGTGGAATGATGCTGCATATAGCGCAGATGTAAATCTGTGATTTTTGTCAATTAGGCACGCTCGTATGCAGTGCTTTCAGATTCGGCTAATTTCAACGGGGAAATTCATAAGCTACGACGAATTTCGTAATTGCGTAGAAATTCAGCAATGCAGGGCGCATTGTAAAATAAAAAATTTGCTCGTTGGGTGCTTTAGTGCTGTTTCTCATCCAATACAGTCTGATCCGCTTTGTAAAAAAAATAAGAAAAAAGAGATGCTTATAGCAAACTGTGAATCGAGCCAAGCTCCGCACTGGTACATCCCAGCCGATTTCAGTATACAGTAATGTACACGAGAAACAAAAAATTTAGTAACGATGCTTCTTTTGGAGAAAAAAAGGCTGTATATGATCATTCAGGATGCACTTATGCATTTATAAATAAATATCGAACGAACATGATTTTAGAATTCGATCGATTGAGCCACAGTAAAACCAGAAATAATACTTGGGAAGAAATTGACCTTTTCAATGTGTGCAAGACACGTACACGTAAACACAAATCCACTATCCACACCCGTACACATTCCTGCACACAAACATACTCGTATGCGCACTCGTATTCACGCATACGTATGCGGCTTCCATGAGTATGCTAGCAGCAAACAAAGCAATAGGTTTTTCAAAAACGCAGTTGCACCTCCCTCACTAGACTCCTACACACATGTACGGATGTGGGCATGTACTCGCGCAAACACACACATAGCCACACATACACATACATACATGACGTAGTGAATCGATGAGCTGTCGCACTCATTCATCTTCCACCTCTCACTTTTTTTCTCATTCCCGCAAACCGATGCACATCTAGGCACATGGATCGACATTTGTCTATCCCGCTGAGTTCCGGAGATGTTGGTCTATATTTTTGCCGTGCCTGCACAAAAATACGATATTTTCTCACATTTTGCATGGCTGCGTCCTCGGTGCGAAATATACAACTCGCACACAGACACAGAGGGCGCATGTGGCCCCACGTGATCAGACTCAGTCTGGCGTCGAGCCAGTTTCGTCGCAGTTTCTATGCTTCTAGAATTTACCTACTCGTGCTAATATATAATGGTGGCGGTCGTCAGCTCCCCCTTGGCCCCTTCGCTTGCGCAGGGCGCAGCCTCAGCTAGTACGGAGCAAGAAACGCATTATCCCGAAACAACGCACAGTTCGCTTCGATAGAAGCGAATCACTACTTTGCGAGGTAGGAATAACGCAAAACCACTAGCTGCTCGCTGCATACTCATATACAAAGAAGCGCGCGGCGTTTGCACACACATACGCAAACACATTGAAGCGCATATACACAAATTGAGATATAAATATACATTTATGCGCATGTGCTATGTTCGCGCGAAGCCATGCGTGGGTGCCGTATAAGATGGTTGTGCCATCCGTATGTGCAGTGCAGCCACATTTACGCTCATACACATACATGTGCCGCTGTTGTGGTAGAATAGCAATTTTAAGCTCCCAACGTTGCTACTGCTCTGTGTGCGCGTGTTGCTTTACACTATAACCAATTTCGCTTATAGCAGCCGCCTTCTCGTGCACCCGCACCCGCTTCACCACCACCACCACCGCCGCTACCGTTGCACCCCCGACTCGGCTCTCTTTCACGTCTCTCGGCTTTATTCGCGCACGAAGGTGCTGGAAAGTAGTATAGGTAGTATAAGCTTAATGGAGGTGACGGCACGTATAATAAATGCGGACACATACACAGCGAGTCGCGCTAAAGCGCAACCCGTTACGCCCGCTATATGTTTTAAGCGGATTGTGTACTTTCGTCGCTTCCGATGACAAAGAAATGGAAAAAAATTTCGTAAACATATAACGCGATTTTGTTTTTGACTGCGTTACTGCTACATACAATACAATAAAAAATCGTAAAATAATCGTATAATAAGCTTCAAAGAAAGCTGTTGTGACGATTCATACTTGATTGCTCTCAAGTATGCGTTATTCATTTCCTAATAAATGACCCCCGTTAAATTTATGCGATTATATTTAGCCTTTTATTTCAATATTCATGGCGATTTTTACTATAACATCGGTTCGTTACTACTTTGGAGTTTATGGTGCTAGATAACCGAACTCTGCAGAATGATCGCTATTACATCTGAGAAGGCGGTGCCGGCTTACTTCGTAAAATCAAATGAATCCCTCATAAAACTCTAGTTGAAGATATCAATTATATGATTGCATACAGATCTTCTCAGCTAACGTATCCTATTAAGTCAAGTTTGATAAATGGCGAAGAAAAAGCATGAAAGTTTTTAAGAGATGCTTGTCGAGTCGATACACTTGATTTTAATTGAGCGTGGTTAAACAGTATAGACAGATAAGTCTGGAATTTGAAAAGCATCCAAACGCCTGGAAAACTAGCTTAGCAGTGAGATGCGAAGCCAGAATGATTCAAAGAACTTTTCAAGGGCTTTACTTTTAAGTGGATCGCTCGTTATACTTAATTCAACGATTATAAATACTCGAAAAGTCAAGAAGTAAGCAAGGGAAGGCAAAACAAGCGCGCCTCTTCTCCCACCTTTTCTTAACTAGAGCGAACTGATGAAGCGAGCGGCGCGCGGCTAATGAACCGATTGACAGTCTTGCCTCGGTTTCGAATTTTGCACTGGAATGAGCAGTCGAGCACGACATTACGCCACGCTGTACAATTGCAAAACGAGAGCCATTTGTCGAACGGAAAAACGTTTGAAACTCGAATCTAGTAATAATTCAAGTGAAAATGATCAATATTTGGTCAGACGAGCACTGCGTACGGCAAAACATGCAGTCAACGAAACAATGCGTGAGAACGAAAATATTTCGATAAATTTTACTGTCTGTGAATCAATTGATGAAAAGAAACAAGTCGTATATATGCAGCCTGTGATGTATTTACGTGTATCAATACACTGTTTGAATTTGTATACGAGCAAGTTTTATGAATCTGAAAGTACATATAGATATTGGGCTGGCGGAATATATCGCGCACGCGGTAGTTTAAAAAATACTCTTAGCATAGATTGAAATTCGGTTCATTTTGCAGATCTGTACTGCAGACGGAAGTTGAGTAAAAAAGAGAATCACTAGGAGAAGCAGAGAAATATTTCATGCGCATATACTTTATTCTTTGAAATTCAACTATATGGTTATCAGTGACTGTTTGGCTTATCACAGGGGATTGAATAAGATAGAAGGGTTAAAGAGTTTGATCTTCGCTTTGAGCAGACACGTCTGGAATAAGAGTTTCATCTCCTATATGTGTATAGCGCTGAACTCAAAGTACGTCAAGGTGAATTTACATGCAAAATTTGTGGTGTATATGTTATACACGAGCATTGAGAAAGAGTAAATCCCGTAAGAAACAATGTATTTCTGCTGGGACCACAAGATTTGTCCATTATTAGAATGTTTTTGCCAATTTAGGTTGTCCCACATAATTATTTTTTACGCAGCAGCCACAGCGCTTTTTATCTTCCAAGATGGATCAACGACACTTTCGTAATCGGTGTCCGATTATATTTGTGCATATAAAACTACGACTCAGACTTGAATATAGCGCCATTTTTTCTCTCGATGGCGTGTACACCAGAAGAAAATACAAATGAAAACAAAACTTGCAGTGTGCCAATGAACACGTAGATAAGTTCAAAAAGAATTTGAACAAATGTCGAGTTCGTGTTTCCGACACACACGCCGAGGCCATCTACTATTCGCTGCTACTGTTTACGGGAAAACGGGGAAAGAGAAGCTACTCTTATTTGTGGATGATACATTTATATATCCGGTATTATTGAACCCTGAGATAAACAGATTTCAAGACCGGTAATCTTTAAACAGCGAGCTATGTCAATTAGGGTGACTAAATTATTTTGTTTCGTACTGATGAGTGAATAAATCATTTTTCTCGTTACATGAAAGGTTTTTTTTTTCAATTCCAAATGAGCGAATTGAATTGCGACAACAAATTTCATTGAATCGAAAAGCGCGATTTGTGGCTCATATTTTATCAATCTCTCGACTGACTTCAATTTGCCTTTTCTATCTGTGAAAAGACTTTTTTGATTATGAACTATCAAAAAAGAAAGAAAAACTTTTTTCAAGTAATAATCCTGAATATAAAAGATTCGAGCTTGGTGTGCACGCCTTTGAATGCGATGAATTCATTGAGAGTAAATCGTGTTATAAATTAGTCGCGTCTGTGACGTGGATTATGATAAAAGTTATCGCATGAAAAAAAAAAATGAAAAAAACACGCTTGACAACGAAATGACTACGTGGATAAAAATTCATGTGGTCTTGAGCATTCAAACACGCTAGTTGAAAAACAATTTTCTTCATTTCTATTGTAAAGTGCATCAACTTGCAAACTTCGATGAGTATAACGACTCAGTTTTTCTTTCTTTTTCTTTTTCGATACAGTCAGTTCGAAGCAATTCGATCTAAGGGGAAGAGAGGCAGCGTCAGAAAGGAAGTAAAAAGTATCTTTGTGGTTTAAAGTGTAAACGCTCAACTTACGCAACTATGTGCATTCTGACTTTCATTCCGAATTATTTTTTCTATATTCGCAACAAAGTATTTTTTTCATTGTAATCTTCATTTTTATTCTCTCCTTCGCGCTCATTTTTTTCTTCATCCTACCACATTACGTCGAATTGAACTTTTAATTTTTTTGCCCATCAAACTTTCTTTTTTCTTTTTACACGAGCAAAAATCTTTGAATAGAAGTGAATTGAAACTCGTTGGGTCTCTTTTTTTCTCTCTTACCTTTTTTAATTTTTTTAAATCTTATTTTGCAGGCAAATAGACCTACAATTTTGTATTTTACGATTTGCATTTATTCAGAATTTAATTCTTGCAATTAAATTCCAAGGTTAAAAAAAGTAGTGGCATTGTATCTTTTTGTATTGATATTCAATTATGATTAATTTGTATCTATGCAACAACTTGGCTAAAAAGTGAAGCACTATCTTCACTTCAAGAGAAAATCTAACTGAAAACTTAGTTTATTAAAGCTGTTTATTGGCAGCAGAAGTCAATATGAAAAAAAAACTCCATGATTCTTCGTCATAATAATCCGCGACTATACTTTAGATGTAATTTAGAGAGATTACGGGTAAGTCGTTAAAGCTTGAGCAATCTAACAAGCTCCTACGATACAATATTATATTCACAGGAGATAAAAGTCAGCAGGCACCGTGAACACAAGATTTATTTTCCTTTTGCAGTCCATACTTTCTGAAACTTTTTTTTTAAATTAACTGGCCAGTAAACGAATATTTAAATACGAATATATGAACTTCTATGTGGACAGAGTTACATTCTTACTCTTTATCTACTATTATTTACAATATGAGAAAAGTAGATTATTATATCATACTGACTATTTCCGTTTATTTTTATACGGATTATATGTGCCCAATCTTGAGGCATATTAATGTCCTTGAATAAAACTAAAATTCAACGTTTATATTTCAGGCACGCTCGAATGTGTGCATGTGTGTTTGACGAGGTAAGCATCACGATATTGTATGAACGAGAAAGCTTGGAGCAGGCCTCGGGCGACCATTATCTTTATCTCATTTCCACAGAATCTGTAGCCATTTCTCTATTCTATTTCTTCTGAATATTTATACTTTACACCATTTTTTGTAAGAGGTAACTTTTTTCGAGATGAAGTATTCGATCACAGGTTTATATTTATGGGGTATAAATATTTTATAATTTCACTAAATACGCAATATAAATTCAAAACACATAAACGCGAGAATTTAGTTTTTTGTATTTATTTCAATTCAGACAAAGCTTCATCAAGTTTAAAGTGGTTTGTATGGGTATCATACGATGTCTTCATGTCAGTTGTAATCATGTTAGTTATTAATTTTAAGATTAGAAATTTTAAGATTAGAAGATTATAAATATTATAATAATGCAGATAAGCAGTAATATTCACCGTGAAAATTATCATATCTTATGATAAATTACTACGCTACACATGCATATCACGATAAAATTTCAGATAAATATGTCTTATATTTAAAAAATTTTCATTATCAATTTCTGCGCTTCAAGTTTTAATGAAATTCTGAGTATTAATAGTTGCGAGTTAGCTCAAAAGCCTGTCTCGACAAATTTTTATGTACAACTTGGGGTATGCAAATGGAGCCAAGGGCGCTGCTGCTCTTCCTCTGAATAAGAAGACTTTATAAATCATTTTCTGAGGAAAAATATTTGTCATGAAGATACAGGCCAGAAAGTGTATCTTGAAAGCTGCCGGTTTTATCTTTGACACGTGCTCACAGTCACTGCAGCTGCTGCTACCGTTACTCGCACCATTTTATACGCGAAATAGCAATTTTAGCCGCCATGTGCGAACGCGAGAGTATAATCTCGAGTCATATAGCTACGTCGTCGCATAATCGATGAGAGACAGTCGAATCAATCTTACTTTGCTGATAACATTTTTTATTTAAAAGACCGAGAGAGTGAAAGAGGCGAGAATTTTTACTGGCACGTAAGAGACTCAGCGTTGGAATATTTATTTTCTAAACGACGAAATGGGTTAACGTCGGCGCTATGACGTAATTTGAGCTGGGAGCTTTTGTCCTCAATTTGAATCGCTCATACTTTTAAGTAAATTATTCAATGTCAAAAATACAAATTCCCTTGAAAGTTTTTTTTTGAATCTCATTTTATCATTTAATGTTTTCGCGAACGCGAAAAATTGTTGTAAAATACAAACTACGCAATATCAACTGGTTTTTTAAAGTAATCGCGCATACTTGAATTTCATTCAACGCATTAATAAGCATTGCCAGTGAAGTAAGTATATAAATTGGATGCTTTGCAAGTAGTTTAATAAAAAAGAGAAACGAGTAGCACTGCAAGGATGAATGTAATCCTTTCCCTAGGAATTTTTGGTGAAAAAGTATGCGGTTTCTTAAGAAATAAAAAATCAAATTTTTGTATACGCTACATAAATTTTTTTTCTAATTTTATAGCAAATGAAACTTGTATTTTTACTATAATCATTTACCATGAACTTCGAATGGACAATCCTAAATCGTTTTCTTATTCTAAACATTGATAATCATACAATTTATTATTACCATAAATCCCATTTCAAAAAATCTATTTTAATAACAAATCTCGAGCATTAAAACATGTAACATATCGCTAGCTACATTGTAGCGATTTTTCTTTTTAAACACGTATGGGTGTAAATCATTTTTGAGAGAGAAAATCACGATCAAGTACTTGAAATGGTTTGGATAGCAATACTTTAAAAGTGGACAAAAATTTTAAAAAAAGGCCATCGACCCAACATATATGTACAACGATACAATAGTAACACGATCGCAACAGGATCACATCGAGTGCAAGCAGTTGCCGGAAAACTTTTGACAAAGAGTGCAAAAAAAATTCAAGCTACTGGTCAGTAAAAGCAGTGGCGACGAGTCAATCTTTTTTGCGCGGAACTCCTTTACTCGTCCCCAAGGAAGACCGCTAACGTATCGTGGCAATAGAGTCGGACTTCAAAAGCTGCAGACGTTCATATCTCTCGTTCTCTCAACAGACTCTTGCTCGCGCACGAGCGTTCACACTGACTTGGGTAAAAGATCAAGTGAAAAGTATCTATACTGCAGGCATGTGTGGGGAGCTGCTGCTACAGTTTCCGCTGAGCTGAAAAATGTCGACAGGAGGAGCAGCGATTTATGAAATCGACTGGACGCGCCGTGCTCGCGTCGTCGCCATCGTGTGTAATGGGAATCGTAAGGTCTGGCTCGAGAGCGACTTTATGTAGCATCGATTCACTTTTAGCCAGAATATGGCCATGTTTTTTTCATCGTCATCGTCGTTGTCGTTGTCAAGGAGAATCACACTAGCTTGACCCGAGGCGTATAGCAGCTAAAAGAGGTAAGGTAATGGCTTTACGATTTACGCGATCACTAACTCCGTCTTGTTTACGATGTTGACATCTTGCGGGCTCTGCAAACTCCATTTAGTTTTGTGCAGAAAGAGAGAGAGAGAGAGAGAGAGAGAGAGAGAGAGAGACCTCTGTGACTCCGCCCTGAATTTCATCAAAATGTATATGTATGATTTAGGCTTGAAAAGTTCTATCCATTCGTAGATTAGTGGCTTTGTCACACTAACGGAGAACAAAAATATAAATAACCGAACTAAAGAAACTCTGTGTTTGAGCTTTTATATATACAAATTAATTACAATAAGCTGAAAGTGCAAAAGCGCGTACTCGCAAAAATTAAATGCCAAAGCTCAGCGGGCTTTTACACCACTTGTCGAAGTACATTAAAGAGCTTACGAAAATAATACGAAAATTGAATTAACTCGTTGTCGGGATTGATGTCTTATTCAGGTACATGTTGGCTGAAAATGACTGAAAATCGCGCGAATCTGTAGAATAAAAAAAAAAAATTACTGTCATAATTGGTTTAAAAAAAGAGATGCTATTTGCTCGATATAAACTCGAGTGCTCGAGTTTCGGTGCGTAAAATTTTTTGTTTTAATTTTAAACTCTGTCGTATTCATCATTCAGCAGAACGGAGCTCGTCACGTCTAATTACTATGATTCTCTTGTTCCGTTTTATCGTAACGAGTTTCCAGTGGAGTGTATCTTTCATCTACATCGTTACTATATTTGTCTATGTGCGCGTATACATACTTTATGTATGTAGCAGTGCACACGTTTAATATACGTGCGTGTGTATTTAGTATATTATATACATATATTAATGGATATTATACATTCTATAGGTGTAGGAGATGATCAGAGTAGGCGGTAACAAAATGAGATTGCATATACCGGAGGTAGATAATAAATTAGCCGTCTCTCTGATGGTCTCTATTTCGTTCTATAGTAGTTGAATTAAAATCGAATCCGATGGGAGCCATATCGCTATCAGGATACAGCCGATAGCCGCTTCGCACTTGGCTCTCTCTCTCTCTCTCTCTCCCTGCCTCGCGCGCGTTTGTATGTGTGAGCTGTGTACTGGTGGTGAGCGAGGGCAAGAGTGTCCTTTGGACAAATTGCAAGTGAGCTTAAATCCATGCGCTCGGAAAGCTTTTAACCCCGTGACGTAATAAACCATCGTGCACCGGCAGCCTCGCTATCCCTTTTCCACTTCATGGCTCAGTTGGGCTATTCCTCTACGGGTACTTGATCATACCAGCTGATAATGGAAGCAAGCAAGAACTTGTAATGCTATTCCCTCGACGGAGTAGGCCACTCGCGCTATACCCGCACTCTTTTCTCCCTCTCTCTCTCCGCGTTTGTAAGTATCTGGCGCACTTTTGCTTTGCTTCTATTTAACGAACCATTTCTGTTGTTTCCAGGTCTTTTTACTTGCAGGTACTTCAAGTAAAATAATGCGAGAAGTCTGGTATGGTATACAGTTGTCTTGCCTCGGATCCTTTCATGCAGTTTTTTTACTGATTCACGTGTTATATTAAGCTACTAACTTATGAGTCATTGTCATTTCATTTTAATTGCACAATTAATTAACTCTCGATCTACCCACTTCAAGGTGGAATGTATGTATAACCGTGTGGATTACAATGTAGTGTTAATATTTGAGTGATGCTCTAAACAAGTACGTTTGAAATCCAAAACAACCATTTATTGGTTTCTGCTTCGAGTAATGAAAATCTCTACTCCCTATTGTTAAATGCGCTTCAGGTCTGTAATAATGCCTTCCGTTTTCTATACGATGTGTTAAACATAAACCCATATCCCAATAACAAATTCAACGTGACTCAAGCACAACTAGTTGTATCGAACCATACTGCTATTAACTTCTTATTAGCCTCAATACACCACTCGTACATCTTCGTTATTCTCGTTACTTTCTAATCTTTTAATATACTTTAATTATTAAAAATTTTATAATTCATAAACCTTATATAATTTTTTCGATTCTCTAATAAATACTTTTGCGTCTAATCAATGTGTAATCTTCAAAATCCAGACATAGAATGTCCTATGAGAATCTCTTTTTATCTAGTTCCTCTACGCGCTCTATTCAGCTAATCAGCATGTGATTTATACATACCAAGAGCGTAATGCAACAGTGAATGTGAACTTTACATATATTTTTGACCACATGTATGCCCACAGAAAAAAAATTAATTAAGCTTGAACGTGTAGAGAAAATTTAATATACGTTTATAATACAGTTCCGTCATCATCACTATTATCAGCTCTACAGGCACGTAATGTAGTTAGTAACTATTCGGCTCACCGCTTATATTTTCAATATATGCTTTTGAGCTTTTTATCGTTTCAATATAATTATATTGACACTGTTGCAGTAGGTGCTTGGTCGGCACGTACGGCTCACGAGCGATGATGTGAAAAATTGAAGAGAAAATTACGCGGTATCGCAATGGCGAGAGAAGGTACCCACTTCCAATAGTTTGACAAAATATTAAAAATTATACTATACGTGCTTCACGATCAGAGCTCTAAAACTCTACCCTGTAATTTTTTTTCCTCGGTATTATCGATTTATCGCGAGAGTGGGTTTTCTCATCGAATCGTGCACGCGGTATATTATCGACGGTATATGGCATACACATTCGAGCTCGCGTGGGTATGAGTGTATAGGTGGGTGCAATACATATACTGCTGTGCACATGAGAGCAGCAAAGAAAAGAGATGGAAAAAAGAAATGAAAGGGCTGAAAGATTTATACGCTCGCAAAGCATAAAATCATAGCTCCAAAAGTCTCATCTGACCGAGGATTTCGCTTCCTCGCAGCGCATCGAGATGTAAGTTCGACGAATGTCTAGCTGCTATATATATATATTAAAAAAAAGGTGCTCGAATGTCTACTCCACAATAAGTCTTACGGCTTATAAGAAACAGTTTGTAACTGTTGGGAGCAGAGAGTTGAGCGCATAATGCAAAAAGTGTGCAAAAAGTGTGCAAAAAGTGTGCACCAAAAAACAAAGCACCGATACTAGCAGATGGAGAATCCTATGCTTTAGCGAGATATACTATCTTGCCTTGGAAACTGCCGGAGTGGGGCAATTTCTATACTTTGAGCCTGAAAAAATGACTGTAAGAGAAATACTCCGATCAATTTGACTCGCCAAGTAACGTGAACAATTTACCTACGCTTAGACAATCTCATTCAATACAGACAACTTCGACGATTCCTTCGACTGTTACATGCACTTCGTAGCTAACTTTGGGTTGTGTTGTTATATCAGAACTGTATTGATTGCGAATACACAGAGAGAAGTGATGTCGATACATATATTGAGAGGTCTGGGTCAATAGAAATTGCTTCAGCTTCAACTTTGATGAAGAAAAGATGTTTATAAAGGGGCTGTAGGAGCTAAACTACAGTCTGCAATACAACCGTCAATCCAGGCCGATGAATAAGGTATGAAGTCTTTTTCGCATCAATTACAGCATGGCGCACAATTATCGCACGGGCGCACAAACTGAATCTATAATTTATTTGCGCGACTGCAAGGGCATTAATTATGCGTAACACAATTGACGGTGCATCAGACGAAAGAAAACGTCGGACTTGGAGAATCGTAACGTCAAGTAAATAAAAATTGAATTCGCTCGAGGAATCTTGACCTAGCAGAGCGGCTACGTATACTAATGCAATGTGTATTATTATTATTATATATTTGCTAACACAATAAATCTGTCTCAGCGAATTTTCATATTATTATGTATACATACGGAAGGAGTAGCAGCAGTAACTAACTGTTTAATATATCCCTCCCAGTCGACAAAGTAGCCATATAACTTTGTGCGCAATAGTAGCTCAAGCTAGCTTGTATGTTTGTTCACAAATTCACGCGTGCCCCACCGTACGTATATGTATAGAGCAGAGTAAAAGAGAGACAGAGAGAGAGTGAGAGAAAGCTAGGAGTAGACACGCGAGGATCTGTACACAGGAGCATCAGTATATAGTCGTCATAGTAAGCTAGAAAAGGTTAATCCGCAGAACTGTATGCACACACATTAGCCGGAAAAGCTCCCTACCTGTGTCTCTTAGATATCTACTGGTACACACACGCCACCAGGGCTTTCTCTCTTTGCACTTGCGCTATTTATTAGGCGATTCAGACGGAAGTCAAGTGTCGAATTGGCGCGCAAAGTCCGAGAGTAAATATACTAGTACAAATTGTACTGGTGCACATTTTCAGTTGCTCACACACTCGCTCATACGATATAATACTCAGCAAAAGGTCGAGTTGATGTAAAGTGTATGTATACATGTGTATATTGTACTCTGGTAGAGAGAGAGAGAGAGAAAGAGAAAGAGAGATGCTACTACGGTGCGAAACACTGAACTTATTCTCGCTGTGGACATGTATGTATAGCATAGTATATACGCCATGTATGCAGTCCTTATTTGTGCGTTCAGTGAAGCAGTTACAATTACGGTGTCGGCTGGCACCTCAATTCCGAAGCAAGGCCTGCATCTCCTTTCCACCCCCACGATGCTCGCTTAGTTGCAACCATTTACATTTTCAGCGTATTTATATGCAGATTTACCTTTGCTTACCACCGAGCATGGTCTAGAACAGAGTCTTGAGGAATTTTATAATTTCGATGTTTTTTTTTTCTGACTTGCCCACAAGTTGAATAGTTTTTGTTCTCTTCACCTTCTCTCTCTCTCTCTCTTTTTTACACACTGTGTGCCACTACTTTTTCTTTCTCTTGACTTTTACTTTACCTTATACTCTTGCATTTTTGGATAGCTGTTTAAACAATTTGATTATTTTTTCAGCGCTCATTCCTACTTTCAACGACGACATATACTTTTATAGTTTGTGATTCTGTGCGCATGAATGTACAGCGAGGTTTTTGCGACTCTATATATATGTGCATTCTATATAATATACAACGAGAAATGGCTGAAACGCTTGTACTCTCACGCCTCTGGAAATAGTATTTTCGACGCTTTAAATTTTCACAAGTCTAGAATTGCTACTAGTCAAGCTCTCGTTGTACATATCTGCGCTTACACTCTTCCTCCCTCCTGTTCTTTGTTGCTTGTTATTCATTTCCATACCTTGTGTACTTTGTTTATCTTGAAATTCTGCTTTATTAATATGTAAAAGTGTCACCTAGAGAAAAATCGTTTTGATTATTGTGTTTTTATTGAGATCATTTGTCTTAGCCATGAGCAACCCTTGCATACAGTGATGTCACGTGCAATAGGCAAATTGCAATATTCATAATTAATGGAAATCATAAGCAATATGATTTAAATTGATTTGGGAAGACACTGTGGAAAGGGAGAGGACAGAGCTTGACGTTTACTTAGTCAATAGTTTAATGAAATTCCAAACTATCGAGTTAAGTTGTCATATACCGGCTCCTATGGTGGAATCGGTCAATTACCCCTTAAGAATCAATGGATTGCTCAATGGTCACTCGTAAATCATGATCTGCGACGAAAGGAACTTTTTTTCTAATAAATAAATTCTAGAAAATGCAATAAATCTCACAAGAATTTCCTTTGTGGGTCGCTTTAAGCATCGGTTACAACATGGACGTAGGAGTAGTGAGCCAAAACTTGACTCGAGAAGGAAAAAAGGTTACATAATGCAACATCTATATGCTCAATTGTATATATTATAAAGCTATAGTATATTACTGCTCTAGGTCGCGAAAAACAGAAAAGTTTCAGGGTACGTGTAATTAGTGGCCTCAGCTTCGCCTCGGCAAATAAACACGTGCCCTGAGGCTTTCTTTTTTCGAGGCATAGGCCTGTATACTAATTTTCATATCCCGTGGCCCAAAAATAGCTCTTCCCGTTTTGTGCAGCGGCCGGAAAGTAGTCACTTTCGGGCCACTGCCATGAAAAATTTATTTTCGACACTGAGCGGTGCTGCATTCAAACAAAGTAGAATATGTGTTTGTTAAAGCACTAGCCTGTGCACTACGGATTAAAGTAAAAGTTCGTCCGTATCCGTTAGAGATAGGTGAAAAATTTAGTCTTGCTCGGGCAGTATTTTTTTCATCAATTCTGGGTCACTTATTGATCATTTTTTGTAGCTCTACGTATTCGTGAATGCTGTAGCATGTTTATACCGTATCTATGCCCACGGCTGTTGTGTGTATGGGTATGTGTGTACGTTCGCGAGTATGAAGAGATCTATTTATCTTGCGCGCCTTTCGCTCCTGGCATATCCGTCTCAATTACGTCGAAAAATAAATCCTCCTGAACCTTGCGTAAGTGTATGCGCGTATGTGTGTGAGCGTTGGATAGAGAGCGTGAGCGTGCGAGGGAGAGAGAGAGAGAGAGAGAGAGGGTGCGTGAACAATCCCCGGGCTCAGGGAAATTCATGTAAATAGAAAACGTCATCCGTCATGCAAATAACAAACGTGTGCAGCTTGTGCTTCATATTAACTATAAAACTGGTGCGCACGCGCGCCACCGAGCGAATCCTGCTACCTGTATGCCTGCGTCTGTGTACGAATAATTTTGCATCTATTCACTTTGCCATAGCTGCATCCAAAGTGTCTGTGTTGTACTTATATTCTTTTTCTTGTGTTTGTACCTGTGTGTATCGTGTATTTGTCGGTATATTGCTGCAAGCTTTTATGCATTCAATATTGATACCAAAGTTGTTTATTCCCTCTCACTCTTGCCGCTATGTCACAAAGACATTTCGAGCAAAAGTTTTGCAAATATTGTGCGCGAACAAACTCAAGCGTACGCATAAAATGCACATAAATTCACACAGAGCGACCATTAAAGATAGCAACATTAATATTTTTATTTTACCTGTTTACCCTTCATTTTACGCTTTATGATTTACCTGATATTATTTCATTTCAAGGGTGATTTGGAATTTTGTATACAAAAATGAAAGATTTCATGTACGAATTTTACCCTGAGTAGCAAAATACAAATTTTATACGATAATAATAGTTGTTCAAGTCCAAGTCACGCATAAATCATTCTTTATTTACAAAAACGATGGTTCGTCGACTACTTGGAGACATTTTAAGTTTATACATATGGTCTGTGAGAGATCGAATTTGAGATTAAATTTCAAATTTGATGATTTACGTTTTTTAGTGTTCATACAAATTTAGTAAATACGACATTTTTAATTGCATCAGACTTGATGTGATATGGCCTGTATTATATAATATATAATGTACAATATATATCGTATGTAAACGCCAGTATATGCGACGACGCGAATTATTTATTGGAGCGTGTTCAACCCATCGATATTTATGCACGTGCGCAAATATGAGAGCACATTGTTAAAAACATATTCAGTCATGTTGTATTTGCATCAAACAGAGCTCGATGACTTTTTTCTCTTGTCTACCCCATCGCACGTTTTCTGGTAAGTATACCTGGATATTCACGTATTACATGCATATAAAATGGATTTGAAAGGTATTCGAGTTTTCATAGAAGAAATGCACATTCGTTTTCATTTAATTCTGCATCACCAAAAAATTCAAATATAGCATCGTAGGGGTTGCGCCCTATATTAAAGTAAGCGACAAAAATAACAATGGTGTACGGGATAGCACAAGAAAAGACCCTATTCTGCTGTTTCAACATTTTCTGGTGTACTAGAATTAAAAAGATTCGAATGCATGTATGAGTATGTATGGCATTCTCCGTTTGTATGTCAATGTGAGTCATCGAATATCTTTTATCTTTAAAAAAAGGCATATAAGAGAGACTTTCGAAATTTGAATATCTTTCATTCGCAACGTTACGATACTTTACACGTTATTACTTCTAACAAAAAACTTTTAATGTTCCAGGTTAAAAAATTTATATAACAGCTTCGGTATCACAAATAAAATGTTATAATTGGAAAGTCACTAAGTGAGCAGTTTCTTCAAACCGTGTAAAATCCAACTAAAATACCTAAGGCACAAAATTAATCCGAAGATGCTTTGAGTCCAGGAGCTCACAGGAAGACTGGCTGGCCTGCGTAACAAAGGTCACAGCTGGATCGAGTCCACGTGGCTTTGGTGGGAAAGACAGCGAGCCATGTCCAAACGTACGTTTTAAACCAACTTACTTCCGTGAAGAGGTTAACCAAGCATCGTCGGGCCAATAGTGACCGTCCATAAATTATCCAGTTTATCCACTGTGGTCTGACAGACAAGAGAATTACAGTAGAGTACGAAACGTACCTCGGTCAAGTTTGCTGTTAAAAAATTTAAAGATTGTGCCCTAGGATAGCACAAATATAATTTCATTTTAACTCGTACCCGATGACCTAGTAAACGAATGTAAAAGTTAATAAAGCTCCGCCCTAAGGTGAATTTGATTTTCGAGTGTACGACGCGCATACGGGCTACGTCGTATCGCAGAGCTAGCCCTTGAGTTTGAGTATCCGCAAAATAGACGCCTCAAGAGGACCGAGTGAGTTAAGACGATGTAAGGCGTGCTTTGACGTGCACTCGATCGTCCAACATCAAATCGCTCTTGAGAGTCTCGCGGCTGCCTTTGCACCGGGTGGCGGCATACTTTGACAGTTGATGTGCAAAAGCCAGTGAGAGACTTTTTTTAAGATGGGACTCGTGAGTGCTGAAAGAAACCATGTTTATACACACTCGAGAGACTTGCAGGAAATGAATCGAGAGACATTCTCTAGCATAAATTCGTGGCATTTACAAAAGTTGTACACAGCCCCATAAACAGAATCATAAAGATCTTCAAACTAATGAATAATTCCAACCATAAAGGTATAAGGCCAATATTACGTACACCACTACTAAGCAATAAAGAATAAAATTGAATAAAGCACAGCGCTTGAAAAGTTGAACGGCTCCCAAAGGAGACATTTTTCAAAGCGTGAGAAATTAGAAAAGCAGTGGCAGCGTGAACTGAGACGTGTTCTGCTTTGGTACTGCAGCATTGAAAACGAATCAGTGTTGTTTTGTCTATGAAATAAAACAAGATAAATCTACGCTGTGAATTAGATAAAGCGATGACCTTGTTTTATTGAGGCTTTCATTCATTATTTGACATGCAAAGCTACGCGTGTAACTTGTACCACTCAACAACAGCGGCAGTACTAGCGGCAATAGCAGTGGCGGCGTTCGTTAGAGAGCGTTTCGTCTAATAAATGCCGCAACAACTACAAGGCGTTTTGCTCCCCTTGGCATTTTCCCTGCTCGTACACAGGAGAATTTGAACAGCAGCAGCCAGGCCAATTCCCCAGATCTGATGGAGTTATGTGTATACACGCGCGCATATGTATGCGCAGCACAATACGGACGCGAGCGATTAGTCGTCGTTGGCTCCTACGGCAGCACCGTTCCGTGGCTCTCTCTCTCTCTCTCGTTCGCCCTCAGCACTGGTATGTACACATGTTTCGACAATTGCCAAGCCGCAAACGCAGCACTGCTTATACACTTGTCAGTGTTCCGTTTGTTTTCAGACGTACATGCATAGATGTGTAAGCCACAAATATCAGCTCCCTCAACGCCTCCGCACGTGTTTATAAGTTACGCAACGTACCTATAAGCCAGAGCACTACGCAGAGAGTTTGGGTATGTATCTCGTGACTCGATGTAAATTTATGTATTATGTACGCGCTTCCTCTTTTATGTTTACAATTATCAATTGCTTGCAGTTCCGATGTTCTCTTTCGGTACAAGATTGATGGATCGAACACGAGAGAGGGCGTGCGCATTTATTTAGTGATGTTTGAACAGTTTCCTGCCACTCTTGGGTTGGACTTGTGTAATTGACCAATGTAATTATTTCGACGCATTTAAGAAAAATTACTTATCCATTAAAAAATCTGAAACATCCTCCTTTTCTCAAGAATTTTCTTAAGACTCATCGACTTGATCTAATCGGCATGAATGCCATCCACATCGGTAACAATTTTTCTCATGGTAAATGTCAAATAAGCTTTTGTATACTTTCTCCAACACTACGATTTGAGTTACTGTATGATTGAATAAATTGGTAGATAATTTTGTAATTTTTGATAGTGAAATAAGACCAGTAATCGGTGGCCACTAGATGCTTGAACATATCATCTTTCAATTTTAAAAATTGCATAAACAATATTTGTCATGTGTCTGACTTAACCGAATCATTTTCACTAGAAATCATTGATTGACCTTTTAATTTAAATTTTTATAATGGATGTAAAGTTAGTAGCAAATTCAGAGACCAATGGTCATAGGCAAAATATTGGACTAAAAAATGATTTATACACAAAATTTCGATCAGTTACAAAAAATCCGTAAGTAAATTTGAACAATGCTCTCAAGCTCTTTGACTTTTCAAACAAAGTCCCCACTACGACTTGATATTTTCTAAGAGTCAACGATTGGCAAATAGGTAGATTTAAGTAAATGAGAAAACGCAAAGGAGAACGAGAGAAAAGGAAGGAATATATATGGAAGTGAGAAGAGAGAGAGAGAGAGAGAGGGCGCTCGATGATATGATAAGCTGCTTAGAGCAGCCGTAGACCGAACCATTAGACTTGTATGTATACCTCCAGCATGAGTATAGATATATAGAGTGAGGCTCAACTAGCTGCTAGACTTAAGCTCTGTGCAGTATGGAGCATAAATAAACGACAGGCCTCGGAGCAGTAGACTGCCAAAATGGTCCACGTCGAGCGTACGCGACTCGATGTGTTGCAATCTGCGTACAGGCACCAGAAGCATCGAGGGGAATGACACGCATAAACACACGCGCATATAAATTGCACACATGCATGCAGCAATGGCGTGTCAGAGAAATGCTTCCACATCTAAACGTCCTTTAACCTGCCGCATGGAGGACTTTAGGCGCCTAGCGGCACATATAGTGAGATACTAATGTTGTTAAGGGGATGGCAAAGCCAGCACAAAAATCACATATTTAATTCCGTTCTCTACAATTTCTTCTGCTCATTTTTTTTAAATAAAAAGCTCTACGGTTGGTTGTCGAACATCAATTTTAAAGTCGGTTTAACCCCTGTAGATAAATATCGAGTAGAAATTTCAAAATTATCGATTGAAATTGGATTTTTGGGATAGGCTTTCTCGTCTCCGTAAATGTGCTATTATTATCCTACCTAAATACCTAAAAATGAAAACTAGCTTTTATGAATTCTTTACTGCCACCAATTAGATATATAGATTATTTATTAGATAATAGATTATTTTCGATTTAAATTTTTTACATGCTTCTTCAAGTTGGGGATTTTAAATGGTTCTGTTGAATAAGCTACTATGAGTTGAAATTGAATCATACCATGCATACTTTGATGAGTTAGAACAACATCTACCTATGAATTGTTGTTACCCGCTAAAGGTTGCATTTATTTATTTTTTTAAGCCGTGATTGTAGATTTTAAGGATACATATAAATAAAAAAACATTTCATACTCTGTGATTTCTAAGTCTACAAATAACACGAAAAATGCAAACAGCGAAGCAAATGAAACGTAAAGAGAAAAATGCAGTTTGCGTCAAATAAAACAGTTTCAGCTAGATTACTGAATTGAATCGGCCAAAATATACACTGAATATTTTTAATAAACCACCAACCGAATATTGAATTGGGCTTGACATTTTTTTTTCTTTGGCTAATCCTAGGACAAATAAATCTAGCTCTATATAAAAAGCCAGAGTTATGCATATACCGGATTATAAGAGGTAGATAGCAAAAAAACGAGAGGTACAGTACAGCCGAAGGAGTACATAGTGAGCTCTGTATGAAAAAGGAAGATAGGTAGAGAGTGAGGGAGGACCACTTGGTCCTGTAAAGGCAGAAAGAAATAGAGGAACAAAAAATATATATGTGCGTACGCGCCGTTCAGGGCTTTGTTTGTTCACTTTTGTCGAGTAATGTTAGCTGTGCAGAATTACCAGAGCCAGTTCGCACTATCCTCTCTCTCTCTCTCTCTCTCCATTTCTCCCTCTCTCCCTCTTCTTTGCAAAGCTCTAAAGCTCGCTTCAGCCGCTTTCACCATGCGTTTCTTTCTCGCTCTTGCCTTAGCGCTTTCTCTCTCCTTCTCTCGACCAAAACCTTCTCGATCCACGCTATCTAGCCTGCATTATTTTTGCGGAAAAAGGGCTTGTGCATAGTCTTTCTCCTCGTCCTCTTCCGTTTTGACTTCATTTTTTATATTCATATATATGGGCAAAGCTCAACGGTTTTTATAAATATTCGTGCACTGGTAGTCTTCGGGTAATTGACGTGCTTCAGAAATCTTGTATTAAAAAAAAAGCAGAAAATCCAAAAATTGTTACCTCAATTTTATATAATTGTGACAAATGCACTTCTGTCTCATGTAGATACTGATGTAGACGCGATTTTTAAGTTAAAAATCTGAAAATTTTTCGAATAGTATAGGCTCAAGACAAAAAAAGCAACGAAAAAAAAGTCTTATGATTAGTCAAAAATCACTTGGAATATTTTTAGAATTTTTGTACGTATTTCTGTGCATAAAAAAAAACACAATTTCTGTTGAAAATATGGAAATTTAGACTCTAAAAATTGGAGTACCGTTTGAAATAAGTTTGATAGGTTCTTCGACTTCGCATCTCGAGATTCATCTGAAAAATTTGAAAAATCTAGCGCTTTTTGAATTGTAAAATATACCTCTATGAACTGTAAGACTTTTTTAAACTTAATATTGGAGTTGGATTCGATTATCAATGAAAACAGACGTCTATATTATTTGGGGCTCATTTTTCCTTTCTCTCATTTTTTTTGTCTCAGAAAAGATACTAAAAGCGCGTTTAAATTCAAGCATCCCTAGCGCATGGTTATTTTAAAAAATCAGAGTCATACCCATATACTTCCTCAAGGCTCAAGCTGATTTACAAAGAATATAATAGGTCTTATGTGAAATGTATACAAAAAAAGTTATGTACGTATATACATAAAAGCAGTTGCAGCAACAACGCCGCTTCATGGTTAAGACAAGGTAAGATAGACATTCTTGCCTTTTTATTTGTCTTTCGAGGAAGTTGGTCTTTTATTGTTCCGAGAAAAGTCGAATAACGGGGTAGAGAAACAAAGAGGTTTTATATATACATATAAAATATATACTCACTCACACACACACGCACACACACACTGAGCTCTGTATCAGTGTGACGATGCTACCACTGCTACTAGTGTGCTACAATAAACGTGAACCATGAACAAACTTATGATTTAGTAAAATGTATTTTTTTCACTTTCTATCTCTTGATTTCTCTCCCTTTATCCCTCTGGGGCTTTGTTTTACAAAATACTTCTCAGCGTTTCATGGATTCACTTCGCAGACAGCAGCAGTCCATTCAATACGTCGTGTCTCATTAAGAGCCGAGCTTTCTCGATAGGAAACAACTGTTATTAAAATGTACGTCGGGACGTCGAACATAATAATATTGTAATTAATCTTGAAAAATAATAACAACGCAACCAAAGTGTGCAGTCTAGGAAATATCTATAGGACTCCGCTACTGCCACCACCGCTGCAGGTATATACAGTTTTGCACGACGATCCTTCTGGCTGTCTAACCCTCAAAACCGCTCGATATCCGACAAAGCAATTTCCGGCTAGCTTGCTCCCCCTCGCGCGCTTTTGCGAAAATCGGGGTCTCGAGCATATACACACACAAACTCGGGAGCTTTTTTCCTGTTCTGTTGCGAGAACGAGTAAAAAAAATCAAAACTCGCTGCTGCTGTGTACTCAACATGGTGGCTGGCTTTTCATTAAAGCTTGCGTGCGGTGTCGATATTTAAAGCGGATTCGAGTGTGTGCATGCAAATATACGAATAGATCTCCCTATTTCTCTTTCTATCTATTTTTTTAGCCTTAATACAAGACTCCCACCCACCGGTCAATGAGTGGAAGCGGCGAATTTCATGCCTTTGCCCTAGCTCAATTACCTTCAATTTGAGAAGCTACTACGGAATGAAATGGTCCCCACTGTGCTTGTTCTCCTTCCCCTTGCTTCCTGTATACGAAGTGCAACGATAGCCAAACAATGTGGAAAAAAATCGTCAACAATTTCTTCAAAAAAACAATTTTTCTGTCTTTTCCCAGAGAAAAAACTTTACGAAATCGTTTAATACGAATGTACAAAGAATTCGCACAACTCGCAGAAAAGCTTGTTGGGCAATGGAAATTTCTCCTTGTGCGAGTTTGCTATTCACTGAAACGAACAATACATTCAGCGGTCGATTCGAGAAAAGTTCAGCATATTAAAATGCGTGTAGCCTTAAACAAACTACAGTTCAGTAGCAGTTAAAATCACAAAAAATGCTTTAACAGCAACGATGGAATGAAGGAGACGAGCAGAAGCGGTTACAACAAATATATAAGAAATGACAAAGGTAGGCATTAGCTGGAATGTGAGCTCGACAGTCGACAGCAAGATCGGACTACGAGCGAGTTACGAAAAAAAAAGAAGAGCGTAAACAATACGATTTCGCTTGCTACACGAGTATGTGGATTTATGCGAGAACAGCGAACTAATTAGCTAATTAGCAAGTCTTGAAGCTTTGGTCGCCTATTCACTTGCTGTGCTCCGTGAAGAGCGCACTCTTTCGGAAAAGCGCTCGGTGCGTGACTCGTGTGGCTTGGCATGGAAAAACCGGTGGAAAGATTTTGAAACTTGTCTATGTGTGTGTCTGTGAACAAGCGCGAGTGGTACTTTGCGAGAGCGGGAAAGGGATCTGTATAATCCGCAGACATGAGTTCGAGTGGACAAGCGCACACAGACGTGCAGTCGTTGGTGGAAGTGAAAAAAAAGAAGAAAAAGGACGCGTCTCTCATTCTCTGTGTCTCTTGCTGAGAAAAACGAGTCTAGTCGTCACACAGACTCTCCTAATGCACAGGCTAGTCGGCTCTCACGCGCGCAGAGCAAACAAACTCCGCAGACGCCAGCAGGGTGCGAGTGAAAGTGTATGTCCAGGCCTCGTCGTCGTATATTCAGAGTTGGAGAGATAATGTGCTCGCCAAGCAGGCGTGAATAAGGTGTGGTTGAATCGGCCAAAATGCGAGAAAAGAAAATATAAAAGTAGAGTCCGTTGACTAGCGACCAGTATCTATATTACAGCTGTCTCCCTCTGCTTGTTTCTGTATTTTTTTTTACGAACTACGCGGACTCCTCTCGTTTTTTGTGCCTACCCATTGGCGCAGAGCAACTGTGGTTGTTGGATAAATGCAAGTAAAAGGCGACAAGGACGAGCTAGTCCGACAGAATGCTTAACTATATATGCGCGCAGTCTGACTAGGCTCAAAAGGGCGACGAGGGCGTCGCTGTGTGCAAGACTCGAGTTCAAAGATAGGTGGGGAAATTTCATTCCGAGCTTGACGTTGGCCAGTTTCATTTCATCTTCATCTTTCCTTTTATCAGTGCTGCAACTACTGCTGCTTTTTCTTTTACTATCATTGCGTCAACGCTGCTGATATGTAATACAAAGACTTTTGCGTTAAGAGGACGTGGGCAAGAGAGATGGCTTCCACTTCGCTATCTGGGAAAATAATTCCAAAGGTATCCTACAATCAATTAGTGTCGGGATCACGCACGTTTAGTCACATTAAAAAGTAGCCCTTGCGCGCAAGCTTTTTTTTTTGACTTCGTGCGCTTGGTCATATTTTCCTCTACTCATTGTTCAGCACAACGCATGTAGATCGAAGCTTTTAGTTGGCACGTTATGTGTCTTTCAGCGGGATAAAAATTTCGAAACGTCAAACAAAACGAAATGAACTTTGATCGAACTTCTCTTTTTCCGTTTTCTCGTCGTGTCGTTCTGGTAACTCGTAAGAAAGATACCTGAAACGTATTCAATGAAAAGCGAAAAATCAACGTCGAAAATCGAGAAATACAGACATCACCCTGAACGGTCGATGGCTATTTTGAGACCCTTTGGGGTATCGTCGTCGTCGACGTTCGTCATTGTCCTTTTTTGCATGCTTCAATTGAACTGAATAATTCAAGCGACAACTTGGATTTATGGACGTCGAGAGCTTCGTCATGTCAACAAAGAACCCTTTTTTCTTTTTTATATCTGGCTGATTTTTTATATCTCACGCGCGAATAAAAAAATAATGAGGAAGATATCGAGAAGCCAAATTTCGATGAAAATCATACATTCAAATATTTCATTAGTCGTTTAATTGAGCAGGCAGATTGCATAGTATAGAATATGAATTAACAAACAAAAGCACCGCAGGCAAAATTGAGAGTTGATATTTTCATATATATTTCTATGCCGATGAGAAGTCGGTTTTAACAACTTATTCCACACACGACTGATAAGTCTTGAATTGGCTGAAAGTTTATGTGACTGATGATTTACTTGTCTACAACTATTGTCATCATAAAAAAAGAAAGGTACAAAGTCATGAAAGTACAAAAGTTTGCCTTGGCTTGAACTTAGCATGTTCGCGTTGCATTATTCTGAGCATAGCTCGTCGCGTGCCATACAAAAATAGAAGAGGGTGTACGTAGTTGCTTAAAGTATATGCCTATATATGCAAGAGTCGCAGCAACAGTCAGAGTCTGAAAGAGAGAGAGAGAGAGAGAGAGAGAGAGAGAAAGTGCGTTGACTCGCTTGTTGGCGTGCAGCTAATACCAACGCCCGAGTGTGCAAAGTGAGAAATGCTTACCTTTTGTCTTTGCATGCGTTAGAGCTTCAACATCATATACTCTAGTGTGCAAGTAAAGGTACATACGCGTCGTTCGTTGACTGACGTACTTGTGTTACACAGTTAGCATAACTACTATCGAGGTTGTATGGATGATCGTATGTATGTATAAGATTCTACTTCGGTAACAATCACAAATGTCATTATAAGCTGATTCACATTTTAATAGTTATTGTCGAAAACAAAGGAATGGCAAATAAAGTCGCTATGGTAATTTCCAGCTTAAATGACCGGCCAATGGTTCAATATAATAAATCGCGTAGGTCGCGTATTTTTCTAATATCTAAATGCATAATTGCTTAGTTGTAAGGTGAATTGTAAAATATAATTGCCGCTCGTTCGCGTCGAAGAAAATCTCATTAGGTTCATTAAATTTGCAAATTCCAACTTTTATTATACATATATATAAGGTCTGCTGGCAGCTTTTCCTCCTTCAGCTCCTTCAGCTTCTTCCAGTCCGTAAGTGCGCGCGAGCGAGCGAGCGTGTGTACAAGACTATTCTTTACTACAAGAACAGTTCCCTGAGATCTATGCCCTCGATCCTATCCGTGCGGAGCAGCAGCAAACTTCTATATATACGTATACATACGTACGCGCCAACGCTCGGTCTATCTTGGATTCCGTCTTGCGCGAAGTAAGTTCTCATTAAAGCGTCACAAAAGTACCGCAAACTTCCGAGCAGTTTGCTTGGGCTGCTCGGTGGCGGCCCTTTCAGATAAATCTTCGTAATAGGCTTTTCCGAATGCATTACCGCTACGTTTTCAAAAGCCAAGCCAGCCTGCTAGGCGCGCTCGAGCCTGCGAGCGACCCCCCGCACAACTGACTCTGCACGTCCACAAAAAGATTACCCATGGACGAGTCGCACGCGTGCTGAAAAGCTCGAAAAATAGAGCTCACTTGCGTGAAGCTCGATGATCGATCTCGCGAGCCAAGAACCCTCGAGATAAGATGAAAATTTGATTAATGAAGGTAACGTCCACAGATACCGTGAGCTCGAGAAGGGTAAAAGGACGTGCGCCGCTCGATTCTGTATCGATTTTACTACGGCCCTCGCGGCGTCGAGGCCGGTAATGACGGCTACGCGATAATGCACATACGTGCGGAGTAATCTTGCCATTGTATACATGCCATTACGTGTATCAAAGCAATACCTTGGAGACGTCGCGCATACAGAGCGGCACGTATATATTACTGCTAGGTGCATGTATACACTCGCGTACGTTAACATACGTACGTAAGCAGTTCACCAACGAGACGTGGGTGCATGTGTGCGTGCATATAAACACGTTGCAGCAGGTGGTCTCTCTCTCTCTCTCTCTCTCTCTCTCTCCCTGTCTCTTGTCGTCGAAATGCCGCTTGCTCGCGAATCTAATCTAGCAAATGGTTATACGATCTTTTACGAAGATAGTGAGACGACGATGGTTTGACGGCGCGGAAACTATTATCCATCTAGAGCGAGAGAGACTCGCTCGTTCGTGTACTTTGCTGCGTGCATACTCTGCAAGTACTGCAAGTCTCTCTCTCTCTTTCTGCTACGCACACATACGCACAGAGGACGCGTGTACGCGCCTTACAAGTTTTAGCCATATATACTCTTGAGACTCGTAGCGCTTCGTAATTCTCATGAAATAACTTTTACATTTTCATTGTATCTCGGGAGCGAACGAACGCCCACGCGAAGAACGTAGTTATATATGTATATTGATATGGCTGCATTCCATTTTGCATGACAGAAGCTAGCGTAGAGATAATACCTCGCGCGAAAAAAAATAATCGCCTCACAACAATAGGGCGTGATAAACGCTCGAAACTTGAATTTTTTCTAGTTTTTTTTTCTTTTTTTTTTCAAGGAAAGATCGCACAGCTCGGGAGCTGCTTTTGTATGCAACTCATAAAGCTCGTTCAGCCTGTCAATTGCACAGATGCGTCCAGATGCGTAGGAGGAGGTGGAAGATAGAGAGAATCAGTGCCGGGATAAATATGTACGCAGGGTAAACACAAGCGAGCTAATCAAGAGCAATCGATCGATTGCGCCGGCGCGAGCGTATCTGCTATCCACCGTAGACGCCACCAATGCTTGCCCGGTCTTAATAGCTCGAACAAAGACAATCACCTCTCTTACTCAACTCGGCTAGCAAGTAGTCCCTTTCTGTAGAAGCTACACATTTATCCCTAATAGAGCTCGCGTGCTAGAAGGGCAGACCGATATGAATACTGATGCTGCTTATGATTGCCCAGGTACACAGACCCACATGCATAACGCTCTCGTAACGAAGCTTTATAACTATCCTACATAGATAACAGTATATACATAGTCTTTCGACAATACATCGTATTCAAAATAAACATTTTCAGCCGGTACAAGTGTCTACCTATATCCTCGAACTCTCGAGGTCGAAACGGAGACCAAGCAGCAGAGCGCTACCTTATACACATATAGATATAAGCGGTATATTCGAAAGGAAAGATAATATTTGATTTACGCGTGTGCAATGTACGTACACGGTCACGAGGACGTTACGCTGTTGGAGTTTCGCAACTTTGATTCAACTTTGTTACATGTACGGATTGCTTTTGTAACCACGTTTACGCGTAAATTGATTTGCTCGCCCAACTACTGAATGTAATTCAAAGCGAATTACTATCCGTTCGTTCGTACGTCTGTATCCAGCAGCGACCGATCTGCTTTATGCGCATGCTGCACGAATCGAACTGCCGTGGCATATTTTCATGTGCAAAGACAATCATCCAATGAGCGCGCATAAAATATTCAGCTGATTAGCCGCAAAATTCATTTGCCGGCCAAACACGACGATGATCAAATTACGAGCGCGAACGGCCGAAAGAAAGCCTCCCGTCTCGCACTGTTTGCTTGCTGCTTGTGAATTAGAGTGCGTTACATCGATTATATGCGACGAGAAGAGTGAGGACAAACATTATTATCACGACCGTGAGCTTGTATACGCGCGTGCTCGCTGCTGTTTGTAAATGATTTCAAGGCATTGAAAATGAAAATGAGCTCAAGTTAATTGCATCGATGTAAGCTATTTCCCCCGCATAGATACATACAAATGCGCCTATTCGCGTTTGAGTGTGTCTAGAGGGATAATTTATAGCAATTAAAGGCGAGTTTGAATTGCGAACTCGAATTACATTATTGCAGGTGTGCTTTGCGTAAAGATAATATTGCGTTGCAGCCCCTATAGCTCGCGAATAGCCACGGACACTGCTCAACCAGCTTCGTCCATTTTAATCAACTTCGTTTCCCAACTTGGAGCTTTTTATCATTTCATTTAGCTCGGGAATAAACAACTAATAATGTGCAAGTATTTTAAAGTACGATGAAAATCTGGAATACGAGGAAAGGCAGAAAGCACAATAGCTGTTTGCTGCGAAATGAAAAGAAGCCAGCTGCGTTTTGATAGAGTATACCTTGCAAATGAATATTTAGAAAGTAGTTCGAGCTCAGTCATGAGTGATGGATTTATTCATCTTTGTAAAGCCCCACAGATTTTCCATCGACGCTGTTAGTCGCCATAAGCAAAACTCTTTTCTTGCAAGAAAAAGAAAAAGAAAGCGACGGAAAAGAAAAAGGGGGGGATAAGGGAAAGAATGAACGAGACTAAACTACATGGAACACAATTACTCACTGGGTCGCAATAGAAGCAAAGAGCAGCGGCAGCAGTGACGGCAGTTTCAGCGAGCCATTCTCTGATAAAGACCGACGCCAATACTAACGACGCGAATTTCCGCGTCATTTGCAAAGCTTCGCTCTTCTTTTCCTCTATCTCAACAACTACTATAGCAGCGACTGTTGCAGTATGAGGTCATCTGTCCAGAAAAGAACTATCGAAGCGTTTATGCTACCACGCGAGAGCAGCACGAGAGAGATAGAAAGCAAGAGAGAGGGAGAGCTAAAAACACATCATGCGTGGTTGGCAACTATTACTGTTTATTTGCAATAGCCATCAGTCTCGAAACCACGACCGATTTTTCAGCTTGCTCCAATTGTAACGAGTCAATGTACGTATGTAGGCGTGGGTATGCAGAAATAGTACGGGTGTATCTATGTAGGGATCGAAGGGCTTGCATCGCACACACTCGAGCAGAGCCGACAAATTGCCGAGTTCGCGTTTACTGCTTGGGTTTTACTGTACAAAGTGCGTCGGTGAGAGGGTCACTGGCTTAGGTTACGATAGCTACATGATCCGGGGACGCGTCCACTGCTGCACATACATTCACACACACTCTGCAGATTGCCATATAGCCTCCCATGTAGAAGATTGTAGTACTGTGAGAGAGGCAAGCGAGGTGAGAGAAGCCGCTCAAATGCTATCGAACAAATCTGTTGTCCAAATTGCTCAGCAAAGAGTCGATCGATTTCTATTTCAATCGTTCGATTGGTGTACTTTTTTGAATGGACAAAATCTTTCTTGTCGGCGCGATCGAGCGAATGTAATTTTATTCCGATAAATTATCCGAGTCGATGAAAAATTTTTTTTACTCTTAATATTGCCGAGCATTTTTGAAACATTCCGAAATTATTCCGGAGTATCTGCAATATGAGCTTTGTAAAAAAGCGTTTAGATCGGAATTTTCGCCAGACTCGATGCACGCGTACACGGGGGCCTCGAAATAACTCTCGTGCGCGCTCATACCTACACATAGCAGGCACGGGAGCATTAATCGAAACAATTTATAGCCTTCTGGCCGCCTAGCTGTATCACTTTTACCGCACTAGCGTTTGGCTTCTAGGTATGCTCTGTGTATGTGTGCCCGCCGTAGTGCACGCGTACAGACGCGCAGCCGGATAAAATGCGCGAGCTTGCGCCATTAATTATATAAACAAGCCAAGCGGCTGTTGTTCGTCCGTTTGTTGCGCTTTCGGTCCATACCCTGTATGCGTATGAGTATGCGTATTTGTATGCAGCAATACCGACGCTGCAACCGCTTCGCGTATCCAAGCGTGTACACGAGTGCAGTGAAGTATCGGCGAGACCGCTTATGCGCTTATAAAGAGCCACGAATATATATGAACCTACGTGGGCCTTTTTTTCTCTTGTCCTCCCTTTTTTTATCCAGCCACTGCGTACCAAGTGTAAATATTAATAATGTACCGATACTCATCTTCTTTTTGTTTGCACCACGAGCTGCGAAACTTTTTATCAGTATTTTATCGACCATACAGACGCAAGATTTCTCTCCCTGCAAAACATGCTCTTTCACCTCTTTGTTGCCGACTTTATAGACGGAGAGTGCAATTTTTGTATATATTAAATTTAATTGGAAATACTTTGAAATTTTATTTTAATATTACTATACTTTTTCAATAGTGCGCAAGAATTAAAATGATAATTTTTCTAAATTGGAAATGTATATTAACGATGTTCATCTATTGAATATTTATATTGAACGACGATAGATTTATTTTTTCAATTACCAAAGTGAATTTCGTTTAAAAAAGTATTTATGTACAGTGTAAGAATTATTGTTTTTTTTTCAATTTCTTCAACCCCGGGTTCTATTTCTTTATTTACATTAACCGACGTAACTATACATTTACTGGCGTTCTAGGCCATTGTACTGATCCTCTGAACGCACACGTACGAACGCACATAATAACAATCCTTATTGGCGATACAAAGAGAGTACGCGAGTATCTATATATTGCATAGAGACACAAACACACGCACACTCACATTGTAATTCAAGATAATCAGGATTAAGTATCGGCTGATGGTTCAGATCCGACGAAAAGCGATTAACAAGACTGCTCTATGGTCATTGCGTGGACCGTTGGTAGAGAAACGTATATATAAGAGTATGGCTGGCTGCAGGAGAAGATGGAAGGACCAAGAGAAAGGAATTGCGGAAGGATCGTTACACACACTCACGCAGTTTCACCGGTCTCACGAGAGAAAATATATTTAGGTGGATTCTCTTCGAACGAGGATTCAATTTCTTTCGCTCATACCAGCACGAAGATGCGTGTGGCTTTTTTTCGTGACACTTTGGCATTGTGCGTCGTTCGTCGTTGATGCACGCGTTTATGTGTAAGCTTGGATCGGTATTAAATATGCCTCTCAGTTCGGTCTCATTCGTTGCTGCCATAATTATAATATCGACTAGCAAAGAATTTTGTTATTTACAGTATTTGATAAATACGCTACTTGATTAAAATTTCTCTGAAAAAATATTTTTAATTAAAAATTGTATTTAATTACGTCACATAGAGCTTTGAGTTTTTCATAGAGTTTGCGGCATTTTGTGTGCGACATAAGCTAGTATTGCACGCGCATATAAATAAAATACATGATTGATATCGCAGGTTACGGTGTGTACGTTTGTAGCCCGAAGTGGTGACTCGAATGCACCAAGCGCGCATATAGCTCGTAGAAGACCGCAGAGTGCGTAAATGCCTTGAATTATTTATAGAGAGCTTTCAATCGCTCCGGAACACAGGAGTTTTCACGGACTATGGCCGAAAGCGACTGCGTTAACTTATGAAAACTCCACGCGAGGAGTGTATATTAATAACTTCCAGGTCATACATTCGAATTGTGAACTTGAAACTGAAATGAAATTAGTGCAATAATTATAGACTCGTTTAAATTATGTGATTTGTACTTGCAGAGCCAGAGTCGAAATACTTTAAAGTTACCTCAGTAACGAGCTCGATGGAAATTAATAATGACATTTTTTAGCGCAAAATAACAGCCAACTCGATATTCTATCGTCAAAACTCGTCCAGCACAAAGACGAGCACACCGTTTAATTATTAGAGCACATGAAAACGTTTAAATCCGTAAATAATTATCGTCAGTACGTAAGTTGATTTATTAAGCAATATAATACCCTGCCATGCAGTGAATGCACTTCTACCGCTCTAGACGATGCATCTATTATTGTGGGTGCAAAGAAACTACGACAAAGGGTACAAAGACTTCATCATGAAGTGATTATAAAAGTAGCGCTCAATATATGGGACAGAGGATGCCGTTTTGCAGTTTTATTTTCAAGATACTAAAATAATATCGACGAACCTTATTTGAAAAAGAAAATTCAGAGACTAGCGCAAGTATATATAACTTATTATGAAATGTCTTGCAATTAAGCTGTGCTAGCAGCACTTGGGGGCAAGGCGCATTTTTAGTGCTCCGTGAAAAAAGATGTAATTTTTGGGTGATAATTCCACGATCGCACCATAAAAACGGCCTACGAAAGCACATCTCAATGCAAAATACTTTATACTTCTTTTTTCATCGCGCTCATTTCTGACAAATGACTTTATAAATAGGAGCCGTCGAAAAATTGTTCGTATATGAATGACCGCAAAGCGACGACTAGGGTAGGTACAATAACTCAAGAGTGCGTTAATTTTCTGATGCCTTCAGGACAATTTTACTAACAGGAAGTTGGCTTGATATTGAAACACATATACGTCCATGTGGAAAATACGTATAGTCGCAACGTTTTTGACAGCAAAATGCAGTCACGATAATCCATGGGCAGATATTTCGAGGCTATTTCGCATTGATGCGTAAAATTTCGATCAAATGCAGATCAGTTAACGACGTGCGGCTGAAAATACAGCCTGCGCGCAATCACATAATACGCACGCGGCGAAGAGTTTATATATATAATGGCGGGCGCGTATCGCAGGCTATTTTTGTTCGCGAATTTCTGGCTCGCAGCCACACACGCAAAGCGAAAGAGAGAGAGAGAGAGAGGGAAAGAGAGAGGGAGCAAGTGAGTGCGTGAGTTATGAAACGCGCCGAGCGTTATATGGAACGGAGAGAGCATTTCGTCGGTGATATTATGTCACATGTATGCGCACACATTTACATGCACACTTAGAACTGACCTCAAAAGTCTAGCTCTCGGGTAAGCAGTGCAGCAAACGGTACTCTGAGAACAAATTAACGGTTGTATTGTCGAAAGAGAACGAGAACTGCATGGAAACATATCACAATGAAAATAAACGTCAATGGCATCTGAAATATAATTTTTTTTATAAAATTTTCATGAATGTTTACGATTTTACATTCAGTAAATGTGTTTTTTCAACAAATTATAATCACAATAAGTATTTTGTATAGAGAAAAATTTGGAAATACACAATGGAATTGATTTATCACGATGGAGTAAATATACATCATATTTGACCATTTTTGTTTATAATTAAAAACTTGAATTAGATTAAAGATTGTACAATTTTCGATTTTTTAGATCGTTAAAATTAATATTATATTGGTTCAATAATATATGCGTACAATTTACACTGTAATTTTAAAATTGGTTTAAAATTTGGTTGCCAAAAAGTCATACAGTAATAATCAGTCACGAAAATTATGATTCACGTTTATACATTAATTTATTCTCAATACTTTTTCAATGTACCGCATCACATATCTGTGTATTCAATAAAATTACTCATCAGCCGCTTTGTTATATAATTTATTGTTCTGTTCAAAAATATATATTCGCACCTATTTTATATACGTAGTAGATTATTAGATAATATATTTCAGTAATTTATCGTAAATTTACGAAAGCCCACTGAAATTCGTCAAGCTGCATAGTTTAATTAAATGTCAACAGAGGGTAATGCACATGCATCTATTACGAAAGAACGTTTAATTAGGCAAACTGTTCGATAGGTCTTGTTGGTCGAGTTGCACATTATGTATTATCGAACGTGGACGCTCGTACTAAATAATCTATTTTCTGCATTACTTAATTTATTTTCGTTGAGTGTTGATTTTTGCATGTACCGATTATTTATGGAAAATAATCGATTATTTGAAACCTTTTAAAATGTTCATGTAAATGACGCGGAGCATTAACAAATTAAGGATAAATAAATTTGTACAAGCGTTGCTGTTTTGGGCTTTTTCAAGTGTCGCAAACATTGAAGTTGAAAAATACCTACCAAAATCCACATTAATTTTTAATCTAACCGGAGCCCTCAGTGCGACATGGCCAAAAAACCACACGGCAGCTCCAAACGCGTTCATTATACATAATGAAATTCACGAAGCCAATGAAAAACCACGATAAAAGCAGGTATGCATATTTGCATGAGACATACACCACCACAAAAATCCAGCATCGCGCGAAAGAGATCCATGGTAAACAAGTAGAGTAGCAGTACGACAAATAAAGAAAATTAATTAAAAAGCAGAGAGAGTAACGAGAGCAAAATCAAAACCGCAAAAATGACTCCCTCGACCGCCAGCGTTGCTGCTGCTGCTGCAGCGATGTGCAACGACCAACACCAACCTGCACCGCGTATGTATATTAACGCGTTTCATATATAAAATAAAAACTGCAAGGTCGTATACCACACGGTTATTCGCTCGCATAAGCGCAGACTTTCTCTTTCTCTCTCTCTTTCTTTCTCACTGTCTTTCTCTTCTTCATTTTTTGCACACGGCATTATGGGAAAGAAGCAAGAGGTAAAAGACGAAAGAAAAAAGTAGCAGCGCGGAAGTACGCATGAAATAACACGAGCCCTCGCTTGCCTCGTCTTAACATGTCGTTGACTGCGTTACGTGCGATGCACTGCTCCGTCTCTCCCTGCCGCTCCCCTCCTCTATCTCGTTCATTCGCACTGCAACTTTTTTTTCGATGCTACCTGCCTATATGTATATGAGTAAGTGTGCGTACGAAAATTTCGCGGCTCTATCCGTTTAAGCTAGTAAAGCAGAGAAACCTGTACGTGTGGGAACTCGCACGGCACACACACGCAACTCAAGTGCTTCGATCCAAAGCAGCTTTCTTCGTTCTACATGCAGCAAATGCCTATGATTTCAGTTGTGCGCACGACGTACGCTGCTTCAACTTAAACTTGCCATAATCGAGAAAAACAAACTCGACTCGCCGTCCGTTTATTTTTGTAAAGCCAAAGCTCGAATTCTATTTGTCGCTGCGAGTGATCTCTCTTTGGCTCTCTTCAGCTCGACGAAAAATCATCTATAACATGCACAGTCGCTCGGACGAGAACAGCTAAATATTTTTTATATTTTTATTTGAAGAATCGTCAGTGTCATCCTCTTCTTTTAGAAAAGATCTGTACGTGCAAAGCTCAACCCAACAATAAACCCAAGTCCGAATGAGTTAACAGTTCGATTGTTTCAACGCCTTCAGACAAAAAAAAATACGGAGAGAGTCGGATAACAAAAAAAAAGCCAAAGAGAAGGAGAGATAGAAAGAGAAAAAGAGAGGAAAAAGAAAAGGAAGCCGATATAGCGAGACTCATAGCAGTTTCAGTCCTCGTACTGATAATTTTCACCCCCTTCCCGCAAGTACGCGCTGCAAAACTTTCTCTTTTACAGAGAAACAGTAAGAACGAAAGAAGAGAGACGTCAGCGGCAGAATGCTTGGTAACAAGAAACACGTTCACTGCTTTCCATCGACTTCACGACTTATTTTCTTCAAATCATAGACGCACACACACGTACACGCGAGGCGCATTTTCACGATAAACCCCCGTTTTTTACTCAGCTCGCAATGCACGCACACACACATGACCATTGTTTTCTCTATATCTACTTTTGCGTCTCGACGCTTTTCTCTCTTTCTGCACCTTTTCTTTCGTTTGCTTGCTCGCTCGCTCGTTCGTTTATTGGCGCGCGCATGTGTGCTGAAAATTTTGATGACCGGCAAAAACTGCGGCTGCCTTGGTTAAAATAGAAAAAATTCCGGTAAAAAAAGCCTTAAATACGTTATCGCTATACTTTAGAAATGTTTTTTCCGCTTCAGCTATTTATCGCATTTTAGATTTTAGCATCATTGGAATGCACACTATTCTTCGTTTGATTTCATTTGGTTCATTCGTCAATAAAAATAAATATTTGAATTCTCGCATAAGTTTGTAAAAATTTTCTCACAATTCACGTTGAAAAATAGGTATAATTTTAGATTCAATTCTAGTCCTCTGTTTGTTTTTTCACACAAATATTCCGTCGTTCGGTGTTGGACAAAAAGAATTTTGATCAATAAGAATTTCATTGAGCATCACATTTCAACTTCGTAACAGTGCTTGAGCGCCACAAACGCAGGTCTGGTTACACCTGGACTCGAAACTATTTTCGATCTACCTACCACTGCATAGGTTAGGCCCGTAATTTCAAATTTCGTACGATTTCCGTACTATTTTCTAATTTCTACAATTACGTGTACGGCACACGATGCGCGATTCGTTATCTCATCGGCGCATCCACTCTAACGCAAAGTTCGAGTCTTAAATTTCAATCGATACGTGGAAAGAGAGTGAGATGGGGGCAAGAGGAAGCCTGGAGGGGCATAGGAAAAAAGCTAGAGAGAGAGATCGTCAAAAGCCAAAGTATCAACGGTGGAAAACAGGCAGACAGAGCGTAAGATAGTCGCGTGCTCATGCCCATTAATCGTTTGGACTTTAGTGCGGTTCGGTATTTACTCTCTCAGCCCCACGTGCGCATACTGTACTCGCGTGTTCGCGAGCTTGCACACACACGCGCGCACATACACACACGATCTTACAAAGACGGCAGTGCAGCTAACGCAGACACTTTGGTTCGTTTAGACGAAACTTTGGGAATGGGTATCGCGTGCTCGCACTCTTCTGGCGCATAAGTATTACACAACTGAGCTATATATTATCCTAGCATATAAGGCAATCCTCCTTAGTTTGTCTCTGTATATCAGTAGATAGCTTTTGCGCTACGCCCGCGCAAACTTGGCGCATCCTTTTGATGCCTTTTAGCGTCTCTCTCCCTGTAGTTCCTATATGCAACTGCACATGTACTCTTTTGTTGCTGTACCGCCACCGAGTACTGTTGCAGCTCATGCTGCTTTTCGTGCTCTTCGGCTACTAATTTCACTACTACTAGTACTGCTGTTACTGCTACTACAACTGCAGCTACTACTACCACTACTACTACTAATTCACATGCATGTAGTAAACAGACGCTGCATACACATCCGGTTTATGGAGCTTCCTTATCCGAGTAAACTATCGTTATGTGCATTTGCGCTAGTATGCCGTAGCAGCGCAACACTAGCAGCGGTATTACTAGCGCTGCTGCTCAGGACTAAATTAATCGAATGCCTCGTGTTGCAAAGTTTGTTGCAAATTGAATGGCCGCTTTCTAAGTCACTACCCGTCCGCTTCATACGAGCGATATACGCGTGCAGGGATATTAGGGGTGCCGGTGCAGTTGGTGTGAGTTAAATACTGGAAGACCAGCAGTCATAATTATGGCCAATGTTTAACTGGGCCGAGGTCAGAAAAAAGCTCGTCTCTTAGATTTTCACCAATTTTGTCTACATTTTCTATCATTGCCCGCGATGGTCGCGATCTCAATGATTTCATTTGTGCATTGAGACTATTTCGTGCGGCTCACCAAGCACAATGAATTGCGGCAAATTAATTAATGAATAATGTAATTAACATTTGGTTAGGATAAATAGGATTACGAACTGCAGAATTGCGCAGAATATCAAAGACATTTCAAATGTTAAACAATACTCGCTGGAGTCAATCAAACTCATTGGGAAACTTGAAAATGTTGGTATTTACAAGATAGATGAAGGACAATTGTCCAAGTACACCGTCTGCTCGTCGCAGTGTTGCGTCATTCACGTATCGAATGATCGTTACCATTGAAGATTTAATAATAAATTACACGATGTAGTGCAAATTTTCTCAACAAACGGGGAGTTGCAACGAACTACACGACGTAGCGGTTAAACCCTCTGTTTTATATAATTGTGCATTAATGAATTAGGTGCTGCATCGATATAGCTGCACTCTCCAACTGCTATACATATTATACAACAGCATATATATAAAATACCGCAAAGCGCAAGTTTGTATACATTGATACATATAAATGGTGATGTTGGCGGTGGTGGGAAAACTTATACAGCAGGTTAAATTTATAGGAATAATTGCAAATGTTTCTCGTACACCCACCACCTTTTGTGCGAAAATTCTCGATTTATGCTTTTGACACTTTTCCAACCCTCAGTATTTGCGCGTATATGAGTATGCGTGTGTGTATGTGTGTATGTGCGCGGCATATATGATACGCGTATCACAACTGAATTGTGAATGGTTGTATAGGAGAAGCCGCAATGCCGTCGCCACACTAATGAATTAGTACGGACAGCGACTTAGCCAACAACGGCGCCAGTGAGAATATAAACCCCTCTTCCATGGCTACTTTTGCATCGCAGCCATCGCGCGACCACCGCACACGGCCACTGTACGCGCGCAGGGTTCTCCTCTCCTCTGACGCGCTCGCACCGGGGATGCGGATAATTTAGCACTTCGGACGTTGTGCCATTCAGCGGCGCCGGATGTATAGGAAAAACGACCCTCACGCCCATCTAAGTGCATGCACTCGCTCGTCCGTCTACCCAGACTTTCAATTCGACACTGTCGAATGCATTTTAATTATTGCAAACTAGAGGGTTTTCCTTCTTTCTCCTTTTATAATCTCCATCTCGCTCCATTAAGCCTATTAACTTTAGATACCTTGGTCAATTCAGCTAAAAGCTCGCCGTGACTATTGTTGCTGCTATTCTACAATTCAATTCTTGCGACCAATTGTCCACTATAATTGCATTGTTTTTACGATGCGTATGATTTAAATGCCGTATACGCAGTACGAATTTGGATATCTATTAAATCTTAATACGGCGGTTGGAAAATCGCTTTCGAAGGTAATTAGTTATTGAATACGTGAAAGTTATTTTTAACGCACCATAATCGAAAGGACCATGCGACATTATTGCTTCAGTCTATTGTTAAAAGCTGCTTACATTTAAGTCAATATAAAGCGAGATGTAGAAAAGTACAATAATGTTCCACACAAAAAGTCAATAAAAATTCGTTTTAGTTTTTATAAAAATCGTACCACTGTCTCACGCGTTACGACGTAATTAAAATAAATATAAGCCTTAATTAACATATTCATTCGGAGTGTTTGCCGAAGCTCTGAAAAAAGCTCAGCATCAGTAGCGAGTGGGCAAATTCATCAGTAGCCGTATCCGCTATACATACATAATACAATCAAGCTCGCACGCGCTCGCTCGTTTCGATAGGTGAGACTCAAGCCAGCCCTATACACGCACACGCATACACGCGTATATGCAAGCTCTGATAGCGGCGGTGGTAATGGTGGTGGTGGTGGTGGTGGTGGCGTCGGGTGTAAATTGTCGTTATACAGCAGCAGCAGCAGCTCAGTAAAAGCCTCGCCGCGCGCTTTACGTCTGTGCAGCGCCATATATACGTACCGCAAAAGGGCAAACAAAGTCCCAGCTATATTTACGCGCGCGTGCACTCGCGGAGATTCGCGGTCGACCAGCCTAAGCGCGCGCACATACGCGCACACATACAAAATCTTGTATGAGCTCGTGCGCGCAGGGGAGGGTATCCATGCTCTCATTATGTCTACATATTTGTGTGTGCGTGTGCGCGTGTGTGTATGTGCGCGCGTAAGTCTATGTAACAAGCAAACTGCTCTGGCGCGCATCGCGTCTATCTTTTCTGCAAATACCTCCAAAGCTAAATATACTTTTCATATACGATCGCGTTCGTATACGCGCTTTTATGCATATTACGAGCAGTATTGACTCCCTTCCTTGGGATAATTTCCATTTTCATGTTTCTAGCTGACAGCAAGCATATCTAGAATACGACAGATGCCTGCGCTGCTAGCTCGGAGGAGTACGGAGGAGGGGATGGTCGATTCGTTAGTAACGCAACTTGCGACTGGCGCTCCAAGCCTGCAGCTAACGCTGTTGTAAATAATTAGCAATCGTGCGTGTGATAGAGAGAGAGACCCGAGCGAGATACATCGGAGCCAGCGCTCTCCTCATGCACAATTGGATTTATACGATATGCAGTTGGCTGGATGTTTGTGTAGCCTCGCGCACACGCAAACATATAATACACGGATGCGAACGTACGCCATCCAGTTATTTGTGCAATCTATGCAAATAGTGTTATTGTTATCACATTGCCAAGCTCGCTGCAGGCGAAAATATCTAGCCGAACTCGGGTTTTGGGCACGGGTTTTTGTTTTAAATGCAAATCTAGAGCACAGGCTTAAACATTTATTTTTTTCATATTTTTTTTCGCGCGACTAGTTAACCGAAAATAAAGCAGAGGCAAAATACATATATGTAGGCGGATATATTTATACCAGCCGTGTAGCCTTGGTAATGAAACATTGATCAAAATGATATCGGCCAGTCACGCGTAAATATTTACATGCACGCGCAGAGGCTCGTGGAAGTAGCTGCGCCCACTGCGCTCCACATCGAGGCCTCGTGCGCACGCACAATGAGCAATGAAAGTGTTAAAAGTTTTAATTACGAAAAGTTTATCGTACAACGTTATTAAATACTAATGCTCAAATAGCATCTCACTCGAAACTTTTAATGCGTGCCGCGTAGAAGAATTATCATAATAGCATCTAGCGTTGTATATTCCCCGGCATACGCGTAGATAGCTTACACAACCCCGGCTCAGCAGAGCCGCCGCCGCGACTATAGTTGTTAGTGGAGTGCCATTTATCTGGGATTGCTCTTTTCTCAACTTATGTAGGAATGACGAGAAATAATTTTAAACTTTGTATAATTAAAGAAAGTTATAATTCACTACGAGCGAGCACTTATGTGCAGCTATCGCCTGTGTTGATTATGTCTCCACCTCCTGCTTGGCCGCCTTCTCGCATTTAAACAAACTCACATGAATCACTTTCTAACCTGAACTTGTGAAAGCATTTACTCCCTGTATATGTATATATGTGAGCGCGAACGTAATTACAGCAAGCCTTGTATGTGAGATTATTTAGTTCCATTTTTTCTTGTGAGAACGATTCGTTTCGATGGATTAAAGCTCTCGAGTTTCACGTGTTCTTGTCGTTCGATGTCTGAAATGCGCGAGTGAATCCCAAAACTGATGAAAGCTCAAGATAAGTTATGTACAACCTTCAATCGTTTAATTCTAAGCGATGGGTTAGAGCACCGCATTGTCTTTCAGCAAATCGCAAGTTCGTGTTCGTAAAGACATACAAATTGTATCAAACGCGATTTCTTACATTATTTAGAATAAAAATAAATCCTAATTTTACCGTTGGTACTACCATGTTACAATCTGAATATTGATAAAAATACGAGCACTAATTGTTTTATTCTTATCTTTCATAGGTTTTTTTATACTTGCTCGCTACAGAATCATTCTTTTTTAAAGTTCCACTTGAAATACTTTTTCGCGGTAATTAAATATTCGAATCCGAAAAAATACACGCCAAATTGACCTGTGGGAGAAAAACTCACAAATGAATACTTAGAAAAAGATAAAAAATTTTATGTTGTGAATTGGCGTGTTTGCAGAGGAGCGCAGTCAGGGGCAGTATGTAATAAAAGCCACGAGGTTTTCTATTTTCAAGCTCATCTGGTGAAACACACTGGTTGGCTGGCGCACCCTTGTGTGTTTCTCCTTTTCCTTCTCTCCCTTTCTTTCTCTCTCTTTCTCTCTCTCTCTCTCTCTCTCTCTCTCTCTCTCTCTCTCTCTCTCTCTCTCTTTCTCTTTCTCTCCCTCTCTCTCTCTCTTTCTCTTCCTCTTGGCCGAAAAGTTTTTGCTCGGCTCGCGCACGAGAGGAGCAGTGCTTCGTGTACGCGACTTAATTTACGAAGACAGCTGGCGGCAGAGGCAAGAAAGCGAGCTACTCGAGGATTCTTCATTGGCCTCGTGCGCTGCACTGCCTGCTCACTGAAGAGACTGATTACGTTTAGCTTCGTGCTCGAGAGTAATCGCAGGGGTGGAGAGAAAAACAAAAAGTCTAGGAAAATCTCTGGTGGCCAACGCAAATGACACTGTGTAGAAGGCTGAAGGTTGATCATTACTGTTTTCAGTAGAACCATTTTTGTTTCTTCTGAGATCGTGGCGTGGAAACAAAGCCGCTTAACCGAAAATTAAGGCTGTGCAGAAAATACTCTTCTAAACACGCGTTTCGATTAAATGACATTAATTAATTTAATTTGATTAATTAATTTAATTGAATGAGTGTTGTGGAACAACAATAGTGGTATCGAATCCTAATTTGGAGGAAAAAATATCTACATTCGATGGAATAAAACTTTTGAAATGAATAAGGCCTTTCTTAGTCTATTGATGCATATCCGTACACATGTACATCAACGTCTAATATTCATCGTTGGCCTACGTGCATGCGTCGCCGAGTATACACGTCGTCGACGTTGTCGCAGTAGTCGAGAAAACGACGTGTACATAACGGCAGTTGTCTAGAAGGAGCTTAAAGTAAACTACCCCGTACACAAACTAGCAACAGTCGGAAAGCATGGAGAAATGTGGTTAAGGTAAAAGACTGGCTTTGGCCTATCTGTACATGTATACATAGCGAGCGAGCAGCCAGGTAAGTCGCCGAGACGGCGACGCAGCACTAGGCAAGCGGCTAAAAGCTCCACGCGTGCGCATGCGGGGTGTAGGAATCGAGTTCGTGTCTCGCTTACGAAAGCTAACAAGAAGAGCGAGAAGCCGGAGCGAGGGCTGCAGGGGCCGGAGGGGAAGGGTTAGCTGCTGCAGCGCACTCTGCACACCTCCGCGCACATCTACACACCCACATGTAGGCACAGCTCGGAATATCTCAGATTCTCGACTTCTTCGCCTACATGTATACTTATCGTAAGCTATACACTTGCACACGTGTTTTTCTGTGAGTTCACTCACCCTCTCTGTGCAATGCATATACTGCGTAAGTGTGAACTTTTTTTTCGCTGTTTGAATTTTTTTCACAACAAAGACTTGCCTCACTTGTGTGTTTCGAAAATTTGGAATTCGTCCTTGCGCAGATGGACGCGTTTCTACAAAGGTAGATATTATACATACATGAGACAGACGAACTGGTAGGAGCGACGGGAAAAAATATGGCAGGTACGCTTGACGAATTCGAGAGACTCTGGGTGGCAAAAACGAGAGGACATCGTGGCTATGCATTTACATACAGCTATTTACCGCCCGTGTGAGTGTATATAACATCGAACACCCGGCAAAAGCTTTGGCCTCGAAAAGGAGAGAGATTTATGCAGAGTCGAGCTACCTCGACGTGACAAAAATGAGATGTGTCAATGTGCAGCAGCAGACCGAAAAAAATTGACTCTCGAGTGAAATGTATGTACGACAGTCATCAATGAAGAAGCGAATGGTTACTAGTAAAGCATTGCCTTCTCCTAAAAAAAGAATCTGCATTTACTTAGATGAGACAAGGTTTATTTTATTTGAATAGCAAAATAATCGAATCTTCACAGCTTTACATTATAAAAGTCTTGTCGAAAGTAAGAATGTAGCGCCAGGTGTGCAATAGAAAAGCAACTCGCAAGTTTGGAGACGACTTATCTATCTTTATGCATGGATGTACGAAGTTGTACAGAAGTATAGAACGCAAGTACTCGTACGCGCAGTACCTGCAAGAATGTTTCTTGTCGTCGAGTACAATGTACACTCCAATATGGAGCGGAGGGCGTCTAAACTCAAAATCTTGGCATCTTAACTCTCTCTCTCTCTCTTTCTCTCTCTACCCCTTCTTCTTTGATACTTCAGTTATGTCGTGGAACGCGCCTGTTACACAAAGTCAATTCTACGGTGGTTTTGAGCTTTTATATATACACACTCTCGGAAGAAGTTTATTCGCCTCTGTCTTTAAAACAATTCATTCAACTTTTACTCAAAAGTATGTTTGCTATTGTTATCTATTTAAATATCTAAGCTCGTGTGCTTCTATTTACTTAATAATCAATTTCGATCAATTTTTAAGGGCATATTCTATATATTGATTACACAAGGCACTTGCATTAATTGATCTGAAAATCGCATACAGTCGTCAAAAATTAACTTAGTTATATTTTTCGTGTGTATGTACTGAGCTTCATAATAAATTTGAATTATTCATAAATCTTTATCCGAACTCCGACGAGAATCGGAAATTTTATTAATAGATAATGAATTAAATTATGCCTCAGGTGGAAATATCATCTGGGTATTTTATTGGTTGTCTAAAAATGACCCTCGAATAAAAATCAAGAGTCACATAATCGATAATTCATAAATAAAAATAATTATTTCGCTTTTCACTTATAAAATCGATAGCGAAAAATGTGCAAAAATATCCTTTTTTAAAAAGTGACCAATATCGCGCAAGCTCGTTACTGTATTCATAAATTAACGCAGCTCAAGCTCGCTTATTTATATTTCCGATAGGCAATAATAAACGCTGCAATCTCGACTCGAGACCTTCGCTAGATTTTAATCGAGCTTGATATACGTATATGTGTATGTGCATGTGAGAAGGGGCCTAAGGGAGGGGGGTCATGCACGTATATATACATAAACAACGTACAAATGTATAGCTATATACTCGCAACAAAACCTGGGCAAAACAATAGTCTGCCGTGCGCGCGCCTGTATTGCGGCTGCGATCCTCCACCGTTATCCATCCCACTTTTCGAACATAAATCGTTTCTTCACTACGATGCCACAGCAGTAGCAGCGGCAGCAGCGCCAATAAACAGCAAAAGCAACATGAATAACAACAACAACAATAACAACAACAACAACAACGACAACGACAACGACAACGACAACAACAACAACAGCAACACTAAAAACATGTTAGAGCTCGTTGTTCTGTTCAGTTGCTATACTGGAGCAAATTTTCATCGCACTGCAAGGGTATGCGTTTGAGTGTATGAGCAAAATGAATTTATCCATACTCTAGGTTTGGCGCGGTAGATGAGAAAAAGCCAAAACGTTCAAGCTGGAATTAGTTTGATTATTCGGAGCCGTCGTTCTCACGCGAACTCCAAAAAAAATGGACTGCGCGAATTGGAAGAGAGAAGAAAAAAAAATTGAGCATCGCGCTGACTTTGTGTACGCGTATATCCGTGTACTTTTTCGCATACTTAATTGTCACATTATTGTGTGAACTGCCACCGTAACGCGATGCATAATTATTGAGACTTCCGTCGGGTATTCTCGCACGCGGACATGTGTGTACATTATGCGCGTGCCATAGCTACAGCCAGCGCTGGTCTAATCAGCCTCGCTCAATGATCATTATGCATAATATCCTTCTAATTTATACGCATTCCTCGTATTGTGTTAATTTTGAGATACGTATTGCATTTCTCCCATTAGCTTTGCTCGCATGCTTGCTTCAATGTACGTATTATACATATATTTCATAAAACTCTGCGCTGCGGCACAGGGACATTTTCCAATAATACAAAAAAGATTATTACGATAGACTCAAGCTGCGCCCCAGTTGTACAGTTCATCGAGTATCGGATGAATAAATGAGTTTTGAGAAAGATAAGAAAAATGTGGCGCAGAATCTGCGTTGATAACAATATTAGACGACACGACCAGCTCGTTCTATCCGACGATCGATCTTCTTTCAAACTTTTTAATGATTTTATGAAATATATTGTTGGAAAAACTTTGAAAAAACACAGCAAATCTCGACCGAGTGATCCAATGACGTTGACTCTCTCTTTAGTTCCGAGTTGGACGGATATTTTAACGTACGAGTTATTTCAATGAAGATAAACGCCTGCCTCGCGCTGAGGATCTTTATGGCTCAACTGTTTTTTTCGTAATAAGTGCGATGGATAAAACTAAATAAGGGGAGAGCAAAGAAAACTTTGAAACCAAGTCCAGTCCATTAGAATATACTTTAATGTTGATATTTCAAGATTGTCAAAAGGACGATTCTTTTTTCGAAACAAAATTGATTGTTAACATCTAAAATGTCTCAAAAATGATTTCATTCAAATAGTTGTTTTTATTTATCTCAAAGTTTACAAATTAAAGAGTATAGTAACCAAAGGGAAAAATTACTTAGAAATAGTAATTCTACGTCCCAATTAGGAGTTGGTGCGTCAAAGATGTAACGTAATATAGTCGAGATAAATAAAATTTTTTCTTAATACTTCTTTTGACAGTCAGCTTGAGTATTTAAAAGTTGACCCAAGTTTCTCGAGTAACATTTGGGATATACGGAATGACTATTAATTACATTTAAGAACCCAGGTTTTTTCATATAATTTTAGTTTGAAACTGATTTTTCAGTGTTTTGATTATTAGTCTCATTTCATAATTGTGTCTTATACATGAGCGAAAGATATGAATGATCGGTGGTGATATCGAGTATCGATGGATACTAATATAATAAAAAAAGATAAGAAGTTGGTTAAATTAAAAAGAACGTTACATAAAACATTTTTTTGTCACTAGTAAATTTTATAAAAAATTGTGCATATTTAAAATTGAATAAAGAATAATGCATTTTTCATTATTTATATTATCATTGATAAAAATAAGAGGATACAAAAAAACTAAACTACATTTTTTTCCACACACACAATGGAATATTTGTAATAAGTAATTTGAAAATTTCTGAGCGAGCATCTGGCAGAGAAGTTGCATAGCTATTCAAAAAATGCAGTTTAATAATTTTCAATAATACATGATTCGGTTTTCCATCATCGTTAACAGATATAGATCCTCAAAGACAATGGAGTCGAAGAGGTGGAGGAACAAGTTTAACGATAAAAAAAGTGTACACGCTCGGGGAAAAATTGGCAAATCGCTAGGTGGGCAAAAACGTCTCTCAAGCGTATATATACTGATGGGTTTAAAGGCGAACAAGAATGGCAGTGGCGCTCGCGCGCGTGCCCCGTCCTCTCTCCGGTCTATGAGGTCACGAGAAGGCGGCATCAGCAGGGTATTATCTGTGTGTGTGCGTGAGTGTGTGTGTGTATGTGCGTGCATGGATATATGTATACATAGGTAGGTAGGTACTCGAGTCTCAAGCCAGGGAGAGCGGAAGTGAGAGTCAGTGCTGCGTGACGATGGCACGGCGCGTTCGCTCGAGTACTACATAGTCGTTTGCTTGCCTCGTCGTCTTCTTTTCGCGCGCGCACTCTTTTATACATATACTAGCGCCCCGTATGCGAATATACACACACACACACATACACGCGCGAACTCTGCACGATAAAAGTCAGGTAAGTTCTTTCCCATGCATTTGTTGTTCCCTTACCTTGACGTGCGCGACTACTCTTGATGAGCCTTCCTTTCTCTCCCCCTCGAGCAGCTCGATTGTCTATATCGCTTTGCGAATCGTTATGTACTTGCTTGCTTTGACTTATATCTAGTCTTCTCGAAACTTACGTATTCTCTTTTTGCAGCGCAGGTAATAAAAATATTGCTGCTTGCGAGCTAGGTCGCCTTGTGCGCGCCTCTTCCGTAACGAGGTTTGTTTCGTAATTTACGATGAGAGCAGGTGGCACGCATAATATACTTGAGACATTTTCCATTTTTTATATGAAATTTTGTAAATTCGTACGCAGTTTTGAACAATTTCTACAGCTCGATACACGCAACAATTTACAATTCGTTGAAAATTAACGTCACTTGTATTGGATAGCACATAATTAGATTTAATAAATATGTTGAATTATATAACGCGTACGAGTTGTAAATGCTCGTGCGTAATAGGGGTCGGCGAAAGTAATTATATTTCGAGTTCAACCAAGTTTATGTTGTATTCAATTTTAAGACTTCCACTAATTTATTTATTCCACTTGGGTATTTAAAACGAAAATTCAAAAGTAGCGATAATCACTGACAAAAACATCAACTTTTAGGTGAACAATGAAAAATAACGAGTCCTTTACGAACGTCGAATTCATTAAAGAATTTTACCGCCAAGAATATTTTACAGGTTGTTATTTTTATATATTTCAAAGATGCCGATGCAGTTCAGGTTAATGTAATTGTCGGATACGAAAAGTTAATTTTATCCAATCGGTTTTATCGAGCGCATGCGCCATTTTTTTCTCCTTTATCTTAATCGAGTTTAAAACACGTTCCATATATACAACAATCGCATCCGACTGAATTTTCACGCACATGTAGAGATTCCCAGCGGTGCGGATTTTGAACCTCGCCTATTTTATGTGTGCGTATGTACTTCCTCATTCTGAAACGTACAATACACTCTAAGCTCTTCCCGTCGTCAGGTAGCTGTTGCCACGTGTGCATACATGCGTATGCATACACACACACACACATAATAGCGGCAGTGCAGCGAAGACCTCTTCAATTATCGCTCTTGTGCGAAACGTTACTCTTTTTCTTTTTTCTGAGCATATTACACATGTAAACGTGTCTTTGTGATATGTATGCGAGGCGACTGACTCGGAAAACTCGACGGTATTATATTATTTTATATATTATGCCGTGTGTATAGCGCGCGCAAGAAAACGAAAGCCACGCGCAGCGGCAATCTCATTCACAGAACATTAGACATATATGAACTGCTCTTAGTAGCGTCGAACAGGTGACGGGGAGCCCTAGCTGCTGATATTACATTTATACATTATTTAGCAGCTCGCGAGCAAGCTGCCTCTTGACCATCCTAGCTTCCTTTGCTTCCGTCGTTGCCCTATGTGTAAGTATAAATTACGCCTCGGTTTTTGCTTTTTTATTCTCCGAGCCTCGAACCTTATTTACTCGGATCTTCCGACGCTCGATTCCGTGTACATGTGCACAAGAAATACATATAGGTCCGTTTTGTACGTGAAAAATACGCTTTCGAGTCGTTGGCGATGCCACTGCATGTAGACTGCGCCGAGGATATATGGTCCATGACGGGCAAAAACGAGGCAAATACCGGGAGAACATCTGCGTCGACGAGAAAAGACTCGCTGCTACCATTTATTTCGCTTGATCGGTGATTATTAATCCTTGCAGTGACACAAGCCTAGCGCGTTAATTTTCGGGGATTAAATAATCATTCTCTCTCAAAGTATCGATGCGCTACAAAATTTACGCCACTTTAATGCGCCCAAAACGGTATAAGTAAAATTTATTTCTTTGCATTTCTGACGCATTTTAACAATGCTTTTGGTTGTTAAATAATCCGACGGTTCTATTATCCATATTATAAAATAATAGGTCATCAACAAGTGCTGCGGATAATTTAGCCACGCGCATCGACGCCATGCAAGAGCCGAGGCATGCTAATCCTCGCTGTAGGGCCGTTTCATGCGTACATTCATTTATAAACTGCTCCAAAAACGAAAGCTTGACAATAAACTTTCTGGCAGTACAGGCGCGAACCAACTTGCACCAGGTATATCGCATGTATTTTACAGCGAGCGAATATATAGATATTCACATATTAGCCTAAGTTTCATTTAAATATATATATATATGTGCGCGTGGAAGGAGTGAGGGATGTTCGCTCGAATAAGAGAGAATATATATCGTTGTTTAAAGTTAAACTCGAAAGCGAAGCTTGTCGTTATGAGAAGTATGCAGCCCTAATGTAGTCTGTATGTGCGTGCACATGCGCGGCTGAGAATCGTTACAACTAAGTAAATATATGCGCGTATTTAATTGGGAAGCAAATAAGCACGCGTATGTTAGCATAGATAGGCAAGGAAGAAGTAGATTTAGGTTCCTCAATTTCACTCATCCTCGTCAAATATTTCGCAAAAGATTTCACGCCTCTTCGAATTTTCCCAAGCTCAACTTATGACGCGTATTCGCATTTGATTACCAATTAAAGCACTAGAAAGTTTATAAGCCCACGCAGGCACGTACGCGCGAGCCGAGCAATGGTAGAATGTTGAATGCGCAAAGCTTTGAGGGAAAATAAAAAAAGAATCGATTGCGATTCCCTGTGTTCAAAGTGAGCAATGCGAGAGTGCTCCGATTGTACACGTTATATAAACGCGAAAAATGGATTTTCATGCAGCTTAAATGTTGCAAGTCAGCAGGTCAAATACACCGTGAATTGTGTATATTTCTCTCTTTCTCATTCTCTCTCTCTCTCTCTCTCTCTCTCTCTCTCTCTCTCTGCGATTGACTTTTCACTGCTATCCTTTGCAAAATAATTTCAGCAATTCAAATTTAAATTAAATATTAATTTTGTGCCATTAAAAATTTGATCATTTTATGTTTTAATTTTTGCTTTCTTTGAGCTTTTTTAATATCCTGTACAAATTGATACTTTTTTCCAAATTATTCAAAACTACCTGACTTATGAAATTATTCATTTTGCACAATTTTTCTGAAATATTCTCGAAGGTTCATACGAAACAATTATAATAATGATCCCCAACAAAAAGCTACTCTAAGCAAACTATGAACTTGAATTGTATTTTATCTGAGCTCTGCAATCTTTTTGCCCGTTGTTCTGCGTTACCCATGTGAATTGAACATTTTTCCCAGCACTCGACGTGTACTTGTATTCGAATATTGCACAGACTATTTCTGTCATTCTATTACTTTACTGAAAACTCTGTGAAGCATAATCATATTTGTCGGAGGTCACAAGTTGCTGCTCTCAAAACTAAAGAAGTATTGCCAAACCGACAAAGTTTATTTGTTTTTTTTTTGGGAGTCCACACGATGTTGTATTAATTTAATACCTGCTAAGGTGCTGCTGTCTTTTAATCATGATAACTTTCTTATGAAGTAACTTATTTTTAGCAGAAAATAATTATTTCAGAGAAATAGGCAAGTGAGCTCACTCATGATTCAAAATTAGGAATCGTTGTTTTATCCGATTTTCTACAGTCCATGTACATAACAAGAAAATCAAACAGAAGATTCGCGTATCGTAGAGTTAATGAATGATAAAATCAGGCAGGCGCGAGGTTAAAAACGAAGTTGAATAAGAAATTGGTAATGTGCTTGTAAGTATGTTCACTCTGACGAGCCTAGATCGCGTATAATAAAAGAAGAAAATCTTTGGGGCTCTGGCTGCGATTTCAATAATGCAGCTTATATCTCTCCCTCTCGCTCTCAGTGCCCGCGTGTGCCTCGAAACTTTCCGGCGTCGTTGAAACATTCGCTTGGCTGCGCAATTCGGCGGATACCGCACGACGAGAGCGAGGGAGAAAGGCTGCCTCGAAGATCTCGCGCTGCTGTTGCCGCTGCGCTGTATACGTATACGTGTACACTCGGCTGCAGAGTATTGCACTACGCTCGCAGCGTGTATATATACCAAGAAGCGGAAGTGCACGAGGCTGGAAAACTTTATCTCTGCCAGATTACCCCGTTTTGTGCAAAACAAAAATAGGCGCGCGCGTGCACCCCCGCGCAACGGAAGAGAGGAGTTGCGCGAAGGAGATGAGAAAAATGTTAAACCCCAAAAGTCGAGCCGTACTCTCTTACGGTCTGGCTATATGTATTGTTCGCCTGCACGTATATATACACATGTACGAATTTGCATTCCTCAAGGTGAATGAGAGAGACGCAGTAAGCTGGCAGTGCATCGACATTGCCGAGCTTGCGCAATTCGTGCGCTCGTGTTTATTCAGCGTAGTGTATAAAAAAAACATGTAAAAAAATATGCGTGCACCAAGCCACGATGAGAATTAAGTATTGCGTATAGCGAGGATGATAAATGAAAGAGAAGTAGTAGGAGCGCGGGAAAAAAAGGTCCAATTACCCGTATATACGTATGATATACTCGCTTTGTCGTCGTCGTCGACGATAGCAGGCTTCTCCGATTGCCGCCGCGGTAATGAATTTCATTTTCATACGCGATGCAGAGAAACATTACCACCCGCTCGCTGCGCGTACCGGCTCGAACTATTTTTTTAATGGGAAAATTATTTCATTCGTTATTCTAGTGGACCGAATGCGCAGTATTATGTGGGATTCGTTATTATAAGCTCGATCATTTTCGCGCTCTCTGTTATTCAGAGAAACGTTTACGAAGGTATGAATTTCATATCCATTTCTAATGTTTCTACATTATATACATATATACATGAAATTACAACTTTACTAGTTTTGTTTTCACGTCTCGCTCCAACTACTCTTCTAAAACTTGCACGTGATTTCGAGCTTTTCGCGATGCTCTTAAATAACTTTGACATCGTTCGCGCGACTTACAAATAAATCGATGTAAAAAATTTACAAACAAAACTTTGTCGTGAAAATATAAAAATAAAATAAAAATATAAAGTTATATTCTCCACTTTGATGTTAATTGAGTGGTACACGTAGCTGAAACTGCGTCGCCAGTATCTGCGTAAAATAAAACACTTTGGGGGTGATACTCGGATCCAAAGTTGCAATATTATACACGCAGAGAACAAGCCAGTATAACAAGTCCCTCGTGCCTTCGCTGCGAAAGTTAGTCAGTCGTGTGCGCGCCGGGCCACGCGAGTTTCATGCAAACATCCCTCGCTGCTATACCTATGTAGCTCCTATGAGCTATGCATACATTCCGATGAATGAAGCTCGAGCTTCCAAATGTGCCAGAGCTGGCCTGCATAATCGTCGTTAGACTGTATTTTTTATAAACTCTCGAGTGTAACTCAACTGAAAATGTAAATATACGAAAACGTTCCGGGGGCTTGCAAGTACACGCTGGAGATTGACCTAAATTCGCTCGACGGAGTGAGAGCTACGTTGCTCGCGCGTACACATTCTCGCGCGAACGCACAAACACACTCGCACACGTGTACGATGTGGAGCAGTGTATACCTACGTTGCCGGTGCGGGCGATTCAAGCGAGCGACGTCAATTATCAAAAATATCGCGCGCAACTGGGAAAATTAGAGCGTTTATCAGGGGCTTCGACATAAATGTCGCGCTTTCCGAATAAATCGACTTTCGCGTCACGTAGCGCCAGGGGTGCGATTGTAAGCAAACAAATTCCAAGAAACGCTCACACACATGCGCCCGCGATTGCATAAGGTCGACATATTATTCCTCTCTATGTATGTGCTATAGGGTATCTATGGGTTCTCGGAAACTCACCTCTGCAAGAGTCAGCAGCTAATAACAGCAGTAGGCCAAGAAGCCGAACAAGTTGCATCATTATAGTGATTATTGTACGGGGCTCGTGCATAGTTGGTAGCAGTAGTCGTGGAAGTCGTAGCCGGCACTGCACTGCCAACTGTTTACAAAAGCACGACGTCGATTCGTCGTCGAATTCGCCGACGACGTCACAGGTCTCAAAAATACACGGTTGAACTTTGAAATCGCGCGATTCGGAGGATTTCGACTTTTCACCAGTTCCGCAAGGAACGACACGACGTTTCACGAATCACCTGCTACGATTGCTGTTGTCGCTGCAGTGCACGTTCCATTCGGCTAAGTAAGTAATTTGAATCACAGCGGTCACACACCGCATACGAGTATGCCACGAGATCTCTCCTACTTTATCGTCATCCGCACTGTGTATCATCAGCACATTTGGGACACATTATTCGAAATCAGTAACGAACGATTCGACACACTTTGAAACGCATAGCGAACGACGCTATTCAAAAGCCGAACTCAACGCAACGGTTTTCGAATCGAACTGTTCGCGCACAATTTTATTGATACTTCCGTTTGGACGATGAGAGACAAGCGAAGGTGCAGAAGTCACTTGGTCGATTCGACACACCCGCGCGCTCGCCTGGCCGGGAGGGAGCTGTTGCGCTTGACGCGCTCACGGCTCGACTGATTATCTGCTGCACTTGTACACACACTCGGGCTTCTGCTGCTGCTGCCATAGGCGAGTTCGTCGCACGGAGGCTCGCCGCCGCCGCCGCTGCCGTCGTTGGCTGCTGCTGCTGCTTTGCGAATTGCTGTACATGCATGTGTCGACTGGGGCTGTGTGCGCGAATGTGTGCGTGTGCGTTAGTTCGCGCTTGTGTGTGTGTGAGTGCGCGCGCGCCCCAGAGGCAGCAGCAGCACATCAGCACGCCGGCGACCGACCAGAATAGCGCACCCGAGCAGGAGGTAAACGAGTCTGCGCAAACGCTTCTGCGCATCCACCCGCTCTGCACCTGTCGCCCCGCGCGAGCAGCTATGTTATATGTAGTGTAGCACCACTATATATAAAAAACTACGTGCGCAATTCTTCCTTTAATATGTGGAAAACTGCTCGATGTTTTTTTTTTTTTTTTCATATAAACAACTTCTCGTCACTTATGTGGGACATACGTATATGCTCGTTCATTTATCTCGAGATGAGGATACATTACCAGCAGGGCTTGGTGTTAAATCGAACTGCCGAGATCGAGGGTTGACTATAGCAACTCTCCGCGCATTTCAGAATATTCCGGCTCGGTTTCCGATCGTTCTTCTCTCTCTCTCTCTTTCCCTCACTCTGCATGTGTACGGCACGTCGATGAAAAAATTGCCCGCCTTCGTGTGACTATTTATTCCCGATGTGTCAAACGTTTCGTTGCTTTTTCGCTTTATCCGTGACCCAAAATTCACTTTGACGCGCGGATTCGAAAAATAACGTTTTTTTGACTTACTTTATTTAAAAGCTGTTTTTCCTTTAGCATCAAAAAATTCTAGTCGTGCGCTACATAATATATTTGCTTGAGAAATAAATAACTTTATATTCGAGCGCACATATCAAACGGGTAGCACTTCATGAATATTTTACGTATGGAAACAGCTTATGGCGCGTAAAGTCGGTACTGCCCTTTACGATTCAGTTCGCCGGTGCCTTACACCCCGTGCGTAATTTTTATAAACACACGTTGTTTACGTTTCATTGCCGAAGTTACGCGCGACTGACACGGTGTGAGATACAATTCGCGGGAAAAGCTAAATGCAGCTCGTCTATGGTGTATTCTCGACTATTGCTTTTCTTATATCCATAAGCTCTGCTCTACAGTACTTACAGCGAAATACACAAGTAATATTGTATATATATATTTGCACAAATTTACATGTTCTTGTGAAGGGGAAACTGATTGCAGCTCTGGAATCGTAATGTACATATCAAAGCAATTGTAAAGCAAAATTACAGTTCCTCCAACGCAACGACATTTTCACCTAGGGCTCTGCGCTCGTTTTATGCTATGGCTTTATGAGTAAAAAAAAACAAATAAAAGACGCATAAATCGATTCAAATGTCTGCAGCTGCATGCAAAAAAGAGTAATGGAACATGTGTGTTTATATTGAAGCCTTATTTGTGATCTTTCGCTATAAAAGTTTGGAAAATTTATTTTATGAGTCACTCGCTGGGTGTTTGCTGATACTTTTTTTCTTCCATCAGAAGTGGCTTTTTTCTTAACGAAAATCACTGATTTCTATGAAACTTTCCCCAAGTCACGTAAGAGACTCGCGAGAAACTGCGTAAACTCTCAACAAACATCGTCTAAGCTCTCATTTCAAATAAGTCGTGTATGTTTTGAAATATATAAGCTCTACCACGCGAATCGCAATAGGTTAAATAAAAGATACTGCATGATCTTTTTCTAAAAAGTACATTAAAAAGGAACCTAAACCGTTGATACTTTTAGAGTGCACCCTGATTGATTTACAAAGTCTTTTGATTAAATTTTTAATTTTGAATATTCTTGCTTATATAGTTACTCAGGAAAAATTTAAATATTTAAAATGTTTGATAACGAGTATACTTGACAATTTTAATTAAAACCCATAAAAATGTCAAAATACTTTTTCATTATAAAAAAGCTGAAAATCAAAAAACAAATTGAAAAATATGTTCATTTACATACCAAATTGCAACTTTTAACTAAATGGCTTCTTCGATGGTTGGTTCAAAAAGTACATTTTGGTTGCATTCAAAGCATGAAAATTGATGCAAATTCCATGAAAATAGAATAATACTTTACGAGATATTTTCCACTTGCCGTTTCTTTCACTGATACTCGCAGCTGCAAAGTTGATAAATCCTCAGGTTTAAATTACATCTCTGAAATCACTTGTGAAGCGAGCGAACTGAAATTGAATGAAATTAAAAAGAAAACGAGGCGAAAAATACGTTAGAGCCTGAGCTAGGCGTTTAAATGGCATTTTTCTCATCCCGTAAGTACTCGTGTTAAGCTTGTTCGAGTGTTCAATCTCCCGTGACGATTCAAAATCAAACGAGATAAGACGTATCGAGTCCGCATTCGACGCGCGCACTCCCAGAGTAACCAAACGCTATTATGTATAGCGCGACGCGAAGGAAGACAAAGCAGGGCTATATTTCTCATTGTGCAAGAAATCTATAGACCGCCGAGACGAAGAAGGAAGAGTGAGAGAGAGAGAAAAAAAGAAAGAAAAAAGTCACGTTGGCATTATGTATGTGTGTGTGCGCGAATGCGTGTGCGCAGCAGCACCTCATTAGCTCATCGATACGAAAAAGGCTTCGATGCACTCGTCCGTAAAGTGATCGAGCGCGATCTACGCCTGTATGTAAGTCGTTCGAGCGTGAAAAACTTCCTCCCCAAGGCTCCGCTGCCTTCATATAAATATATACTTACACCGTTTACAACTCCAACTTACACATTATTTTTTGCCATTTATCGACATTCTACCGACGCAGCTCGCGCAGCCGAACGGCGTAACGTGTACAAACGAGGCAGAGGAAAGACCGTTTAGAAGTCGATGCGGCTTTATTGCAACGATCAGATTGTCCATTTGTGTTTATATAACGAGCTAATTATTATTGCAATGATAATAGCTTTTATTTTTTCCTCTCTATCCCTTTTTTTATCTTTTTTTTCCTCTCCCTTTATTCGCCCCTTTTATTCGCGCAAACACTCGAGATTTCGCGCTAGACTCTTACACGTCGCGGAGGCTCGATATTTGCTCCCTCGGTGTTTTCTACTATGACTAATTAGTATTATTACGAATTCAATTGAAAGCCCTTGTCGATATATCCGGCGTACATAAGTGTATACTAAGTGCGTATGAATTTTTCATTGGCACGACGGCAATTCCGTGGGGGGATCTGGAGGGTGGCCGCAGTCGAGCTGCGATTCTCTGAAAAATCGAATGCAACGTCGAAGTCTTGCCGTAGACGCGCGCACACACACATGAATGCATAAACGCGCGCGTCGCGCAGGTGTAATAAGCGTACTTACTTAGCTTATTAAAATACTGCATCTCGGCAAGCTTTGCTAATACCGTATGACGTATAACTAGCTCGCAACTTCTCTGCGAAGTTGTACGCCTAATCGAAACTTGCGAGTAACACATGGCGAAGAGCTAGAAAGCTCGAGCTGCTGCTGCTTCGTGAGCGCGTGTGGGTGCGTACACGTACGTGTATGCACGGCTCTACGTGCACACGGCCACCGAGTCTAGAGCAGTTTACACACGCTAGCTGAGCGCGCGGCACAACATCCGTTAAGTTGCGCGACAGATTTATGGGCACTTTCGCAAACGCAATTTTGCGCCCCACCTTTCCATACGTATACAGCAGCAGCCGCCGAAAAAATGTCTACATTATGGGCCTGCCACAACCGCGAAACGGCGCGACAGTCAACCTTTTGTATAATACGTATATCGCGACACTGTCACACTCCGATAATACATCGATTGCAGACTTTTGCCCCGTGAAGAAATTCCTCGACATTTTTCATCGAACGCTTGACAAAAAAACTTTCTTTACCCCACCCGCACCCCTGCCTGTAGCAGCTCTGCTCTGCGCTCTATTTTATGTTTGTGTGTACGTGCGCGTGCGTGTGTGTACGTGTGTACTTGAATCTTGCAGATCCTTTCTCGCTGCCTCGAATCATCGTCGGCTGCATTTGAAATTCCTCAGATTGCTTACTTTGTATTCTCGAGCGAGGGCTGATGTATCGAAAGTTGCAAAAATTATGTTTACGTCGAAGAGGATATTTTTGAAGTTTACGAATGCGAATTCGAGACAAGTTTTTGTGTCGTCTGCACTGGCTTGAGTACTTGCACTCCAGTCACGAATTCGCCGATATACCTTTTTTTTCCTAATGTCTTTTAATATCTTACAACGGCCTACGACTTTGCTCCTTGGAAATCAGAAAACCCCTCATCTACAAACTCTTGCATTAGTAAGTACCTTCTTATTCAGGCAATATCAAATCATCATGGATATTACTTTCTTACAATGTTTGTATTATGACCTTTTGAAAGTTTCAAGTGTCTTACGACGTCTTTTTCTTGCTTCTTCTACCATCCCTATTTTAATAACGTTCGGCATTCGTTATTCACTTGAAAATCTACATAACTTTTGAATGGAATACGCCCTTACGGGGTAGAAACTCGAATAATTGTTCAATTAAATTATCCTTCGTAATGCCTGACCCATAAAATCAATGATGAATGAAAATAGATTTTTATTTTTTTAAATAACATGATCAAATATATATAAAAGGAAGAAAATTGTTTACTTTTCTCAGTAAGATTCAAATGTTAATATGATTTTTTCAAAATAATCAAAACTCCTTCAAATGCAGGGGTTTCGAAGTTTATATTTTCACCTCAATTCTTAAAAGTTGAACGTTTTTTAACAATCATTCTTAGAAACCTAGATTAATCTTTAATCACAAGCTTGTTAGTTTTTCTAAAAAAGGTCTTCTTTCTTTTTTAAGAGAAGAATAAATTAAAGGGGAATGTTTAATTGATTGCACCCGCGATTGTCTGTACATGCAGCTTTTTGATACAAATGAATACAAGAAAAAAAAGTAAACTACTTTATATAGTATTACTTAAATTTTTTTTATTCGTGTATTTTAAGAAAAATGCTTGGTTCAAACTGTGCACGAGAACATTTTTTTTCGACATACTCATTAACTTTTCTGTATTCAGCTAGTGCATTTTTAATAACTTTTCAAAAGATTATAAACGTTGACGTGTTTGATCTAAAAAATATTTTATGTAAAAAGTTGGTTAATTTTACATTTTAAAAGTTCTCTACTTACATAAATTCGAAATTTTGCTGTAAAAGTGTTCCACTTCAACTAGACTTCGGTTAACGCGCATACCGTGACTTAGATCATAAAATAATTTAATAGGGGCACTAATTTGAGGGTACTATCAGAAAAAAGATCAAGTTGGCCTTTAAGTGGCTGCCTCAAGTTGGATTCGTTCATTTCGTCTCATTGAATAATTCCATCATTGAAGCAAGTGATTGATGGTGACAATTAAATTATCTGAGAGCTATCGATGATAATCCAATAATAATTTCCGATCGCACTGAAGTCGAAGAAATCGCAGCGCGAAGGTATAGCTATAAACGATAATATCTACGAGGATGAATTTAATTTTGTGAAATTTCAGCCATGCATGGGCGTTCGAAAATCGTTTGTGCTTTTATTCGTAGAGTTTTGTAGGTATAAAATATAACACCCGCGACGGGCTTAATATAAAATAGTCATCGTTGCAATTGCGTACAAAAGCCAATCTCGATTTGTATGTATACGCGTAAGCGCGCGCCGATCGACGAGCCTGATGTAACGCCCCAATCAAAAACAATCACAGAGCGATAACTTTGTGACACGTGGAGTACTGCTGCAGCGGCAGCGGGCGAGAGCGAGCGACGTTTTGGCGTCGCGATAAATCTCGTTTTGAAGCTTTGTGCGTTGTACGCGTATATACGTGCGCTGCACACGAGCTGCGTTTCGCTCTACACATTCATACGGACGTACGCAAGCCCAATATAATGTATAAGCGACGCGGCTATTTATACTATTGTTACGATATGGAGCTCGAAGCGGCGTGCACGCACACATTCACTCGGGTTTGTATGAATAAATTTGCCACTCGGCGTCGAGCAAAGCTGCAGCAGCGATGCCTCCACCCCCCGCGGGGGAGGCAGACTAGGTCGTTTGGCTGCTGCCGTTGGGGTACACTGGACGCTTTAAAAAAAATGTACTCGCGGATTAATACGGAAATATTTTTTGGGTATTCCCGCGGTTCACAGTTACGTTTTATTTACGATTCCACCTATATCTGATCTGTTACTCATTCAGTGCATATATAGAGTGTAATAAAGAGAGAGAGAGAGAGAGAGAGAGAAAGAGAAAGAGAAAGCGGCTTTTAATCTCATGGATTAAATTTTCGCACCGTGCGAAAGTCGCCCTCCTCCCCTCTCGCGCGCACGCACTCGCACGCGCACTCGAGATGCGATCGCCGAAAACCAAATAACAATAATGACAATGACGATAATGATAAAAGCTTCCTGGCACTCTATTCAATTGATTTTCAAATCAAATTCCACACCGACTACGCGCGTATGGGTGTGTATGTGGCAGCTACGTGCAAGCTGCACGCGGTACACAAGAACTCATTTTTCGGTTACGTGCGCGCGCACTGAAACGAGATTTAATTTAATTGCAGAATACGAGCGACGCTGAGCTTTTGCTATGGAGTACATACACCTACACAAATACGCCCGGTGACTATATACGGCTGAGAAATATCGCGCACACCAATCAATGCAACTTGTTAAGACCATCCGACATAGTTACAAAGAAAAATAAAGCCAATTAGTTAACTTTAATATCCGATGAAATTTTCTGTGAATCCTCAAGCAGACTCAGTCATTGGGCATGATTCCAATTTAATAATAGATGCCGAGCCATCCTCCCGTGCTCGTGCCGGCTGTACCGTTAGACGCGATAAAAAAGATATCCAATTTACCGGGAATTAAATCGTCCCACCTAGCGTGAATTCGTGTATGAAACTTTTTAAATATACTTTTCCATTCAACGCGAAAAAAGCCCGGGGCTCTGGATAGAACATTGCGTTGCCAACGACGGGCACTAGCCGACGAGGTGATAGGTCGTGCTGACCATCGTAAAACAGAATCATCTCAGCCAAGGCTTGGTGCTCCAGTCTTTGCCCGCGCTATATTTCCTTTACACGACCGTGTAATATTCCTGCACGCATCTGAGCTTTTCATTAAGCTACATCAAGATATAGTCCGCTGAGAGAAGACGGACTTGCGGCTTTTTTTGCGCCGATCTTGGTCAGAATCATACGACGAGACTTGCCCACTGCAGAGGAGAGCAAAAGAGAGAGGGAGAGAGAGACAGAAGCAAGTAGATATGGAGCCCGGAGTCTCCATTTAATCAACGAGTGCTTTAAGGCAGCATGATTTCCTTATGCAGCCAGAACTCGTGTCGAGTGAGAATTCATGTGTGAGCTGTAAAGCCATTGGGATCGCTGGAATACCTAAAATTGCTAGCTATAAAGTCGTGTCCTCGTTCTCTCCTTCTCTCGCCTCTGCTATACGTACTTCTATGAGTATATAGGAATACATGTATAACACATACGTGTTTGCACACAAGAAGATGGGGAAAAGTATGATTCTGAATATGCGAAAAAAATTGAAAAAGCTAAAGGGATGGCATAAAAAACATCAAACTATTTTTGGTCATCCTGGCGATTCTTCATGAGGGGTTTTCGCTACTGCGATGTACGATGAGCAAAATGAAAATTGAACGCTACGTGCAAACGCAATGAAAAGACGAATAATTTTTGGACAACTATTTGAGTGAGCAGCTTACTGCAATATTATTCTGAGACTATTTCGAAAACTAAAATTTCATCATTTTATTACGAACGTTGAAGAATCTACTTGAAAATTTCATTGTATCTCATTTCAGAACAATAAACTTCAATTTAAAAGTCATTGTCTTAATTTTATTACATTCAGAAAAGGAGAGATGGTACTAAAACAGAATTTTTAATCAATTCTCCAATGAGAGTTTTAAGTTGTAGAACTTTATAACTTTTACTGCGAAGCATCTCATTTCTCGTATCGTAAATTTTTCAAGGGTATTTTATTCCTGCGATGGTAATTTATAGTTTTAAATTGAAATGAAAAAAGGTAAAGCTTAAATCATGAACGTATTCGAGCTTGAACCGATACCAATACCATCAGCATAATCCACGAGTGAATCTCGAATCTCGCAGCCTTCGTATTGGCACGGCAGCCCTATAGCTTTTCCTCGATCGACATGCAACACCATGAGAAAAAAGTGCCGGCAATAGCGGCAACTCCGAGCCAAGCACACCTGCAGCGTCGGTAATTTTCCTGCCGCTCGCCTACGTATCACCTGCAGCACCTGCAGCGCAGAGCGCACCAGCTGTGCGCCGCTCGAGACCTTATCTATAGTTATAAAGGAAAACATCGCACGCACGGCACTCGGAAGAGCATAGCCCAGCGCAGGGGGACTGTAGTCGCTGATCGCGCTGCTCGTGCTTGTGCGCGCGCGCGACTCGGTCGGTACGTGTAGGGCCTAGGCTGCCGCTGTCCGAGGGAGCGCCGCATGCAGCTACAGGTGCGATACGCTCGAGGACGGCGATAATGAGGTGGATAAAGGGTGCAATACCCTTGCTCAGTCAGGACTGCGATCGAGCTGCTGCGTAGTTGCGGCTCTACTCGATTGGTGGCGCGACTGTTATCTTTTTTTCAAACACTGACCATCGTTAATAGTTTGCCAACGAAACGAGATAGAATTATTATATCGACTTCATTGCGCTGACATGCATCATGAGCTTTATCTATATAAAGTTTCGTGGATAAATGAAAAGTTGGAAACAAGAGCTCAAAGAATACAAGTTCGACGATTTATATATTTCATCATTAAAAGAAATAATTAACTAATGAAATAAATTCAAAATCTGTAACGATTGCGGAAACCTATTTTACATTGTTAAAAAGAACAAGTTGAACAAAAAGGATTGACTACGGAAAAAAGGCACGAGTCGATACTGTTCATTTCATAAGTGATCTCGAACTTTTTACTCGAGGCGGACTTATTGAACATTGAGTTTAACAAATCTCTACTTATCGAATTTAATTAAAAGTTTTGCTTTAAAATCAATTCTTGTTTGCCACTTTAGAAAGTACGGGATTATACCCAGTGAAGGAAGTTCTTTCGATCTACGATGTTTAACCTTAGTATGACGATTTTTTTTACCCAACCATGTAAAGATCGCAAAAATAAACTCAATTCGCATATGAAATTCGGATCAATGATAGCTATGTTATTAAGTTTCTATTTATATTATTTCAATACTTTATATAATTTTTCAAAACATTTTCTCAACAAGTAATTTTATTAAAGTTTTTAATCTGATTGGGAAAAGTAGTAAATTTTTTGTCCTTTATCGCAGCTGGAGTGGAGAGCAGTCACGTACAAGAGGATTGTATTTTTTCATTTTACGGTTTTGGAGCATCCAGGATGGTGCTCACAAATGCGTGTGGGCAACATCTAGAGTCAGCTCGTAGAAAAAAGTAAGCGCAGGAGAAAGAAAGAAAGAGATACTCGCGGACGCGTAACGCAGATGTTGGCGAATGTTAAAACAGCCAGGCGCGTTCCTCTTGGTCTGCCATGCATGATTTTTCTAGACATTAAATGCAATAGTATATAAGTAGTAAACTCGGCCTGTGTGGAGCTGCACGGTAGGAGCGAGGGAGCGAGAGGGGAGGCTCGGAGGAGGCGGCATTTGTTCGTATAACGTGATATCATACTCGGGAAGCGTCCGACACAAAACAACGCCCAATGCCGCTTTCTCTTTATATGCAGCGCTATGTAGCAGGGACTTTTTCCTTTGGCCGAGTATACACGTGCGATTCGACGCCTGAAAACTTGGCTTCGAGCGAGGATGTTCTCGCTCCTATAAGTATACACGTATGATAAGTCGCGATACGCATTATACTTATTAATACGAGTTATTTCTATCCCTCTCGCGCTGTAAATTCCGCGTCGTTTCATCGCTTACCGTGTACGTTGCGAGTGTACGCACGCCAGGAAAAGAAAGTTTGACATTGAGGCATTTGCGATCAAAGGAAAAATATTTCGTTGCGAATTTTCTGCTTGTGTGTATATTAATGCGTACGAAGCAGAACATAAGTTTGACCAATAGTTCGATGTATATACGTACAGTCCGAGCTACGCGCGGCAACGCGAACTCGTCCGAGTCTCGACAAATTGTTTTGCCAACCGACAAAAGCTGCGCGAAACTTTGTCGGACGTAACGCAAAGTTTTGTCAACGGGAAATGGTGAAATCGAGTCAAACTCTATTTTGATGAAAAAAGAAATAAAAAAACGGGGATCGTTTGGGGGGCACAGGATAAAAAAAACGTAACGTCATTTCAACTATCGACTTTATGCACGATATATAGGATTTGCAGAAAAATATTAAAATTTATACAGCAATGCGAATGTCGTTGGGCGCGCCTGGTGGATTTTTAAAGACAATACTGGAGCCAAAGGGGAAAGGAAAGGCAAAAAAGTGGCGTTATTTCAGTTTCCAGGACCATACATTAGAAGTCACACGGATCGAGGCTCGAAGAAAATCTCATTTCTTCGAGAGCGCGATATGAATCTTGCCGTAAAAGGTAGAAAAAAATGAACGCCGGAAGTATGAATTTCAGCGAGTTGGCTCGGGTGCGAGTAAAACTATACCCTTTTCCAAAGACATAGAGTAATGCACACACACACACACACACGCAAATCTACGCGAGCAGCGCCCACTCGAGCTCTCACTTATATTATATACCTGATACGCTGCTTTGTTCGTTTAGCATATATGGTTCTACTCCAGAGTATTCTAACGTTATTCGAGGCTCTGCTCCGAAGCACACGCGAGCATAGCGGTATAATGTGGAGCGTAGCAGGCGTAAGACGTAGTAATGTACTCTTCTCTGTACGTATATACACACACAGACGCAGGCTGCATATACAAATACATACGCGCTCGTGAGCTCGCGTATCGAGTGCGCAGAGCGAGAGAATACGAGTGTTTCATCAATCGTCGACTCGTTAAACGCGTCAAAATTCGCTCAAGATCCATTACGACGTGTGTGCAGGCTCGTGTGCGAGCTGAGCGGGAATTGCGCAGCGCGCGCGAGCGACGCGACGTGTTTGACAGTGTAAAGCTGCCAAGTTATATGCTGCACTTGGGTTTCCCTGCTAATGTACCCAACGCGCGCTCGGATATAGGCCCGTAGAAAAGCAATTCACGACTCGGCGACGGATAATTTTTGCGGATTGCTTCCTGTAAAATGAAATCGATTTTTCTACCTGCGAAAGCTCGCTCGAAGGAAAAAGTTGGAGCTTTTGTTTCCAAAGCACGAGAGAAATTACATTTGTTCACATCGATGCATATGTCAGTGTACTCGTAATTGACGAAACATTCAATAGCAACAAGAAAAAATGAATGCAATAACAGATATTTATCTTTGCGGCAGAGTTTTGCACCGATCTTCTACGCCGAAGAGTAATTATTATCTGCTAGAGCAGCACATATACACACTCGCAGCTGTGGCAGCGATAAGTGCTTGCTTATTTACAAACATGCTCGCGATGTTTGCAAAGCTCGGGAGGCATTTAAAATGGAAATAAGCAGCAGTACGCAACGTGTGTGTGTGTGTTTGTATGTGTGTATGCAGTACTGCTCTAGCAGAAAGTTTAACAAACGGACTTTTCAACATCATCGACTGCCAGCGGTGCAGTACTCACCCACACATAGACACACACACACATGCAGAGCGCATGTATAAGTAGGATACGTTGCTGCGATGGTGGCTCACGAGCTGCAGTACGACAGTAGTAGTGGTAGTAGTAGCATAAGCATATCGCTCGCGAGTGTAAGAGCAGTGCAGTAACGGCAGCAGCAGCAGCGAGCATAGCGGGTAGCGACGCGCGTGTTTATAGAGAGGGAGACTCGTGGCGGTGGCTCGTAAACAGCCCGAGCACTCTTTCATCGCGGAGGCGCCCTTATTATCGCAGTAGCTCCACTGCACTGCTACATGAGCTACTGCAACTAATGCTACTGCTGCTGCTGCTGCCACTGCCTCTGCTACTGCTGCTGGTCCATTTAAAAAGACCGAGAGCGCACCTATATGTAAGAAGCATCGCTCGTGTATAGGCGTATCCACGCACGCGTATGCATATGTAAGCAGCCGCATGTGTACCTACGTACGAGCATATATTAATGCAAACGTCAAAGAACAATTTTTTTTTTTTGCTCGACTCCGCGATCCCGTAAGGTTTTAAACAACTTGAAATTTTTCAACGCAGGCGCGTGGAGTGCACTTTTAATCGTGTGCTATACCACGCACATTCGCGTATAAGCAGGCGCGCGCGCGTCAAAGTCGCAAAAGAAAAAAAAAGCTCCAGCGGCAGCACCGACTGCCTTTTGAAGGCGCGATTAGGCCGCACCCTATGTGCGACCACGCGGGATTTTCTTTACTCCGACGACGCGACCTTTCCTCGTTTACCTTTCTCTCCCTTGGCTCATGCCGGAGAGAGAGAGAGAGAAATAGAGAGAAAGAGAGAGCAAGCGGAGAAAGAAGAAAGAACTACGTAGCTCTGAGCGAGCTTGTTAATTAAACGACCAAATAGGCTGCGTAGAAAACTTTTTCTAGGTGCTATAATTTTATCATGCTGCTGGTGGGATTATTCCTTATTTAACCAGTTCCAATTTCTTTCGTTTTTTTCTTGTACATTTTATTCATTGAAAATTAATTTTTTATTGATTGTCTCTAGCGTATATTGCGTCGATCGTTTCCTACCTCTGGCTTCTCGTTCTATATATTCTTGAATCAAGTTGCTTGAAAAATGTGTATATAATTTTTTATACACGTATAGGCAAAAATGTGCTCACGCGCACTGTGTACTAGATGCGGGGTAAAAATCCGACGTTCCATAGTTTCTTTGCATTTGAAGTATCACTTGTCTCGCGACCCCTTTTCTCTTCGCCTTTGATGTCGCGCGCACAAAATCATTAATAAGTGCTAGAACAAGCTCGTGAAACTGTATATATACAATGTCGAATCAAATCGATCTGTTCGAATATACGTGCAAAAAGAAGTAAAGTAGAGAGAAAAAAACTGGGATAACTTTAGCTGGACTTTTGTACAATATTTATTGCTCTCGTTTCAGAATTATAAATCACAAATATTATATCGTTTAATGTATCGTTTCCAAATATTTTAATTCACTCGTGAAATCGTTAAATTTTATGGCCCTCTTTCAAAAACGGCTTTCTCAGAAGTATTGCAATAACAATTAATAACTGCTAACTGCAACGCTGCTTTTTTGAGTTTGTCAGCGATGCAAAATCACTCGTGCATCTGACACCTGGAGCGACATTCAAAACGCCTAGACTTGTTGTCTATTGATAAAGAAATAGAGGCAGCTCTATTTCTCTAACAAATCCAACAGTCATAAATGTTTTAAGTGTGCTTCCACGGCTTGCGACTCGATTTTTGGCTCGTGCGTAAGAGCTTCGACTAAAATAAACAATCTTCCAAAAATCATTGCCGTTAAACGCGCGAGTGATTCATTCGAAGTCTGGCTCTGGTGAACATCATCAACGTATCTTTATCGGAGAAAAATCCAAATAGCCTGGAGAATTTCATCGGAAACGATTGCTTATAGACATGTGTATGTGTTTTTTTTCATTTCATTTCTATTTATGAGAAATTTCCTTCAACGATCGTATTTGCGGGAGTGCATAGCTCAATGTGGAAACGCGAGTTTCCACGTAGAGCCGAGTTCACACAAGGAATTATACGTTTTCGTACGAGCGAGCTGCAGAAACGTTAGAAAAATCAGTTGGAAATCAAAAGCAGAGCCTCGGTACAGTCCAGTGCTTCGGAATAATTACAACAATGAAGTGGAGGAGTTTACGGCGGCCGCGCATACGCATAGACGCGAGCGCAAATAGTCAAGTTGGAAGAGGTAACGGTGAGTCAAGAAGCGTGTCTCTTCCGTATGTGCATAATAGCGAGTGCACGCACACACGCTGCGTAATAATACTACGCGCGATGGTCGTCGCGCTGATGATATATCCTCCCTCGCATTCTTACGCGAGCTCGGATGCAGGAGCCCGTATCTCTTTCATTCGCGCGAGTTCGCTTCCAAATCCAGGCTGCGAGCCAAGATCAAAAAGCTTCGGCGCGATCGTAACCGTCGAAAGTCCTTCAGAGGTGAGCGCGGCGTAATTATATCAGGCCGGCGTCATCGCTGTAGGGGAGCTGCAGCAGACTACTGCTGCATGCCCACGCGGCAGGTGATCCGACGCCGCCGTAGCACCGACAGTCGACACACATGAGTTCAGCGGCGCATAGGCGCGCACATATAGGCAGCTCGTCGTTGGCGGCGTCGGCTCCGTGTCGTCGGCTGCGAGCAGATGCTTGGAGTGTGCATATGATACGAGGCGCAGGGGAGCGCAAAGTGTCTGACATGGAGGGGCTGTTGCTGCTTTTGCCTCTCTGCTGCTGCTGCTGCTGCTCTACACTCGTCGGCTATATACAGGCTTGGGCAAAAGCGAGCTGGTAAAAGTGAGAACACGCTTTAGTTTGCCTCGGACTGCCGTCGCTCGCGTGCGCGCATACATACAAGCCTTAACTGGTTCGTTAGACGCTGCGAAAAAGCAACACACAACACAGCGGCGGAAACTGTTTTTACTCGCGCGCGCGCAAAACTTTGACTGCTTTATTCGCCCGCCATGTAGAGGCGGACCGATTGCGCGCGCTGGATGGTGTTTGTCGAGCCCTGATGCAACGACCTGGCTCGAGTTCTACTTGTTCAAATTGGTTTACTTGTTCTTGTTGTTATTGTTTCTTTTTTTCTACCCGTTGTTATCGTTGCATTTGCTCAGTGCGCTGGAGTTGATCGAATAACTAGTGAAAAAGTGCCAGAAGAAGCAGGAGGAAGCATGGGATGCACCGGCCTGTTGATCTGTTCCCTCTTGATACTCGGCTACTTTCAAGGTCAGTTGTCAGACGGGCCCACGTGACTCGAGTACTATACCTATAAGCACCAAGACGCGGGGCGCAAGCGCAACTTTGCCCGCTATCCTGGAATCGTCACCTGGATCATTATATCCATACCTCGTTATACTCTGAAATTCCTGGCACAATATTTTTTTTTTTGTGAATACGCGAGTGCAATAAAGTTTTGCTAATGAAACGCAATTCAAAAGATAGCTTATAGGAGAGATTGATAAAATGTGCAACACGCAATTCGACTTTGCATTAAGTAAAACAAAAATTTGAATTTTTTAACAAGCAATAGCATATAGATGCTGCTGTGTACATGGATTTACTGAAAGTCGCGTGGAACATGCAACGCGGCGAACGCTCATGACTCAAATCACTCTCTTGATTAAAACACTTTTTATGTTATGAGCTTCTACTCTTTTTTTTTGCAGCACTCAAAAGTTCGAGCTTAACTGCACTAACTACGCCCCGTTCTCGGCTTTATCCTTCCCTTCATCCCCGCAATCGCTGTTAATCAACGTTTCGCTATGTTTGATGAATAATTCTTTGTGGTTTTCTTTTCACTCGCGCCTATAGCATGATGCACATACATTAACCCGATCAAAATTAAAACTTTCAAGTACTGTAATTTACCTTATTCCGCGTGAAGATCTTTGGTATGTTTAATTTCAACACTATATATTTTTGAATTAGAACGAGAGATTTCAATTTTCAAGAACGAAACTCCACGTGTATTTGCAGTAGAAGTTACTTTTTAGAAAGAGAAATAGAAAGAAAAAAAATTGAGTGAAAAACGATGGGTTTGGCCTATAGCAGATGCTGTGGCAAAACTTATGTCTCGAACGTGTTTCACATAACTTGATTTTTTCACCCGAGCTGCATTGCCTATAAATAAAACGATAGCTAGCTTAAATGATTCCATTGCTTAGCGATAATATTTTTAGTCGCTAGAGTTTATATCTTACTTAGTTCATTTTTTCTTATAACGAAGCATACATTTTTTTTATTCAAAAATAAAATTGTGTCAATTTACATAAGTTACACTGTCCAAGTATAAAACACGATAGACACTTGAGCTATATACGTGATACATAAAAGTGTGCAAGCGAGTCACCGGGAAAAGTTCAATTTCAGACACTCAGAATCCGCAATTAACTCGAAAGCGCAGGGGGATCGGCGCAGCAGTGGAGCTTTCGAGTGGGACAAAGCTCAAATTTTCCAGCTTTAACCGAATAAATCTCATGAATAATACCGACTGCCGGTTCATTTTTATCCCGTCCGTTTATGCTTTTACTTTATACAGTTGCTTTATCTTATTCAACTCGTCTGTGCGCTGTACAGCACGCGGCCGAGTGTAATAAGCTAGAGCAACATATACTCGCGGACCAAAGAAAAAGAGAAAAGTATATCAAAGGTGGAGAGAACGGGAGCTTTGCGCGAAACGAGTGTGCGAGCTTTAGAAAGAGCGAGAGAGAGAGGGAGATCTTAGCATGGCGTGCTAAGCATCGCAAACGTAACGTAATGGATTAAGAGACTACAGGGACTTTTTGAATGAGCCAAAGAAAGAGAAAAAAGAAATCGTCAATACGCGCAGCGGAGTTGCAGCTCTAGCACACGTATGTTTCCGCGTGCGTATACGTGTACGTATGTATATACGCCGTCGACTTGCAAGCTGCAGATTATCTTTCTTTTATTCTCTGTAAGAGCGCATCGCAGTGTATATAAAGTGCAGCCTGTGCAGAGGGCAACGATACATAAATGTCTTTACACGAGCGTGAAATTAGGTCAAATCTTTGAATAGGTCTACGCGCTCCGCGCCGCAGCTTAAACTCGGGTTGAAGGCCGGCCGTACTATACGTATAATGGAGATCTCGCGCAGGCTTTTGCGCTGGCACTTTTTCGTCGACGCTCAATCGCGCGACTGCGATGCGGGCTCTTTCCCGCTTAGACGCTCCCGAGGTTCGTCGGTATAAACTAGACTACAAACCCATAGCTCGAGTTATCGCAACTCGCGCCTCTGTCTCTTGGAAGCGATACCGCACGAATACAAGCCGCATACAGTACAGACTCGTCGTGCTCATGCACAAAGGGTCAAATGGATAATTAAGTGGGACCGCAATTGAACGAGTGCGCGGGCGCGTGCACGCCTGACCCGAGCTTCATACACACACACACATATAATAAAAATAATAATAATAATGATAATGTCGAGCTGTACTGCCGCATGCTCCAGTCAGCTGAGCTCAACTCGAGCGTATGCACGCACGAGTAACGAGTATTGCGCCTTATAACTCGGAAGGCTGTAATATGTGTGTACGCACGTAGATATAACGTGCTACGTCGGAAGCGGAAACAACATGCGCAAGTACATATTTTTAACAATCGTTTGGGAAATAAAACCGTTTATTATTACGTACGGTCGCGAGCGCAGAATTTCGCGTGTTAGCATTAATTTAGCAAATATGCGGCGAATTCATGGGAGAGTATCCCAGATGCGTCATTTTAAATAATATCGAATGCGCAAACAAGACAAGTGAGTAGACGCGCGCGAAATGCGCAGGCACACACAAAGTCATAGAGAGAGAGACTCATCCGAATTTCATACAACTAAAATAATCTTGAACTAGTTTATTAATAGATCAAGTCTATGCACGAGCGTTCTAAACTGGTGCGTGCGTATAATTAAACTGCATTCCGTGTATAAGTCGAATAGCGCTGCGGAGTCTTGCGCTCGACACACGAGATCCCCGACGCACGAATTTATCAGTCGTTATCGACTCGCGCGCAATGTTACCAATTCACGGAGTTTGATTTATTTCGAGTAAACACATTGTATATATTACTTAATAAATAATACCGTGTCTACGGCAAGACAAAGATCACGACCATTACTTATGTGCTTACTCGTAATGATTGTCCGCTTGAATTTAAAGCAGTTATTATGCATATCACATTGGCGTGCGTGCATAAAATACACTTGTGCATATGAAGCGAGTCCTACGAGCTTATAGTCGCGCATGTATTTCGAAACTCGTGCACACTTTAAGATGGTCTTATGTGCATATAATAAATTATACAACTAACGGCTGTTTAGTTATGCAGAATTGATTGCATCCGCAGATCAAGTGCGTGAGCGTAAAGCGTTCAATGCGCATTATTATATACGTGCATTCGCAGTAAACTGCCTTGTGAAACGATGCGTGCGGCAAAGTTATCATTCAGCTAGGACTGCGACCGACATCGATCTCATTTTTCCATCGATTCATTCATTGAAAATCTCTAACGCGCATCGATGAATTCCTAATGTGCTATTTTAATTATCGGGAGAATCAGAAATCGATTACAGCGTGGAACTGCCTACCGCAAGATGATAATTAAAAAGAAGAAACGAAGAATTTTTTCGATTGTATACTTGTAGACATGCTTGATATGTATATGATATGTGTGTACATAGTCGCAGTGGAGCGGTTAAGCTTTGCACGACGATCTCGCAGTATTCTTTCGAATTCGCCAGCGGCCACGAATGCGCATATATATGGGACGAAGCTTAGGCGTGCGTGTGTGCAGTAGCTCGCATATGTAGCCGCCTAGCCTCCGGTGTGAGAGAAACTTTTCATCCAAGACTTCTATCGTTATGCGAGTAGCGGCAGCCCGAGGGATCCAGGGCAAATTCTCCTTTGCTCTCGCATACGACGACGACGACGACGACGCTGACGACGGAAGAGTTTGAAGAAAGCAGAAACGCGCCGAGAGCGAGTGAACTGGAGTATGAGGGTGTGCAGAGGAAAGGCACAGCGGCGGCTGTGCATGATCCAAGAGAAGAGAGCGAGTCTCGCCGGATTTGTGCTAGTTACGCAGTACACGCCCAAGCTATTCCGTGGGTCCTCCTTTACCCAGTCGTGTGCTTGCCGCCGTCCTCCTAGTTGTCGGAGAACTCCGGCTCAACTTTGCTGTAAGGAGGTTTTCAAGTTTCATCATTGCATGTATTTGAAAGTTAGGGGATCTATAGAGCGACACACAGCCAGGCACACATTCCAAGTTCGCTATCGCATTTGATTGGAAGACATTGTGTGCCTCGTTGCTTTTATTTTTTCCTCCCAATTTTCCTAACTCTTTAATTTTTCTATTTGAAAACCGACGCTAAATGTGTACAAATCATCTCAACAGCTAAAAGCTGCTGCTGCTATTGCTTCTTCGTTGATCAATTTACTTTCGAATTAATCGCTGGAAAAAATCACTTTAATGGCCAGCTGCTTGCGAAGAACGCAAAGAACCAAAGTACCGAGACAGATATAGCCTTGCAAAGAATTGAAAGCGTCTGCATCACCTTGGAGAGGTGCCAAAGTCTGGAAAACAATTTTTTTATAGAACAAATCCGAGTGTACGTCTTCGACCAAGCTCATTCGGGCTGAGTATAAATATCTATTAGGGATCCAATGGTGTTATAAAGATATCGAAAAGTAAACGATCGATTACCCAAGTGCATTTTCAAAGCACCGCTCAATATTTTGGCCGCTATCGAAAAGAAAAAAATAGAGAATAATCGCAGTAATTCGAATGCACGCGACACACAATACAGTAGCTCGAGGGTTTCGCTAAAAACTCTGCTTTCGCTGCCGCTAATTGAAAGGTAAACGTTGCGGTGTCGCGCGCACGACATCGCCAAACCTTCCAAGTCGGTAAGGCAAGACGAAAAACTTTGTCGCTCAAGAAACGTAAAAGTATCCCTTTCCTCGGAAATCCGAGAAGTCCATACGCCAAGAACGAGGTAAAAAGAAGGAGAAAAGAGAATCAGTCTCGAGTACTAAAAAGGCGACAAATTTTCGTGTCGTAGTCCGAGTTCAAGCGCGCATCGGCTCGATTTCAGCATAGCAAACGCGCACCTCGTGCAGCTACACGCTCGCCACGTCTGCATATTATTTGCTATATAATAGCTGGAGCTCGAGCCCTCCTCTCTCTGAATTGGCATACAGGACTTTCGGGTTTCTGGGCAGCCGAGAGAGAGAGAGAGAGCCGCACAAGTTGTATCGTATCTGTGCTCGCAACTCAAGAAGCTTGCAGGCGCGCGCCAGTCGGTGACTCGTGAATCCTCTTAGTTCCACTCGAACGGCTTCCTACGACTGCTGCGCACCATTAATTTGTCCGAGCCAACTTCTTGCAAATGTATGTGTTTCGATATGTATATATCTGCGGATCGTCCACTCGCGCAGGACATCGAACGGCTGGACGAAGGAGGTGACCCTACAAATACCTCGCGCGTCCTGTACCGAACAAGACTTCAATAACAACAACAACAACAACAGCAACGAAAACAACGAGGGATATCGAAACCTCTTTGGAGCTTCGGGCAGCAATCTGAGCGTCGTCTATAGATTCGAGACGCGTGGCCGCTACATTATGTAAGCCTAAGCCTTTTATGAGGTGGCACGAGCCCATTTGCGCACGTACTTTTGCTACTGCTACCGCTGTTCCTCCCGAACGTTCAGCCTTCCGGAAGTTTACAACGCAGATGTCGTTGGACTTGATACGAACGCACTCACATACCGCCTATCGATTCTCCACACAGGATTATATTACCAAAATCCCTTGAAGCAATTATGTGCATTAGGCCAAACTTTTCAGCTTATAATCGTATCGACGAGCTAACTTGTAACTGTTCACTTTTTGCTCGAGCTGCCAGCTAAATTAAGTCGTACGACCTGCTACTGGAAAATTTGCTTAGCTCGATGTATATCAAAGCCAAGTGTTGGAAAATGTCGAGAAAAATGCACGTCGCCGGAGAAAAACTTGGTTTTAGCTTTAGCTGCAGTTTATGCCTTCGTAGCATAAATATAATTAATAACTTTGAAAGGTTAAATGTGTCACAGACTCAACGGATCAAATGAGACTCGACTGCAGTCGACTGTCAACTTTCCCAAGACCCACATTGACGTAATTTGTAACATTTTTATAACAATTTTACGCAACTTCCTGCTTTCGGACGCATGAAAACTTTTCAAAGATTATGGAGAGTTTTTAGTACTTTCAAAGAGTGCAACATTATTTGCTTAAAAATGTTATCAAAACTTTATCAGCAATAATTAAAGTACACGCATAACTTCTCTTTCGTACAACCCAAGTCACAAAGTTATAATGTAAATGAAAATAATAATAATAACAATAATAGTAATAATAATAATAACAAAACACATTATAATTGTGAATTTTGAGTTTTCCAAGACTTGCATATAATAATTTTTCAGTAGGAATTAACAAGGCCAAATTATACACGATGAAAAAAGCAACATAGAGTGATTATAACGAAGGGACGCTCCTTTTTCCCACTGTACTTTTCACAAAAATTTTTAATTAAATTGAAATAGTTTTCTGTACACATACGCGCGGGCAGAAAAGCTGAGATATACTAAGCTTTGTGCCCTCGCACACATAATCGCAACACATTTGACGCACGCACACACGCGTGGCATGTACATATAGGTGAGCGCGTTTTATCCCGAGCGCAGCAAAGGGAGAGAATTTCGCGGGTTTCTGCTTCCGCTGCTGACAGAGACGTGTCATGCAGCGCCGTGCGAAGCCGCACACGCACACGCCCTATATCTATATATGCAGCTACAAGCACACAAGCACACACACACATATTCTTGTCGAGACTTTCAACCCTTCTCGCTCATCTTTTCAGCCAGCCAGTCGACTTTATCCACTTTCCTACTTGATTTCACACTCATACAGACGCATGTGCGTGCGACAGTGTGTGTGTGTGCATCAGTGGAAGCAGCGGCAGCGCAGGTCTGCGTTAGTCGTGATAACACCGACTGACACCTCGGGCGTTTCACACCCTCTTTTCTGATGCTCCTCCACACACACTGGCATACACACACACTCACAAACACAACTAGGTTTGCCTATATAGGTATAAGCATTGCTCGCTGGCCTGTGTGCGTATGTGTTTGCAGCCCATGTAATTTTCACACTTGGGTGTGCTCATGCGCGAGGACTGCGCTACCGCTGCACGCGCCGCGCGTGGATCTTGTCGGCATAGTGCAGTCGCGTGATCCGACCTCCCTGGATTCTCGCCTTTCAACTATCTCGCTTTCGCTCACTTTCTCTCTCTCTTCTTCGTTATATTTGACCCCCGCGCGCACGCCGGCGTTGGCTCACGCAGCCACCTGACATCGAGCTCTTTTATTCTCTTTTTCATCAGCGCAGCATCGCGCGGAGCCGACGAGGCTATTCGTTCTCCCGACGCAGCTCCGCGCGCTTAAATTAAGTGACCGTCGCTCGTCGAGACTTTCCTTTTTTTTCCTCTTTTTTTCTGCAAAATAATATATCAAGTCATCTCTTTCTCTGCGAGTTGAAATGGCGCGAGACTTCGAATGATCTCGCAGAGAATAAAACTCTAGCGGTTGCTTATCCCGCACGTATGAAACTTGCTGGAAACTTGCGACTCGCAGCCTTTAGATTTCCATTCTGCAAGTTTCAACTCTCGGCGCTGAGCACACATACGTTTATACGTGTGCCGATCGTTGTATAATGCAGAGGCGCATCGATATTCCAGAACCAGCGATACATTAGCGATGCAACTCATACTTGGCGCGCGTCTTCATTCGAGAGAGCGTCGCGTTATGCTCGACGAAATACTTGTCGTGTACTTACCGAGTTCTAAACTCATATCCCTAAATACCGGGGCATGCATATGGCCATGCGCACGTGTAGGGGCTGGGCCGAGGGTATATATTCTATATATAATCAAGAGCTGCCCTTTGGCTTAAAGTTTTACCTCAAAACCAGTGAGTCATTGAGCGCGCGGGGGCCGAAGGGTGTGGGGAATGAAAGTAATGTGCCTCGAGCAAATACAACTGCGCAGATACTCGGAGCCGCGCGCTATGGATATCGATTTCCACATTTTTCATCCAGACGAGTTTACATAGGTAAGGACAACTTTGACTGCATTTGCGCCCCTTGAATTAATTACTCGAGGCAAGTTTGGAAATGCAATCGAGCTGAATCACTGCTGCGGCGGCTGATAATTATTACGGAAGTATATCGGCAGTCATGCCGCGTCGTGAATTCGAAAAAAAACGGGACAACGATACAGCCTGTCGAGCCGATAATCGAGAGCCCTCGTGCGAAGGCGGCGGTTGACGAAGGACTTTGACGTGCCTGCGTGCATGGTATAACGTGCGTGCGTGAGCGAAAATTGACGGCCACGCCCGAATTCCAAACAATTATCCATTCGTATAGTTTTTTTTCTCTCTTTTTTTCGTTATTTTTTGCCCCGCACGCATACCATCCGACTTTAGCGCGCACGTGACATCGCCGCCGTATTCTTCTGCATTATATACAGCGACATAATACTCACACGTGATTGCGTACGTGTGTGTGTGTGTGTATACACATGCAGTGGCAGGCGCGAGGGGGGCCTCGCCAGCCCGACATCGTGCACAAACGTACAGCACATATAGGTATACGTATATGCGCACATACATATATACGCGCTGCCGTATAACCAGGTGGGTGAGCAGTAGAGTGCGCTTCCGTTTCCGGCCGAGATAATGGCTCGAAGCTAGCATTGGCTTCCTTTTTCTCCTCGCAGTAGCTACGTGTGTACATATACCTATAAATGTACGGCATAAACTCACTTGTGTTCGTATGTGTGTGTATGCGTCCGTGTGCGTCGAGACTAGAATTCGCAGACTCAAAATAGCTATGTACATTCGAAAAGGTGAGCCCGGCCCCGAACAAGGGTTGGCCGCTCGGGCTTCCGGAAATTGCTACCGACTGATTTCTCTCTTTCTCTCTTCCCCGTTCGCCGTTGTTATATATTGCTTACATATAAACATATCGAGATCGAGCTCCAACTTGTGTGCCGGCCCACATCTGATGTATTGTTGCTCATTCGAACGCCCAATATATCGGCTCGCAACTGCATTCGGAGGAAATTTTTACTCTTACCGGCGAGATTTCACTTTGGATAGCGAGTCGGCTACGAGTGACCTGTTCTAATGCACAGAAGCACAATTACGCTCATTGTTGAGAAAGTCGGCGAGCCCGAGAAATTTGTCAAATCAATCAATCCTGCTCTATTTCGCTCGTTCCTATAATACGGAGCAAAGGAAGAGAGAGAGAAGGCACAATGAGTAGGGTCGTTAACTTCTTTTTTATGTAACAATGTCGATGCACGAATGGACGCGTACCGCACGCGAACACGATACCCGTGAGCACGCGCGCTAGCCATGTTTTCATGCCAGACACTTTTGGCAGCAGACGACTTTTCTTGCCCGCACGACGTTGTTTTTATGAATTTATACATGATTGTGTGGCATATCTAGCGAATGCAAAGAAAAGAGAAAAATAGAGAATTTCTAACAGTATTTGAAATATATAAATGCTCAGAAGGTAAAAATTTTAATTCAAGCCATCGTGCTCCCCAACGAAGAAGGAGCAGAAGAGGAAGAAGATCCCCGTGTTTAAAGTCTTGGGGCCTACTGCGTATGTTAGTGTGTGTATATGCCAGCTCGCAACGAGCGTAATATGTATACCTACGTACTTGCTATCGCAGGCGATTATCGCGTTCAGCTAAGGGTGACCGTCGTTGCCTGGCTCTGTTGCTGCGCTGGCACGAGCCTCGACGGACGCCGTGTATGCACACATTCACAGACGCGCGTCGTTTTAATTACGAGAATAAACGAGTTGCCAGCTCGGAATACCACTGCTACCTTATACATACACGGCCACGCACACGTACGCCCTAAGAAAGTCTCATCTATGCAATGCAGCCTTTTTTTTTTACTTTGCGATCGCCAATTACGAGCCGCGTGCGTATATGCATACGTGCAGCGCGTAAATACAACCTCGACATACACGAATGCTATACACATGTGATCTATAGCCTATATGATCACATAAGCAATGCGTCGTTCAAAATACGTACGTTGATTACGAACTTTTACTCCGAAGCCTCGCACGCATTATACTTTTTCGTAATGCTGCAAAAAGTTTGTCGCGCTCGTGCATTTTTAAAAGTTGCAGCCACTTGCTGCGGCTTACCCTGCAACTATATCATAACAGCCGAGTGTAAAATTATAAGTACGAGGAAAAAAAAGGCAGCCAAGAATAGGCAAACGCGCCGGCGGCCCGAGCTCTTGATAAATCGAACTAGCTATATCACTTGAATATTACATCGGCTGGATGAATGTCGTTTCATGCTCAATCGAGCGTGGCACAAGCTTGCAGCCCAGCTTATACATCCGCATATATATACGTATTGGTGGAGCTGCGGCGCGGTCGATGCTGCTGGCCAAAGAGGAGGAAGCAGCAGCTCGGAGCGTCGGTATTTTTTTTGTATTCAAGGTGTAGCCCGGCCGCCCCCTGATGTACCGGCTTCTCGCAAATAGTCACGCGTGCATCGGCACGTGCCACGGCACGAGAGACGGATATCATTTTTCGCCGCTCCGTGCCAATGGCTTCAATTATAAGTGGGTGGTCGGCATGCGACTCGGGCGCAAGCGTACTTCGGGTTACGTGCGCCGGTGTCTCTGCGAAATGCAGAGAACGATACGGAGCTCGACTCGCATCTACAGCGAGTACACCGATCGAATTAAATAAATACGTGTTGATGGCAAGTGTGTGTGTGTGTGTGTATTATAATGCACGCGTCTACGGGCACTAAGAGCTGCTTTTATGCTCTCGACTCATTATTAACGATCGATGGCTCGGAGCTTGCATGCGCTATATTCATGCACAGACACTGCACCCGTGAAAGTTTAAAGCTCTCCAGCGAGCCCGTACAAACGGTAGTACAGTTGGTAATTTTATTGCGTAAAATGAATACGATATGCTGTACTACTTGCACTTTTTTTAGAAACTTTCATAAAGGGAGAAATAGAGATTTCGTTGAAGCTCAAATGGTGTAAAAACAATAGTTTTTTATGTTGAAAAAATGTCGTAGACACGCGTGCGGAGCTTTTTTTTTGTTAAAAAAAAAAAAAAAAAAAAACGACGAGCTTTCACAGGGTGCCAAGGATGCTTTTTGTTAGCTTATACAAAGGCAGTTGCGGAAAAATCCTGAGTTCACTGAATCAACGCCAAAGCGCTCGAAATTGAGCGAGGCCGGTTCGCGAATGAAAATAAACGCCTCCAACTGCTACTGATATTTCAAAGCTAATCGGGCTTTGAACTATATACTTTGTGTATATATGTATCAGCAGGAACTCGCCGTGGGTGTACATAATATAATATAGCCACGTGCATATATTTGGAAAACAACGACTGTTGAGTAGGTGGAGCAGCGCGACTAACAGAGAGGTAACGAAACTTCAAGAGAGGGTGTAAAACCATGTGTACGTAGAGTTGCGTTCACACATACAGCGGTGCCAGTGGAACGACTCTCATTGCCAACAGAGCGTGACGAGTTTCTGCTCTCTCTCTCTCTCTCTCTTTTGCACACTCGTGGATTTAGTTTACGAGAAGAGCAGACAAACTCGTATATAACGTGTATAAAATAATATTTAGTCGGAGAGTGCGGATACAAAGATACATGCGTGCACCTACTGAACAGGCCTGGTGACTCTTATTATTGTAGTGCCACGGCTCTACGAATTGCGAGCTTTGTGCGTTATTTAGTCACAACGAAGAGAAAATAATTTTTCGCGAGGCCTCAATTTCGCCCGAAAGCGCAACAGCTTCTCTTCGCTCTTCTTCCATGTCTCGCTCTCTGAAGAGGCCGAGCGCGCGCCCCGGCAAAATTTGGTCCTGCGTTGCAAACGAATCAACGTCGTTATGTATCTTGTACACATTCCATCTCACGATATATCCGCTGCTGCCCTTCCTCCCCGTGTCTATCTGTCTGTCCGTCCGTCTGTCTGTCTGCGTTCATGTAATTTGCCCTTTGATGGATTAGCCTTTGTATTTACGGGCTACACTACTATACTCGCGAACTCTCGCAAGCTCGTTTATTTGGCTCTCGCATGTATGCCGAGGTCGCGCACCAACGCCAATCTACGTATATATAATATATAATCCTGCGAATCGACGCGCTTTATTCGATTTGCGCTAATATCCAGCCGTTATATAATTAACTCTACTATAAACGCAGGCGTAACATAAATTGAGCTTAACGTATTAATGCATTGGGCAAATTCATATACGCCCAAGCTAATCAATTATGCAGTATTTATGCTTGTTTTGACGAGCTACACATTCCATACTCGAGCGGATACTTTTTGTTCAGTAAAATGTTTGATGATTGAGCATAAAAAGCTACGCGTAGTTTCGAGTGTAGCAAGCTTCGATTTGTGTTAGATTGGTGCGGAAAAATCCAGAGAAAGTCGCACGAGACTGAAAAAGAGAAAGAGACGCTGAAAGCCATATCTACTTGGAATCATTTCACAATCTGAAAACTTTTCCGGAAATGGCTTGTGTGCAGCTCCTTTGGCTTTTACAGTTGTTCGATATCTTGGAGCACCCAGCGACTATACATATTTCGCATTTGCAGCCTGGCACATTCCCTAGCTGCAACCGCACACACACACGCGCAGTCGAGCACCAACCAAGTGTGTTAAAGGCCCCTCTTGCAGTGATCATTTATTGAAAATGGAAATGGATGCTTCGCAATTCTAGCTGGCTATAGTGCGCAAAACTTGTAAAGTCTCGTGCGCAGCCCTCTTTCCTCGGGCTCTCGGCTGGCCCGGTGATTTAGTGAGGTCATTGGATGCACCAGTTGCAGGCATATACATGCCTCGATACCACTAGCGTACGGCGGTGCTCGGCGATATATACTATGCAAGAAGCTGCTTTCATCCTCGTGAAAGGCCGGCTCGCATAGAGTGGCGTCGGCAGTAGCAAATGGCTTTATCATCTTAGCTGCGGTGGTACGTTGCCCTCTCTGTATACAGAATGCGATTTATGCCAAGTACGTGCGAGCTAGCTGTGAAAAGACAAAAGAGAGGGAGGCAAGGAGAAGAGCAGCTGTCGCTCGACTCGTCTCGCACTGCGATCCGACAGCTCATTCCTGATTCAAGACCGTTCGCTGCTGCTGGCTTGTATACACCGCAGGACAGCGGCACTCGATGACGCGCTGACTTGAGCTGCAGTTGATAAATAATTGCCCGCTCTCCTCTTCCTTTGATCGTAGAGGTCTCGTAAGGCTGCACAAACAGTCCAGACGTCTCTGAATAAAGCCCTAAAATCGTTGAATTATTTCGATATTATTTTGTCGATGAGTTTTGTATAAGCATGTTTCGAAATTGCGTGTACGTGCATAACACCGATTGCGATGATACAAATCGAAGTACAATGTATTTATGCATGCATGAACGATTCTTTCTGGAAAGCTTTTACTATCTAATTTTTAATTTATTCGTACAATCTTAATACTGAAGTATCAGGTCACAATAAAATGAGATTTTTTTAACTACGAATGAAAATGTTACTTTTTTGAAGCAATTAAAGTATCGCAGTTATGTAAGCTAAAGTGTTTGACATGTCAATTTAAAAACAAATCTACCAATTCAGTTTTTGTCATAAAAATTCGTATTTAAAATCAAGTATAAGTTACATTCCCAAGCGTACGTCAGTGAATTCGGCTGTTAGAATACAATCATTAGCCTATCTGCGGGAGGGTATACGAATACGGGCATTGAGCACGCGCTCGCGAAAATGGCAACGTATATGCTTGCATATACACACATTTATAGTGTAATTCCTATAGGAGGAAGTCCGAAATCGAGAAATTCAGTTCTGCCACTGGCTGGCTAGCTCTCGCTCCCTCTCTGGTCTAGTATAATTTTCACTCAAATGCATTTGGCAAAACCGCAGCGAGGCTGAGGCCAGAGAGAAAAGCAGCACGTCGTATTCAGGTGAATCGCATTTGCGTCGACCGCAAGCGTTTAGCTAAATCGAATTTATCGGCCACTAAAAGGCAAACGCTTCTCTGATATCTCTGGAGAGGTGAGCGGCTGCCGCTGCTGCTGCTGATGCTGCCGTAGAAAGATAGTTCGAACCCAAACCACCATTTTCCGAGATTCCAATGTCGGGAGATGCCAGAAAATATAGTGAAGTTCGCCTCTCGCACAGCTTGCATCTCTCTTTCCCTTCCATACTCCCCTCACCCCCACCTCCCTTTTGCTGCGTGATTGGTGAGTGGCACTTTTTCCGTGGTCCAGTACTTTTTCTCGCCTTCTCTTGTGGTGGCTCTACTAGAACTGACTCGTGCAGCAGCTTTTTGTTTGCAACGGTATCGACTCTGATCCGACTGCCCCAACTGCGGTTTCATCCGGAAAAAATCGCTATCGGATAACCCTCTTTTCCCGGCACTTTTAATCTTGTAATTTGTACGCTGCCGATCAATTTGACTTGTGCTTACGCTCCTTTTTATGGGCGCGTGAGGGGCAGGAAAAATCGACGCTGATTCTCATCGCTATTTTGCTCGGACGAGGAACAGACTCGCATAGTACATCGCTCTTCCCAACATCGAGTAGCGCATTTCGCGCGCCGTTTGGCAATACATTATACTGGACGGACACTGGCAGTTTATAATTTGTGACTTTGAATATAATGATGAACCTAGAATGTTTTTATGGACTTTAAAAATATAAAACGTAAAAAGTAAACTCTCTTCTCTTAAAACATTGATGGGTAGTTTTCCGTAGACACCTTTACTTTAAATTAGTCGCTAATCATAAGTTACGATGTTAGTTGTAGAATAAGTGGGTACAATGGATGTAATTATAAAAGTTGATTATTTTATACTAACGTTTTAGGTGTGACTTAAATATTTTTTAATTAAAAATAATAAACATTCTCAGATACATGAATCGAAGTAAAGATGTATTGCGCAAGTGTTTATACAGCTATACTATGATAAGTTTGATCATGAAAATCACTCTCCTTATATTTGGACCAGTAAGTTTTAATCACGTAAAGTGCGTTGGATGGGTCTAGTAGTTTAGATTTTTTAGGTTGACATTTAGGGATGTTTGTATAACTTTTGGAAGCGTACATTATTTTGTACCGTGAGCAGCTTAAGAGCTTACAAAAGGTTTGAAATCGAAAAAACTTTTATTCAATTTTTTGAAAGGATTTTTCTTCTCTTTACGGGTAACAGCAGTGCATTTTTTAAAAATTTAAAAATTTCGATTTATCACTGAGATACATACATTTTCCTATCTTTTTTTGTATATTTAACATATGAACATTTTCTGCTGTCTCATTTTCTGATGTTCTACGTTCTTTCCTTATAATTAGAGCGAATTACTTACGCTACAACGTCTTGGAGATGCGACTTTTTCTTAACGTTAATCTTTGCAGTTGCTGCCCCAGACGAAGTGATCGAACAACATAGGTTGCTTTGCAAAACCCTTGAACTTAATATAAATTTATGTTTTTTGTCATATACATCATAAACGTTTTCATCGAAGGAGAATTTTATATATAATGTGTACGAAAAATGTCTTTACGGAAATAACAGTATGTCAGTGATGAATAAAGCTGTTGGAATTTAAATATATGCATTTGAAAAAGAAAGAAAAATCCTGTCCCATGATAGAATACAATTTTTTTCGATTTCAAACCTCGTGTAAGCCCTTTCGACTTTCGATTTTGTTTGCATGTTAAAAAAACAAAAAATGGATCCATCGATCAACGTATAGGTGGCCTTTTCCTGAATGAAGAATATCCGAGGAAGGAAACGTAAGTACCGCCTCGCAGTATATGCAGTTCCGGATGAAAACCTTGCCAAAATACCAAGAATCTATTCAGCTGTACACGTACATATCCGTTTTATGCACTGGAAGGAGGGGTCAAAGGAAGCTACGGACGGCAAAGCTCGCAAATCCCCAGGATGAAACGCATATAGGAACTACTGCCGCTTTAATTGCACAAGTGCCAATTCGCTCCATTAGTCGTATGTTCCATTGTCGTTTCTTCTCTCTATACCTTCCACTCGTTCTCGATGTACGTACAGATCCACATACGTGTACACTGGTAGTTTTCCCCACCATGTCCTTATGAGTGGTTTGATTGTTCGTTGTGCATCGGATACAGATCAATGTTGGCTTCGAATTTAATCTTTCACCGGCGGCGCTGCTGAAATAGACTCTCGCCGATAACTTGCTTTTGTGTGCCGCTGCAGCTCCGCTTGCCATGCGCATTAGTCTCCCTCGCTGCTTTCTGCCCCATTCTCTATTACGACCACCACTAGCGCCAATGAGTATTTCCATTTTCTTAGACATAATGGCATATTTATTGTAATTGCTTATTTACTCGGATATGCAAAAAATTTCTGGATCGTGATCCGGAAAAAGGTGAAGCATCATTACTACGATTTTTTGCCACTTTTGCTATCATTATAATTTTGTATTTTCGATGTAGAAAATTGTATTACCGACTATTCACGTAACACGATTCAATTAAAACTTTCTTTACATTTTTCAAGTAAAAAATCGATCTCTTGAAATTTGATCCTAACTTATATAACAGCAAACATTTTTTCACCTCCGATTCGCGGGCTTTCATCAACGAGTAATGGAGCTATATCATAAGTACAGGCGGATTTTAATTGAATCTCCGACATAATGGACGCAAATCGGATTTCATTTACTTGTACGCAAAGCCAACTCGTTATCATCTATCCGCACGTACTTAAACGTACGAGAACTTGTAAACAAAAAAAATATGAAAAGTTTCCGAGCTGGAGCGGCACAAGGCTATCGTGCAAAGATGAAAAAGCAAGATATTGCCAATAAAGAATTGATCCGGGCTTTATACTTTTGAGCAGTATGAGAAAGCTACGCGAGCGACTTCCAAGTTCGGGTAATAGCGTGGACGTAGCCGAGGGTTGAATAGACCGGAAACATTTCTTAAACGGTAATAATCAAGTTTTAATTAGTTCTAGACTTTATATGTATGATTAAAACTAAGCCTTACTACTGCTACTATTGTCGCTAGTTCTTATACTATTTCCACTGCAAGGCTATTGCGTTACGACCGTCGCGACTCAAGTACTTTCCAATTGAGTTTCATTACTCCCGTTATCTTCTATCTATATGCATATAAACAGCGCACTGAGCTTGCAAAAAAGCGCACTCCAAAGATGTTGATTTACGATTGGCATAATAATTCGCGGGATTAATGATGCACGCAGCGTAGCAGCATCTATAATGTCGCGCACAAAAGTTTTCCAAACTTCAGAGAGATCTCATTATATGAATCTGTTTGTTGCACGAGCAGCGCGAGAAAACAACTTTGCCAATTGCCCAGCTATACTGCACAGTGCACACCACTATATCCTCCATTGATTGATTCGATAAATTTCAATTGGGGTACTTAACTGAAAGGTTGGTATAAATGTGAGAAAAGTGAACCGGCTTTTTATTTATGTCTACTGATACGTCACTTTTATTTAATCCGATTCACTTTTCCTAAGATAAATAACACTTTAACTGATTGGTTGTTAGAATTTGCGAAAAAAACATTTTTTATCGAAGCATATTGATAGTGAGATGACCGATAACATTTTTTCAAAAAGTGTGCAACCTTAGAAATACATGGGGAGATTTTGTATCTTACGTTTTCGAAAACGTGAGGTCATTTTGCTTCTCTCGTAATACGAACAAAAATTCGAGCTAGAGATGTAGGTAGCTGCCGTAGTGAGAAAATGGAACTTTTTTGAGACCTTGGTAATCGTATTTTTCTCTCGTTATCAAGATTTTCGTGCGTCCTCTATGAAGTGAATTTACTTTCTTCATTATGAACGCTAACTTCGTGGCGTGGCGCTTGAGCGCATGGAGAACATACACACACGTACTTATGAACGAAGAGAGCAGTGAGTAAGAGAAAACGGAAGAGGGAGAGAGAGAAAAAGAGAGAGAGGGAAAAGGACAAAAATAAAAAAGAAAAAAAGCACGCAAGAGTTAAATACAGAAGGTTAGTTTGTGCAAGCTTACTTGTTTCTCTCTGCTTACGAGCTGGCGTGTACAGGAGAGTGGGAACTACTATACCTAGCTTATTATTTTACAATGAGTTTATTATAAAGTCTTGATAATTTACAGAAATGCGTTTAAAACATAATTTGTCCCAAGAATCAATGAAGTCATTTTCTAATTACGAAATCAGACATTTCATATATTCTTACAACATTAGAAAATCTATTTTTACTTTTTGAGTAGAGCTAAAAGCCTACTAGTAGCCTACGAGTAAACTAAAAGCCGGGTAGTTTAATAAACGAATGACAAACATTTCGTAACCTGCAAGAAACAAAAGGAAGAGAGGAAGATCAGCAAAATGATAATGGTACTCTAAATGTGAGGCATTTGTAGCCTAAAAATAGCTTACCAGCAGTCTATTTGAACCACGGGTCACAGTTCATTGCCAACATTTTTTGATATGTCCTAGTCTTTAACAATGAAGCCTCCTACGATTATTGTGATCATATAGTTTGTATAACCAATAAGTCCATATCTATGCATTCTCCTACACACTGTCAAGTGAGGGATCTACTTTATGGCTTATACGTGACTGAAAGCTCTCGGTCGACTTGTGTTAGATCAGCCTGTTACTCTTTCTAGCTTTTTTCTTTTGCGTGCGAAAGCATCGACTTGGCCGTCACTGCATATAATGCGCCCGCGGTATAAGCACGCCTAAGTATAGATGTAAACGAGAAAAAGAAAGGGACTACTGAGGCAAGTTAGCCAGCGAATTATTCACCTCGATCGCTATGCTGAAAATGAAAAAGGAAGCATGGCCACTGACCACATAGCTTTAAAGAGCTTATAAAGTCTGCGATTCAAGCAGCGATCGAGCGTTAAGTAGAGAAAAGTAAAGAGAGCATGCGGCGTATTATCGAGTCGCTTTCCAGAGGTAGGGCTGCTGCAGATGTTGAACGAACGCCCAGTGCCAGGCCCCCTTGATTAATTTTCACTGACGAGCTTAGAAGCGGCAAAAATTTGATAAAAATATTCCCTATGAAGCCCAGTAAAAATATCAATTTCCACGAATGAGTTGCTCAAGGTATTCATTCGATATCAAATGTCTTCGATTGATTGCTTCAAGCGTTTATATTGTTCCAGTAAAAAATATTTTTTCCGGTATAATTTCCTATAGGATGCAGATCGATGCGGAGTTCATTATTAAATTCATGATGAAAGTGAAGCGTGCATTTTTATATGCTACTTCCGAATTTTTTCTAACATATTCACTAAAAAAACTTAATATTTGAATCATATCAATTAAATGATCGAGTTATTTTTCATTGGATTTTATTTGAATTATAAGTAATTCATAGCACTCTAAACAAAAAGTATTGTTTCGATACAAGTGCCGTAAGTATCACTTTATGGCTCGAGAACAGCGAAAAAATGTCCTCTATTGCACGAGAATCGCCAAGTACTAATTAAAAAATATAATGAAAAAATATTTAAAGGTAAAAGTAACAAATTAAGAATCGATATTTTAATTGAAGCATAAAATTCAAAATTTTACAAATGTTTAATTCTTTGATGTCAAGTTAACATAAAATAAGTAGAGTAATACAAGAGCAATAAAAAAAAACTTGTTGAAAAAATAAACAAGCTTTTCAAACACTAGTCATTAAGATAAGCTTAAACTCAAAGTTGAGTTCGAGAGCAGCCAAGACTATATGTATGTGGGTGTCCGCAGAGTATATATGTATGTATTACGACTTTAAATGTACATATAGCAACTCAAGTTTTATGGTTTACTCTTTCTTTCTGCTCTGCTTTTTATGATATAGTAATAAAGAGCAGAACAGAAGTAAAAAAAATTTTTTTTCGTAAGGTTAAAGTGGACTAACCAATAGCTGAGAGAGAAAGAGAAGGAAAGAGAGGGGGAGAGAGCGCGCGGAGAGAGCGAAGAGAGAGAGAGAGGGCCTCTTGCGAAGCGAATTTGAAGAAAAATAACGTAGAACGAGTATATAAGCTCTATGGAAATACTTCGTTGCCGGAAAACGAGTCAAGGCACTTGGATCCTGTGCGCTGGAGTTCCTCTCTCCCTCTCTCCCTTTTTCTATCTCGTTCCGGAAAGGCGAGAAGAGTATAAGGAAGTTCCTGTAACTCGCTAACAAGGTGCAATTTTTCCCATTCTTTTTTTTGCCTTTTCTAGTTTTTCACGCAAGGCGTGCGCGTGCGAGCGTTTTGCGCTTCAACTATCTCTCTCTCTCTCTCTCTCTCTCTCTCTCCTCTCTCTCTTTCTTTCGTTTTACATACCATCGTGATTGCTATTATAATCTTTTCTCTTCCCTCTGTCCTGCACTGGAAAATATCAACTTATGCTTGGTAAAATTCATTGCCTTGATAAAAGTGAAAATATGCCGCGCTGCTCTCTAGTTAGGTACAAAAAAGTTTCTTGGTATCTTCTCTTCCTGACCTGTGATTGAACTCAGAGATACAATTATGGAAAGGATGCATAATCAACTTGATACCGTCTTATACCGCAAGCGCATCTTGCGAGCTTAAGTTCGTTGTTAAAATACACGGGCGTGGGCAGGAGTGCGAGATACGCGCGCAAATGCTAACTCGAAAAGTATCTCAATTATTTTAAGGAAACTTTCAATTGGCAATATGATAAGTGGTGGCTTATTTGTTCTTTCTTCGTCTGCACTCCCCTGTGGCATTGGTGAAATGCTAAAACCTTTACTTAGCACGGTAAATCAACAGAGGCACGAGGTAGTAGTTCTTCTTGGTTTTTGGAACTGTGCAGTACGTGTAGTCTTCACAAGCACCAGCGGTTAATGGCTTTCGGAAGTATTATGCACACATACAGCTACACTTATGCTTGGTTTTACCTACAAGTATGTATATAGCGGAGCGGCGCAAGTTAGCGACATTTATTAAAATAATGACCGCGATAAGGAGGGTAAGAAAGTGAAAAGACAGACTCGGTACCCACCCTCTGGGCCTCCCTCGCTGGCTGGCGGCGCAGCAGCAGCAGCAGCAGCAGCGCTAGACAGTTTGTTAAACGTTATATATAAGCGCCACGTTGGCCCATAAAGACCGAGAGCGCGAGATTTTGCAGGCACATAATCCATGCCGCTCGAGAACGTTTGTATGTTTCGTCGACGTGCGCCCACCCAAATATATGCACAAACCCTAGATTATGTCTGAAATTAACTGATCTAGCATTAACACATGGAGCTCGACGTTTGCGCTTTACTCAGGCTCAATTTTGTTGGGCAGGTAGATGCTGAAATGCAAAGCTACGAGATGCAAATATCCATTGTAATAAAAATGCGAAAATAATGCTACCACGCGCATTTACAGAAAATGCTGCAAAAAACGTTGCGCATCGCTATAAAATAAATACATACGGGCAGACACAGTAAGACGTTATACTCGAAACGAAGCCGTTTCTACTCAACTTGTGTTCTATAATAACAACGTGTTATCGCACTTGTATAATAATGCAATAGTGCTAGGTCGCGTAATGTATGGCCCATGGTGTATCGAGTATAGCATCGAGGCTTCATCTTTCTCCATGAGCATTGTTGCTCAACGTATTTTTTTCCGGTGCGAGCGCGCGTATAGATGGAAAGTCCCAGGCGACTAGCGCGTGAGTTTGCGCGTATACGACATCCACAAGCTGATATTGTAAAGTATCGAAGTCTCGGAGAATGCGTGTAATCGACCATTATACATACTTTTTCCTTATAGCTGTATCTGCGCCATGCCGAGCGCACGTATCTATAGGCCACTTATCGTGAATTTTCATGAAAATTCGCCATGGCTCTATGGAAAAAAGTCGCTCAGTCTCTTTCTCGCGAGTCTCTTCTCCGCTGCGCGCTCATGAAGATATGCGATAAAGCCCACCTCGCTCGGCTTCCTGGTGCGCGCGCGCGCGCGTGTCCATTGTCCTTATGGGAGAGGCGAAAGACATTTCATACCGCAGCTAGAGGAATACGCTCGATAGAGCACACATTTCCAGCCACTGCTGGGGGAGTAGGTATACCTACTACCTACGCGTTTGCATCTGTGCGTGGGCGAAGGAACGAGGCACGCAACTCAATTACCTCTGCGCGCTGCGAGACGTTCGCTCCGCTCTCGTGATAACGTTGGCCTCGGCTACGGCTCTGCACATACATACGAGCAGAATGAATGTTATAAGGGTGTATAAACGAAGACCCGAAAGATTTTGCCAGGGCCACGTGTCGAATAATCCAGTTTCGGGCGCCGAGGCAGTGTTACGTTTTGGCCGCGCGCAATCATTCTCCTGTGCATATACGTATCGGCGCGGCAGCTGTGTTATATATTTCGAAATGGGGCGCATTAAACTCCACTAGTTGCCAGGCAGCGGAGATGACTTTGGCTCGGCTATATAATGTACGTGTATGCGCGCGACTTGATCCCAAGAGCCTAAGTAGCAAAAAGCCGCTTGGCCTGTGCACGCGTGTTCAAGACCGATCAACTTGATTTGTGAAATTGATCGTTCGGGACGGCTCTTTAGCTCTACCCGCTTTTTTAAGCTCGAGTCTGTAATCGTAAATTACTTTTTAAACCCAAACTAGGACGTTCATGTATCCGTATAATATATATACTCTATTTTACTAAATTTTCATCAATTCAATTTACGCAGAGTTGTTCAACTAAAAGATCAATTTATTATTTAACATTAAACATTTAAAACTGGTTGAACTGAGCTGAAAGTTCAATTCTCGTTTTGGTTTCATCATCATTTTTTGAGCCCGCATCCATTTTTCCAATCCAAAATTGGGCTTTTTTGCTACATTGCTTGTTTATCTATCAATTAATGCAACTATTTACTCTTGAATTAGCTGAGGGGTTTGAGTTCCTTATGAACAGTCGTACTGAGAAATTGAGATTGAAGAAACTTACTGAGAAATCAGTTTCCAAAGTGCGGGTAGAAGTGATATATATCTTATGTGTGAGCATATCATACATGTATATACTGAATATATTATAGATACGTACGCAAAAACAGCTTTATTAAATACATTTCCTTCCAGTAAAAAATTATGAGAAGATAAATTGCAAAATGCTCACAATTATAGAACCCTTACATAAGCTCATCTTACGAAGTGAAATTTTAGAAAAAAAATTTTTTGATGAGACTTTTAGTTAAGTCAAGCCTCTCAGAGTTGTCCAAAAATATATTTATTATAAGCAAACCAGATTTTCCATTCTATATTTGCTTCTGAGTTGGTGCGTGTCAAAAGTGACACGACGATAGTTTCGATCGCATATTGCCTCGTTTTCTCGGCACCTCTTTATCCTTGAGCTAGAAAATTAGAAAATAAACTAAAAATACATTGAGAAAATCAGTGCAAACGCGCAGATAGGAAAAACAGCAGAAGCGAGTTATATACTCAAGTCCAAATAAACTTTGCTGCACGAAGAAACGAAGTTTCCACGCAACAGCAAGACGCGGGGGTTATCGAACCTTCGCATGTTCTTTTTCAATTCGTGCACGAATAATCCACCATTCGGAGGCTAATTTGTTGCTTCAGTATATATATATATGCGCGTGAAATACAATGTATATCGGGGAAGAGGCAGAGGAAAAAGAAAGTAGAGGAAGAAACGATCCTGCGCGAGATAACAAATTGACGCGGCGTTGGGTATTATGCTGCGCATACGCTATTCAAGACGCGTCCTGCGGCTGCTGCTGCTGATTTATCCGCGTACACGCTGGGTGATCAGAATTCATCTGTGGTAGCACTGCCTATACTTATATATAAGTATAGAGAGATACAGGTACAGGAGCAAGAACGTAGTAACGTAGCAGCGTCAGGCGAGGCTAGACCGTACACACCACTCGCTCGATTATTCACTCTTTCGAATTTCCTTTTTCTTTTCGTTTTTCCTACCTCTCTTCTGCAGGCTACCGGCCGTGCCTGCTGCTTTCACTGTTTTTTCATTTATTTACTTATTTTGCTCGTACTCGCACTCTATAGCCCTTCATTTTTTCCATATCTTCCGCGTCTCTCATATTGCCTCTTTCACTCTTTACCGAGCTCTCACTTTCCAATACGCGCACATACATACGCGCCCAAGCTCGTGGTTTATAATCGTTTTCCAATAATAAATTGAATCCGGTACTCGAAATCAGTTCTTTGTGCGACGACGCAAACGACGGAAAGAAATATGCATTAGAAACTTTATTATTAATTAGAATATTCGAGCTAGTTGTTGTTGAGAACGAGATCGTAAATAAGTCGTCTTGCGCGAACGATGTAGGTAAAGCAAGAGGAAAATGCTCGCCAGTGATCCCAAAATGCCAAGCGTCACGGCGCAACGACCTCGAGCTTTTAAGCTTTTTCAAGCTCGCCAGCTATATGGGCATGGCGGGTGCAGGCGATGCACGCACAGTACGCTCCGAACAATATTTTTCGAGTTATAACCCGACACGGTGCCATTTGTGAGATATAGGAAAGGTTGTTACACACGCGGTACATACGACGCCTCATCCATGCCACTGATGTTCGCTCGAGCTCGTATAACGCAATTTGCCACGCGCGATATAAGTCCGATGCTGCCCCGCGTAACATACACTCACACAGCTTGCACGGACGAGCTATATAGCGGCATGGCATGTAGGCGCCCACACACGCTCGCTATATAATAACACAATGCCAGCGAGCGGACGATGCGGAATTGGCAGGCGTGTCTTGCATTATCGATATTGCGTATATACACATCCACATTTTTGCTCGACGCGTATATATAACTTATCGTTAAAAATGACGACGATATACGAGTAACGTCTGATTTATTCAAAAGCTCGACAAAACAGCGGCGGTGCGAGCGGCGTAATTCGCAATTTTTTCCCGCATACAAGTTCTACCCGTGTATATGAACGGTTCTCTGTCAAATCGATCGCTTCAACACAAGCTTTAGGATACAAAATGAATATGATGTTTTTATTTCATCGTTGACTCTGAATTTCATTCGAATTTTGAAGCTTTTTAATTCCTTTCAAAGCTCTAAAAATGGTCATTTTGAAGAAACTTTGAAAATTCGAAATAGTTATTTACACATCAAGGGCTGTATGCGGTGTGGATACAGTCGAGGTGTGTTTGCAGCGTTGGGGCGCTGTAGTCGCCGAGGCTGCGTAGCGAAGCGAAGCAGCCGAGGCACTACAGCGTCCGCAACGCTGCAAACACGCTGAGACGTATCCACACCGCTAACAGCCATTGATGTGTTAACAATTTTTCTGCATAAGAGCTCGTTTTGAGAACTATATCATGCATAATTGTTATGTTCCATTTAATTTCTTTATAGCACTCTAAACTAAAAACTGTAACTTGGCCGCTAGTTTTCGGCTCTCGTCTACATACTGTATATGCGTATGTCTCGTGTAAAATACTGTACATGCAACTTGTGTGGATATGTTTTTTCTGAAAAACGAGAGGTTGCATAAAGCACTGGTTGTGCCAACTTGAATCTCATTACACTGATTTTCCTAGTGTCTTGATGAGTAGAGTCGGTATAACATCGGTCACGCTGCATTTCTTTCCATTATTCAGTTTCTACTGCTTCATTTTTACAGTCATCGTGTTTAGTGCGAACACAAACATGAATTAAAAATGACATTTCTATCTCGTGTAGATATGTTTGTATTCAAGAAAGAGAGGTTAAAGGCAGCGCGAGTTGGCCTGCCACTTTGACATGTAGCAGACAGCACAGGCTACACGCACGCGAGCTGAGCGAGTCGTCTCGGCTCGAGTCTGCGGGATCGCATACAGTCGAGGAGAGCAGCGCGCTACGTGGCGACAATTCACACTTCTCCTCGACTGTAATCAGGGCTCCTCGACTGTAATCAGGGCTCCTCGACCTGTATTCAATTGATTTCAGTACGAGGAGAAGTGTGAATTGTCGCCACATAGCGCGCTGCTCTCCTCGACTGTATACGAATGCCTTACTCACTGAGCACGCTCAGCGCGAAATCAGCCTCAAACGGGCTCGTATGCTGAAAAAATTATTACTTCATTTGAACGAACTGTTACGAAAAGTCGGTCGATGCTGAAAAATGTTGCAATCTGCCCAAAGCGCTTGACAGATTTATATCTGTCAAAGGAAGATTGTAATGAAATGAATAGAAATTTGCGACATCAACACGTGCTATCACTTACAACATTTTTTGAGATACTTGTTTTGAGTGAGAATTGACCATATGTGAGCTCGTGAGACGAAGCTCGAACGAAACAAAAAGAATTTGGCTCTATAAAGCTGCATGGTGTCGTACGGGTCTTGCAGCTTCAGTCGAGGAATTCGAGCCGAGCGAGCCGGAGTTTTAGCGTCTGTTTCTCATTTTTTAACGCTCGATTGCGCGTCGTCGTAATACTCCTCGATGTTTTACTGGGCAACGTGAATACTGTCCAGCTCTCTCGCGCGCGTGTATCGGAAATGTTGGCGTTTTTTTATGCTTTTATTGACTTCTTCGTCACTTGCTAGCACCGCCGCAGAAAAAGAAGTACAATAATCGCGCCCGAGCTCTTTTCGCACGTCAATGTTCGTACGTTGAAAAATCTTCATACGTGTAGTTACTTGTGACATTGACGAAATTCCGATAATTCACCGTTGCAGTTTAACGCGCGCGTATATTGAAGCGCCATCGAGTAAAATGCGAGCGCGCGGTAAGGAAGAGTACGTCAGGCGCACGCAAGCAATACATACGAGAAAAGACAATGACAGCTAGGCGTGCAAAGGAAAGCGAAGAAAAAACCAAGAGGTCTTGGTGGCCACAAAAGTAGCGAAGATATTACACTCGTCGTACGTAGGCCTACTCGTGTGCGCGCATTTCCGTTTTGGTCGATGCCGTATGTGTGCTTGTATCTTTTAATGAGTGGCATGCAGGAAACCGTTGACGGATCCATGACATTTGGATTTCTTAGCAACAGCACCGACGAGCAATCACAAATTCAATGTCAAACGTATTCATGTGATTGATGCTTAGCTGTCGAACGATTTGGAATGTCGAATATATCATAGATGCACATTGATCATAAGGGGAAATTGTAAAATTCCAATTAAAATTTATTTATAAATCTATGCTTCTCATGAGATGGAGTTGAGTTATCATTTTTTGAATGCTTGCTAATATCAAATAGTGTCGCCCGCGTGTGTCCAAATCACATCATTATAATTAAAGGGTAACTATTATGAAAGCTATTCGAAATCTCGGACAGTTATCCTTTCGATACTTTTTCAGACTGCAATGGCTAACGTATGCACAAAAATCACAATCTTGAAGCTTCAAAAGAGGCAGGTGCTGAGAGGGTGGAATCGAGGGAGGTACAGCTCGCATATGAGCTATAGATTGCAATCTCGATAGCAGCCTGGCGCTCAATTATGATAAATCGCCTCTAATTAGACGTTTGGGGCGGAATCAGCGGTGGATTCTTCGTACATATACGTATATATATATATATTGTACGAAGCTCGCAACAAGCTAGTCAAATCTAGCGTCAGGTGGGCGGACGGTTGAGCGCGTGGTTAGCGGCCATCGCTTACGCCTACACTGCATACGCGCAGCCAGGCAAACAGGGCTTTATCTGCGCTGCGAGTCTCTCTCTTTCTCTTGCTTTTGTGCTTGAAATATACACCGGGGTGGCTTGCGTGGCCGACGAGCCGGTTGAAATACTCGATTTGCATGCCCGGTCAACTTAATCAGCGCCGACACCTGTGCTAATGGCAATGCGCTGCACCGGCCCGGCAAGGCTATTTAAGACGTTATATGCGAGAGAGAGAGAGAGAGAGAAAAAGCGAATAGACGCACGAAGCCCTATATATTTTTCACGCTTTGACGCCACGCTATTGGAAGCACAACATCGAGTCTGTTGTTTCATATGTCTGGAGAGGGACGTTGGAGTGTGCACGTGAACTCGTTCAAGTCTCGCGTACGCTTGGACGCTGTCTGTACGATGAATGTATGTTGTATTGCTATGTGAGTGTATGTATGTGTGTGTGTACCAATTAAGCGGTATATTTGCGAAAACGTTGCTGTAATTAGATCGTGAAAACTCAATTCGAGCTTTGCCAGCACATATGCATACACGACTAGTACGCGACGTACGATGTCGACAACGCCGACGACGTCGATGACGCAGTGAAGCGACGCAGAATTGCAGTATATAAGTGACGTGCGTGACTGGTTTTTTTTTCGTTTTGACATTTTCGACTTGGCGATGCTCAAAGAGAGAGAGGGAAAGAGAGAGATTGAAAGAGAAAAAATCGTAAAGGAAAATAGAGGTCTGGTTCGACCCAATTCGTGCATCTTCGACTCCGTTGCTTCGAACATACATACGGCTGCATTACTCTCTATACGAAACTTCACGATAATTGAAAAAGACTCATTATCGATTCAGCTTGCATAGTGAGCAAACTTCGTTCCCTTGACGTTTCTTCACAGTTGCTGCGTTTCGCTTCTACTCTCGCCTTTTCTTTTTGTCTTTCTCGCATCATTTTGATTTGGCAACGCTCCGTTTCTACGAATAAACATACAACATTTTAGAGATGCAATAATTTCTTGTTATTGACATGGTCGTCCATGTAATTCAGGCGCTCATATTCTCATCAAAGCATCATAATTCAAAACTAATGTATTTAACTCGTAGATCACGCCAGTCTTATTTTCACTTGTTCAGTAAGCCTTACCAAAGTTATTCGCAAAAAGCATGAATTTCAGAAAAATTCCAACTTGGGACTTTTAGGACGATAGAGGATCCCAAAAATACGAACAGAATTTGGGAATACAGATAGTTTTATGACATCCAAAACAAGTTTTTCATGTTAGCAGGAAACATTTTTTTTTAGACTTTTGATTTCAACGAGAATCGTCCATATATGAGCGCGTCCAGCATAAGTCGGCCACCCCGCGCGATTACGGCATTTTTGGCCGAAAGTGTCGTATGTTTAGCTCGCTCGGAAACGTTTACCAAGAGTCAGAAAAAAAATCCAAACACATAGATCGATAGATTTTTTCCTCCTCTTTCTAGTGGTGTAACTCAAAAAATTCTTAAAAATTGATTTTGAGGTTAAAACTCGACTCGAATGTTTAAGTCAATTTTCCCAAAAAATGTATCCTCCGATTGCAAAATAAACTGCACCAATCGAAAGAGGAGGCAAAAATCTATCGAAAACGATGTTTTCCAGGATGGAGAAATGATAACAACTATTAAAGATATCGAGATGTATAGTGTGGGACGGCGCGCGCGGACCTTTTTTCCTGCCTATGTCTTTTCAACTCGCTAAAACAATGATAAAAAAATAATTTAAACACGTAAATCGATAGATTTTTTCCTCTTCTTTCGATTGGTAATGTTAATTTTGAGGTCAAAATTGAAATACTAGAAGATAGAAATACTAGAATCAAGTTTTGACTATGAAAAAAATTTTTGGGAATTTTTTCAATAACACCATCAGAAAGAGGAGAGAAAAATCCATCGAATTACGTGTTAACATTATTTTTTCAGCATTTTTTAAGCGATTACGAGCGAGTCGAAAAGACAAAGACACGGCGCCGCGCGTGTGCCGCCGCTGACGCACGGAAAACAGGCCCGCGCGCGCTGACCCGAGCTATTCATCTCGATATCTTTAATAGTTCTTATCATTTCTCCATCCTGGAAAACATTGTTTTCGATAGATTTTTGCCTCCTCTTTCGATTGGTGCAGTTTATTTTGCAATCGGAGGATACATTTTTTGGGAAAATTGACTTAAACATTCGAGTCGAGTTTTAACCTCAAAATCAATTTTTAAGAATTTTTTGAGTTACACCACTAGAAAGAGGAGGAAAAAATCTATCGATCTATGTGTTTGGATTTTTTTTCTGACTCTTGGTAAACGTTTCCGAGCGAGCTAAACATACGACACTTTCGGCCAAAAATGCCGTAATCGCGCGGGGTGGCCGACTTATGCTGGACGCGCTCATATAGAGCATGTTAAAATCTGTCGAAAACAGAAAAGCACACAATTACTCTCCTTTTCTCTTTTTCTAGCTCTCTGTCTCTTACTCACTCTCTTTTCAACTTGGCTACCATACATCGGAGCATATAGGTATGATACGTGTGCGCCTGTACGGCTGCAGTGCAAAGTGCATACACGTAGTCGGAAAAGCGATAAACTTTCTCTCTCTATTTCTTTTGTCGATTGTTTTAAAGCGTTCTTCAATCAAAAGAAGTTTTTAAACTTTTCTTTGAGTTTTTTAAAGTATTTAATAAGCAGCTTTGATTGAATCTAAAAATTATATAAATATGATTATCATTTCAACGATTTTGATGATTAACTAAATCAATTTCAATTTTCAAAAAGAAAATTTTTTTGATTTAAAAAAAAAATATTATTTTTAAAAGGAAGCTAATTGCGAATGAATGTTATTGAAAAGTATTTTTTATGAATATGAATATAGAAATCAAAGGGTAGCAAAGAAAAAAAATTAATAAAGGAATCCTGTAGTATGTACAAAACTGAGTTTTCCAAGGCTATACATCCACTTTGGTCGAGGTAGGAGCTTGACAATGATTTTACACAGTTCGTCTGACCCGAAATAATCCGAAACAGCGCTTGCTCGATTTGCCCATGATTATAAATAATAATGGCGTAGGTATGAGCAAGCAAATTAAATTATCAGCTATCAATTATTGCGTTATAACATGACAATGCTCACGTTCCATAGGCGTGCTCGTTTATCCGAAAATTCATTCAATGATTCATGAATGCATCGCGGAATATGCATTGACGGGGGGGGAGGGGCGTCGTTTCATTTTTGCACGCCTGTACGCGCCGCGAATATTAAATTACCGTTTCGAGCTGGCTTCATAAATTTCTACCGATGCCCGGTATTTTTTTCCTATTGTAATATAGCTTCGGCGAGCTCCAAAGAGTTTGGCTAAGACGGAAGCAAAGCGAGAGAAAATCTGTTTTCCGCAAGCAACTTTCGTAGTAGCCGCGTGCTACACTAAGCTTGGCACGATAAATATTCGAAAATGTTATTACTCGCGTTGCAAGGGATGTTGAAGAACGTCGGCAAAAGAAAGTGAGCGAGTGAAAGAGAATACAAGGTGAGCTGAGGCCAAATGGTTGGCAAATAGAAGCTACTGAGAAAGAGAGCTAAGTGTTTAATGCAAGGCATGGGGGAAGGAGCTTGAAAGCGCAGTGTGCCGCTAGCGCGCAACTACACTCGAAAGCTGTTAAGTTTTATTAAATTCTCTCTCGTCTCGAAAGCTCGCGCACTGCTCGAGGAGTCTTCAAACGATATGGACTAGTTTACCAATCACGCGGCTAGTCACATTCACCCGACTGCGAGAGCAGCTTTGTTTTTCGGCTAATACGGTGCAATTTAACCCCAAAAATTGCGCAAGAATAACGTGGAGGGGTAAATTGCGTAAAGCCCCTCTTCTCTGACGTTTCTGTACCGGCGAACTCAAACGAACTAAACGAATGAACGTTTGTGTTACAGGCTCGCTGCAAATTGTGATAAAGAAGGTAAACATACCAGCGACAGTGGAGAGCGGTGACGAGTACGTAATACTGGATTGCGACTACGATTTGGCGGGCACGTCGCCGAAAGGCCTCGTGGTCAAATGGTATTTGAACAATTACGAGCTCGTCTACCAATGGATTTACGGCATACTGCCACAGGCCAGCGATCTCATCATGAAGTACATCGACCTGGATTACAAAGCTAGCTCGGACAACAACACCATGTACCGAGCCATGAAGTTCGTTAGGCCGAGCATCGAGCTGACGGGCAATTATACCTGTCAGATATCGACCTGGCAGCACGAAGTTACTCAAACTGCCTCCATGATCGTTTACTGTGAGTATACATTTACGTACATATAATTTTTTTTTTTTTTTTTCGTTATCTTTTGCTACAAACAACTCCAGCCTGCGCTAAATGTTAAAAAATAAAACGTCAACGATGATGGCGATGAGAATTACAGCGAGATTAAGCTCGCGTCTATGTTGCGTTGTGCACAGACAGCGCACGTGTAAGCACTTCGTGGAAGAAAGCCTCGGGTCAATTATTAATTGTGACTGTAGTGAGCTTGTGACTGTACAATGCTCTGCGTTATTGCACTAACGTAGGGGTGACCGGATGAGTACGTACAAGCATATACACGTGAGTTTACTGCGACATGTCGCAGCGTGCGTGACTGATATTTTCACAACGCTAAACGTACTTTGATTGTTAATGAAGCCGCAAAACGCACCGATTTTGAATATTTATACGCGAAACAATCTCGACCAAGCTTGGAACATCTTAAAATAACAATTTATCAGTATTTTCTGAAACTTCAGATTTGTAGGTTATACAAAGTAATTTTGTAAAACAATTTATTTTACTAAATAAACATTTCGCTTGTAGTTAAGTGTTATCAGAAAAATGGTACTATATTCCTCACTTATTGATTGAACCAATGGCAAAAGGTAGGAGACAATTCCCAGATCACTATTTTCGAGTTAGTTCTTGAGTTTAACAACCTTGATTGTCTCAACTCTATGTACCTATAAATGAGACAGCAGTATTAACGATTTCGACGCAGAAATACGCAGGGAAAAGATCTTCTCACGCGCGCGCGCGAGAACACTGGTCGAGTGATTAAGGGTAAAAATTGACGCTGACAAAAAGAAGTTTAAAGAAAAATAATGACTCGGATAAAAGCTAAAGAAGCTGAAGATAAAGAGAGAAAGTATGGGGAAAAACTAAAGGAGAAGAAAAAGTTAGCTCAAGCCCTAGGGTCATAAGAATAATCCGTATAAGAAGAGCTGTCGAGGTTGAAGCGGCTAGCAAAAGATTAAATAGTCCGAGAAAAGTATGACTAACGCGAGCGAGAGGTAGCGAGAGCGCGCGAGAAGGGGGAATCGATGCAGGCAAGCGAAAAAAAAGATCAAAAGAACATCGAAAGATAAAAAAAAAACACGAAAACTTTTTTTGTCTTTTTCGATTCTGATGCTCTGCTTTGACGCGTTCGTGTACAGCCCTCGCTATAGTAGGCTGGAAGCTCGCGATAACGACGCGCTTTGGCCGCACCCACGTGATTGTGTGCGTTCGCGTGTGACTGTGTGTGCATCGTGTATGTGCGCGCGCGCGCGAGAGTGTACGTGAGCTGCCATGGGTGGGCATAGGAGTGCAAATACGTGTGAATGCAACATGTATACACGATGCATACAGGAATGGTGGCAGCACACACACACCACAGCTCCAATTTTTCTTCATCGTTTGAAAATTAATTGGGCACGAGGAAGAGAAGAAACGAAGCTACTATGGGATGCATGTATTAGTATATACGTGGATGCATGTGAATGTGCACGTTTTCCAGGCATAGAGTTCGGGCTCGCGAGAGCAGCCACGCGTTATCGATTTCCGTAAATAATGATGTGGTCACAAATGTGCGCAATATTTAGATTCCCGGGCGACGAGCTTTTCAGGTAATATCTATTAGTCTGCTTTGCGTATAGTTGCATTATGGCCGCGCGGGATACTATGCATGGCGAACGAGTTGCGCGCGCCCAATGATGATAAATCAACTCGCGATAATAATTATTCGTTCGCACGTAAACATGAGCGAACACTGCGGCGAGTTTCCCCACTCGAGCTTTTTTACGCTTGACGGGGCTACGCTGTCACGCGTTTATTACTCCAGTGATTAATTAGTTTTCGAAAATGAAAAAAAAAATTATCTGTACTCGATTGATCATTACGCGGACTGAAAAGGTATGTTTAAGTCGAGACGGGTGAAACTCAAGAAACGCTGCATAATCAAAAGTTTTCAAAGCGTAATATTCTTGTATAGGAGCCTCAAAGTCTCGCGTATGTATTCTATATAAGTACATGAGGTGGTGGTAATGCGAAGCTGCATCCACTGTTTACAACCGCTGAGTGAAAGTTCTGTGCCAGTGGAGCTAAAGGTTCAGCTTGCGAGCATTGCTGAGTACTGTGTTAGCAGAAGCAGTACGTGAAAGTAGCGACGAGTGATTTATCAGTTATAGTTCGTAAAGCATTTGATGCCATATTTTTCTCGAATTTGCTTTTTGTTGGAATTACATGTACGAGCTTACTTTGAAAATCAATTATTTTTTTCGTCAAAAGGAAGGTAAAATAGAACAAAAATATATGTTTATATCGGTTTAAACAAAAAAAGATAATATATTTTCAAATATAGACACACAATGCACTGTACTCATTAAGAAACAATCACTTCTCGATCATTTTCAATCCATAAGTTTCTTAGTTTGTTGTGTGAGCTAAAGTACTAATAGTGATCGAGTTCATCAAAAGTTTTTTTTTACAACATTTTTTCAAATGTTAGTAACATACAGAATTAAAAAAAGCTAGATAAATTTCATGCAGAGCAATAACCATAGTGTTTAATTTCGTGGTCAATGAACTTTAATTTTCTCTTCGTCTTTCTCTACAGCAAATAACGATGATGGCAGTAGTAAGGACCACAGGTACAGTTTTATAATTTATTTGCGTGAAAGTAGGATAAATGATGCACATGTAGCAGAGAAAAAGATGCCATCAGACGAAAAAAGTAATTGAATGTCTCGAAATCTGAAGTCTTGACGAAAGAATATTTAATTTTAATACTATCATAATAGATAAAAGGCTGAGTTGAATATTATAAAGACCAAATTATTAATTGGTTGAAACCAATTTTGCCGATTAATTGTTTTATATCGCTCTTTTACTAATTTCATAAAGCGACCTTGGTTAGAGAAAATTCACATTCTACAACACATCATGTCAAAATTAATTAAAATAACTCAAACTCTGACATTTTCATTACAGCTACGGGCCAAGAGGATGAATTTAAATTGTGGCATACAAAAACCAATGGTGAAGATGACGATGGAAAAGAAGTTACGTGTCAAGCACTTGGACTTTATCCGAAACCAACTCTTGACATTCTCGTCGAGTAAGTTTAACAAATTTTATAAAATTTTTTCGAGAGCATTGAAAATTTCTCGAAAAAATGACTCCATTGAAACAGATTAATACTTGATTTAAATTTTAATATTTTAGGGGTCATCCGGAATTACAATCAAATAAGCCTATCATTACTGAATCAAATGATGGGTACTTTAATATAGTTTCGTATTTGACATTCGAAAAAGACGATGAGCTTCCAGATTCAGTGTTTGTCACTTGCATTCTAAGAATACCGAATGTCAATTATACAGCAACGAGAAAAATAATTCATTATCCGCAAGGTAAGTTAAATTATCTGTCAATTTGTTAATAGAATAATTATATCTATGGATTGAAATGATAAGCTCATTACTAAACTTTTTAAATTCTATCCGTTGGCTACGGGATATGATATAATCAACATGCGTAACCGCATGCACGTTTCTTGTTTCTTATAATTTTGTTTCTCACGAATTTTAACATTCACCTCACGTGTTACATTGCATATTAATGTTAAAATAATTAATACACATGTACATATAGAGATAAAGAGTCTAATATGCGGTGTGCCTCGCGCGCTCCACGCTTTAATCTCTGCAACAATATGAATTCATGGAATTTAAAGCTTTTGCAGCCTTAAACAATTTTTTTTAACTTATTTTAATTGAGTATACGAATTGTTAAATTATATTTTGGAATACGGTTTACCAATTATTAACGGTATGTTTATTCGCGCTCGTGGTAAGGCACAAAAATACGCACCTACATTAAGATTTGGAACACAAATTTTAAATTAAAAGATTGATTTGTTTAAAAAAGTTTATTATATTTAAATTGAAATCTTAATTCATACGTATTGGTTGTATCGAATCAACTATGATGAAAACGTAAATTTAAGGGGCTCTCTATATTCACAATCTCGTGGATCCTTCAGTAGCTCAAAGTGGACCTTAATTATTCTAAATATTAATCTAGTCCTACCTGGTCAGTGGGGAAAATAAAAAATAAAATTTCAAATTAGCTGAAACAATTAAGAATATAGAACTAAAATAGCATTTTAAACTTTAAAATGCAACATTGAGCTTTTTTAAGTCTACGTGGATGTGACTATGGGTCTTGAATATTAAGAACATTAAATTTTTTATATTCTGCAAGATTATGTAGTCAGCCGATACTTAGCTTTTAGTTTTGATTCGATACATCCCGTATGTATGATATAATTTCTGTCACAATTAATGCCCCACAATCGTTTTTTCTGCTGACATAATTAATTTGTTATTTGTCATGTCCAAAATTAATTTAAATTTACTGAAAATTTTTAGACATTTTTAGACATGAAAAATTTCGATACTCAGAATCAATTGGGTCGTGACAAACAACATTTATATTTTGTGAGCTGAAAACAAATTTTTGGGTCACTCGATTTGATAGAAAGTCGGACATATTATACTATTCATACATCCATATATACGGTTTGCTTAATGGACACGCGGTGTATGTGGTGTACGTTTGTTTACGCAGGAAGGCCCACTACCGCCGCCACCATAGTAACCGTGAGTGACACGACGAAATTACTCCGGCAAATGGAAATCCAGGCATTAGACAATTCGCAAGCCGACGCTAGCAGTGGTGGTGGTAAGAGCTAAAAAACTCTTATGGCTGTATATTTTCTCTATCCACCTCCTCGATGTATATTCACGCACTATCATTTAACATAATATTTAAATGCTGACTCTGCAGTAGTTGTCACTTTCCCGAGTACTAGATGTATATATGTTTGATTTTTTTTTCATTCACCGCTTGCCCACGCAATAACGCTTACAGCTGTGACTAACACTCATTATAGATTGTGGCTGCGAACCAACCACACTCTAATGGTATTTTCGAAGCTTGCGTCGGTAATGAAAATAATTTATGCTCTAAAGGACTCGCTATATTATTGTCTATTAGAATTAGCCAATAATGCTTTTGAAATCGCTGGTTGATGGCGGAAATCCATCAATTTGAATCCGAGGAATAGAGATTTTTTTGCAAGCAATGCGTCGCGCATGTGCAATGTCACACGTACGTTTACGAATAAGAAATCTGCACTGCACCCATGAGTAGATAGCGATAGATGGGTATTCGCATGCATCCATTCGGCATACGAGGAACTACATCGTCGGGCATACGCAGATTCATTTAAAGGACAGAGTAGCGCGCGTTTTGGCATTGATAGCTTATCAAACTGAATTCGGATCGCTGGCATTGACGGTAAATCGATGCCTCGCGTCAGTTATCAATGCCGCTTTCCGCTTCTATCGGGGCCTTTATGTAAAGCTAGTGAATGCGTACGCGTGTGTCATTACGTTTAGCCAGAGATGAGCTCTATTTTTACTCGGAAACACATAGTAAAGTCAATCAGATAACTCAATGCGTGAGCTGCGAGCCCAAGTCGGAGAGAGTAACCGCAAGCTTTGGCAGTCAGAGGCGGCTCGTATAGCCAGAGTCGAACGAGCGCAACGAGTATTACGCATCGACGGCGAATTCGAAACTCTCGTCCGTCGCATGCAGTGCGTGGCAGCAACATTTCATTAAGGCACGCGGCGGCGGCGGCGGCGGCGTCGTTTGCCGAGACGCGCGTGACAAAGCCTCGCACGCACACAAACACCTGACCGAGACGGATGAGCTCGTCCTCTGCACGAAGCTCCGAATAAAGATAGTAGCGCGCAGAAGCTCGAGCAGAATCGTCGAGCACTGGTCATTAAATACGCCGGGACGCGCCACATTGTGCGCTGGCAGCAGCTAGAGCACGTGGTATACACTGCCGAGTAGTAATGGTCGAGCTTACGTCAGCCGTGCCTGCCGCACTGGCGTATACACCATGCATCTAAATCGTTGCGCTTCATGTGCACTCTATAGATGTATGTATAAGGTATAGGAAGGGAAACGAGTCTCTGGCGATAAAGCATTCTGGCATGGCTTGTTCAATTCGAAGCGAGAGAGAGAGTGAGAGAGATTCGAAACCCAAGGGATCGAGAAATGGGCTCTTTGCCGCGCACAAGCTACGAGGGAAAGAAAGCGGGCCGTAAAGGCTAAACGTGCATAGCTCGCTGATGCAAAAAGCCTTTAAGACATGTTGCCTGAGCACCGGCTAAAACTATCTATATATATATAGAGTGCCGGAGCTCGGCGCGATGCTGCACATCTTAAATCACTGATCGAAAAGACAGGAAATGAGCTTTACCGTCGGGCTCCTATGCTATACATGAAAGTACTTTCCTTCTCGATGATAATAATAAACGAATGGTAGGATTACTGCTCTCGGTGACGCTCTGACTTTATACCCCGATGACCTAATTCCAGAAATCTACATGGATTGATTTCTCTCCGTCTCTCTCGCTCTACTTTATGTAGTAGCGTCGAGTCAGACTGGAAGGTCGTACATAATAATGTATATGCGCTCGGTTGTGCGTGACGAGCTGCGGCTTCAATCAAATCCAAGTAAGCGTTTATTGCCAGCGATGATTTCGTGTTATTATTGACTCTCAGTCTGCCTGTCGAATAAGTGTGAAAAAAGTATGGAACTTTGGAAGAATCATAAATCAAGAGATATAAAAGACTCGAGGGATTTGATGGATGCATGTTCACAACAAACAGCGAACATCATTAAGAAAGTTGACAGACGCGGCAAGCAATAATAAAAATAAAGACCACACTTGTGATAATGTCACACAACAATGCACAAAAGTGACGAAAGACCGTATGATATGCCATACTGCAATAATTAATAGTTCTTTTTCATCGCCATATCATAATCAAATAATATTTTGTCATCTTTGAATGCACTTATGTTTTTGGCTTTTACTTCTCCCTATCGCGCTCGATCTCGAGTCTCTTGGCGTATACATGTGCTACTACTGAGCTCGTGCACACTTGCTCGCAATACGCCGAGGCTTTTTAGACGCAGACGCTTCATGCGAAACGACGTATAGGTACACCTACGTTGGCGAGCATCCTTATCCGCTTCTTGTTTTTCTCGGCGCAAAGAGGCAATGCGCGCGTGAATGCATCAAGTCATGCATAATATGTAAAAGTTTTCTCTACATTTCTCCATCTTTTTACTTCACGCTCAAAAAAGTTGCGGTGAGAGAAAAAGATAAGTATGAAAAAGAGAGAGAAAGGAAGATACGAGTAGAAAGATAAATGTATGTATATGAAAAGAGAAAGAGCATCGGAGGAGATACCGTTGAGAAATGAAACAAAACAGAAAAAGCGAGAGAATATTTGCAAAAATGCCCTACAATAAATTTTTCTTGGAAAAGGGAGAAGGCGCGAGAATTGTGAAATGAAGTGAAGTCAATTTAAGCAGCAAGCGGTAGTCATTCAAGTTCAGTTTATACACTAGCCAATGAAACTGCCGTTTTACTCTATCTCCACCCATTTTAATAATTACTTTTAAAGTTTTGTACCTCTCTATGTCTAAAGCGGTAAATACTTCTGCTTTGGAACGTCTTTCGACCGACGATTTTGACCAAAACGAGAATTCAACGTCGACTGAATTTTATGAATAAAACAAACTGTTAATGTTTTCTCACTGGCGTATGTATACTCAGCCGAGCCAGATACAGAATACAGAAGGCTAAGAAAGAAAAAAGAAGAGACGATGCGCGAGGCGCTGCCATAGCCGTTGACGCTCGCAAGCTGTATATACAGACAATGCGCCACCAGGAGAAAGCTTGACGTATATAAGAAAAAGCATTATCCGCAAATGTAATACCGCAAGGTGCTTTTCTTGGCTCGACTGTGACTGCGCGCGCTTAGCTCGGCTCGGCTTCTCGCTTTCTCTAGCCAGCGCTGCAATATCGATGTAATCGACTGCGTCGAGATAGAAAAATCAATGTTTCTTTAGAGTCTCTTTTCCCGTCCCCGTGCTTGCCTCGTGATGATACGTTCGTGTGGTAATGCCGCACGTTCGCGGAACTGCTTCTATTCGTGCGTTTTTCTCCCCCGGCTGCCTGCTATTAATTATTTACGCCGTTTCTATTCGTCATTTTCTATTTTGAAAAAAAAAGAAGAAAAATTACACTCGCACATCTGACGTGTGCGTATGCGAGCGTTACCATCTATCGCAGTCGGCAGTCACGTAATAAGTAAATCATGATAATGAAGAATGGCATGAAAAAGAAAACAAACATTTGGACGCGTATTTACAGTGCACACATATATATATATCGCTGGTGCAGGCGCGTGTGCGTGCGCTGTGCCATGCGGCGCACAGAGACCGAGCTATGCGGCGATGATATACGTATAAGTCGTTGACTAACAAGCATCAAAGGAGTGGCGAAGTGTGTTTACAATGCACAAAGCTAACCCCCGTGCGGATGTGTTTGTGCATCATATGCGTAAATATATGCGGATATGTGTATATGCGCACATACGTGCCAGCTATATGAATGCATATATAATGCGAGACACACACACACAGTGCAGGCGAAGGAGTTCGAGAGAGATGGCAGCGTCGTCTCTTGCTCTCGCTCGCTAGCTCTTTCTCGTTTTGCCAACATCGCGATTCTTTTGTCAGCACAGTCGTTGCTGCTGAAGCCCTTCAAGCGCAAACCTCACCCACTGTAGCACTCCTCCTCCTCCTCTTCCAACCCCCCTCTCACTCCCTTCGGTCCTATTCATATATGCTGCGATTTTTTAACCGTTCGACGTCTGCACACGCGCCCGACTTCTCAAGCTTTCTTTTTCTCGCTTTACACGTACACTCTTTCTTTTCGTAAAGACGCGCGCGCAAACTCGTTGCTTTGACGCTCTTCACTAATGCCGCCATCGTGAATTATGCATATGCAAATATTTTTGTCGAGCGCCGGGGCGAACGAATAGAAAATACCTCTTTTTCCTACTTTTTATAAAAAAAAAGGCACCGTCAGTAATAATTATTATCGTTGTAGTTGTTACTCTGTGCACTCCGTTTTTTTATTTCCTTTTTCCTAAACGGTAATAAAAAGGCGAAATATGAAAGTCAAATAGTATAAGGTGAATCGTTTTAATTAGAATATGAAAATTTTCACTTAGCCACATCGTCTCTCAGTGGAAAGTGGCAAAAGTTCATCTGCGTAAACTGTTGCATAAATGAGCGTCATTTCCGCATGCACACATACGCGATGCATACGTAGCGAGAGCAGTCGCACAAACACTTCAGGCATCTTTGAGACATTTCGCGAAACGAACCAAGCCATCTCGAGAAAGAGAGAGGGAAACGAAGTTGAACGACAAAAGACACACGCAGTGAATTTCCCCTTTTCGTGCTAGTGTGTGTCGACTTTGACGCGCTTCTGCGAGTAATTAAATGGATAATCGTCGCGTTGAAAATGCGACGGCGAATTTAATATTAACTCGCAAGTGCAGCTTTTAAGAGCTTGATTATCGTTGCGGCATTGCAAGCTATAATTATTGAGAAATAAAAAAGATATATTTGAACGAACGGTAGCTTCTAATTCGAGCGAAACGAAATGCGAAGTAGACATAAAGGGCCGCGACGCCCAGCAGCCAGAAAAATCGCAAAACACCATGGACGGAGCAATTTAATGCTAATTTTATGCATGCACTACTTATCTGCCAATACACAGACTCGACTATTTCAAAAATCCATTTGAATTTTTATCATTTTAATCTTTAAAAATATTTGAAAATAAAAATGTGTCAAATTTTAAAAATGAATCGAGGAGAATATATTTCGCACGAAAAATATCGTTAAATCCTCTCTAAACCGAATGTGAAATATAGTTATTGATAAAATAGCTGTTATGAGCCGCACATCCGACTCAAACTTTCTATCTTTGGCCCAATCTTTATTCGTATTTTTTTCAACTAGCTCGTTTTGTAAGCGAATCTATATGTATAGCAGTGCGTATGTATATAATATACGAGAGAAAAAAACGAGAGTAAAAGGGGAATGAGAGGAAGAAGTGGACGGCATTATACAGTAAAATATACGCGAGGAGACCAGCGGGGCTGACGTAGTCACGCGGCTTAATACTGAGCTGTCTTAAAAAATGACTAGCCACCGCCACACCGACATTATATGCAGGAGCTTTTAACTTTGGCACAAAATTGACCGGCCTGTTATAGAGCCTATTCGTACGACTACGACTTTTTCTTTGCCTTCTCTTTTACGCATCTGGATAGAAAAGAGCAAGAAAATGCCGGAAAATCTCGGAGAGTGGTGAAAAATGTAATCACGTTTTTCTTACCGTGCCCACCCCTGATGTGTTTGACCGTTTTATTATACGTAACAATTTACTTAGACGAAGTTTTGAACATTTTTTCTTCGCTCTTTTTTCAGTCTTTTTTGAAAAGCCGTTTGATATTTTTTTTTTTTTTAATTATAGTCCTTTGTTCAAGTTTCAATTCTCATAGTTTTCAAAGTTGTTTATAAGAATGAATTCACGCAATTATCAAACTGAATCGAAAAAACGTATCCCAATGAAAGCAACCGATTCTATCGAGGTGGTTGTTGTCCTTTTTGAGGAAAAGGAGATGATCGTATGCTCTAAAAATTTAGCTTTTTATGTGCAGAATGCGTCGATTAAATCTGTGCTGGAGCAGAAATTGAAACGTGTACAAGTATATAAAATTCGATGTTTTAGATGACAGAAAAACTCAACAAATAGTGATACAAACAACATCCACTAACAATTCCTGTTTACCAGAATCACCCCATTATTTCAAATAAATCACAGACAACGGTTGTGAAGGGTTTTTTTACACAATTCCATAAACGACCGTTGTTCATTCCTCTTCTAAACAACTCTAATTGATCCAAATATGGCTCGTCCTCAGTTAATAACCCAAGTCAGAAATTTAGGTTAACAAGTGAGGAGCAGTCGATTCTGACTGTAGCAGCGACATGCCGTGGTCGCCGTTCTCTTTTATAACATGTAAAAGTAACGACCAAAGAGTGCAGAGCTTTTTTAAACGATAAATAGTTAATGAATTGGAAACATTTCATTAAAACTTGTGGTGCCTGATTCAGTCATTCGATAGGTTAATTTTCTTTGTCTTTAAATATGAACTTGCAAAATGATCAATTTCAATTGATACTTGGGATTTGCTCGAACTTTCACAAGTACATATGAGACGATATGGAAAGACTACTTTTACAATATAATACTTTTATGCTTAATATTGTCGTAAAGAATACAAAAAGTTAAAACTTTTTTATTCAACCCCCTAAATAATGACATAGCAGATTTAATTTATAATAAAATGAAAGTGATGTTCCGAGAGCATCGTTGACTTTAATGAAATTAAGCCACACGATTCTCGCGTGCAAGCGCTAAATAAACTTTGTCGATCGAATAAGATTCACTGTGCAAACAGTCAAAAGTCGTGTTTCGCAGGCGCGTGTAACTAGTTGCGAAGGTAACGCGCGCGACAACGCGACAACATCGTGTGCCAGTAGTAGTTGTAGTAGTATATGCAGCAAGTGGCTGGAAGACTAAACATTATTCGGGTTCTGCTGCTATATAGACGATATCCATCGCTTCGGTATGTGTCTGGGAAAAATAAAGCAGAAGTTAGAAGATAGCGATAATAGAGTATACGACTGGCGGTGGGCGCGAAGGGAGGAGGTGTACCATAGGAGTATATGGAAAGGGACCCGAAGCCGGGTATAGCTCGCGGTACATGGCGTTCTTTACTTCCCTCTTGAGGGACAACACGCGCAATACCAGCTCTATCTCACGTTGTTGATAGCAACGAGAGCCTCTCTTTTACTTTTTTCCACATACATACATACACGTTCTTACACAGACGCACATATACAAGTATTGCTTTTATATATACTTCGTGCATTCTATGAGAAAGGATGACTTGGAAAAAGTACACCAGGGAGAGAGAAAGATAGTAATAATACAAGGACGGTGCAGAAAAGAAGATAGAGAGAAGAGAGAGAGAGAGGCAGACAGACGCGCGAGAGAGGGAGAGAAGAGAAGCTGTACATAAGATGGACTGCGTATCGCTATTTTGAGAAGAAAAACACACTCTTGAAAATAAACCGAACTGGGAAATTTGGTTTTCATATCACACATTTAAACAAGATACCACTGGGACTGCTTTTCCCATTGAGCACACATTGTGCTGCCACTGCTGCTACTGTGGTCGCGCGAGCGAGCGAAAGAGCTGCAAAGGAAAAAGACGTCGACCCGCGCCTTTCGCTTTGGAGTATTATATTCGCGAGAAAGGCGGTTATAAATTTAGGAGTTTCTCTCAAGATTCCGCAAGGACACGCGAGAAAAGAGAGTGAGAGAGATGCTCGACAAAAAAAGGTAGAAAAGACTGGAACGTTTTTTTTTGAAAAATGTCGAGGCAGATTTGTTATACGGCCCTTACTTATAATGCGCTATCACGTTCTTTAACTGATTTGTCATATATTATCCGAACGCAAATGGAAAATCGACTCTATTGTATCCTTTTTCAAGCTGCATTTCACTCAAACGTCTTTACAATTAACGTCAACTTTAAATAATTCAGGAAACCAAAATTGAGTTTGTGAGCATAGAAACGAATTAAATAAACTTCATGATAATAAAATGTCTAACATACTTGAAAAGAGGAGAAGCTAAGAAATTGACCCACAAACAAAGAATGAATAACATATGAGTAATAAATTATACACATGCATGTGAAGCAAGGGTTGGTAAATAAACAAAAACGTATGGAGAAAAAAGATTTCTTTAGCTGTTTGTTACTTTTTTTCTTTCTAAAGAATAATATAAAAAATGCGACGGCATAAAGCTGGGCGAACCGTAAGCCATTCTCCAGATGCCCTGCGAATACGTGTGCGCGCTTGTAGCGAATGAATGTGGGACCGTCGGGATTAATGTTGGTTTAAGAAAACGAGATTTATCCATTTACATCGAGATCCTCCGCAGCATGTGTAGACGAGTACACGAGGGTATAGAGTAAAATTGGAAAACACCGACGACATTCGTCTCAATCGTATGTCTGTAAATGTGTATATATGTGGACGCCGGCGAGTAGGAGTGTAAACCTTTAGTAATAGTTGCTCTGAAATTTTCAATTTTCATTGTTCTTATTTGAGCTGACTTTTTGCGAGGGTGGAACAAAAAAATAAAAGCTTCGAGGATCTCTTTTTTTACTACAAAGTAATGCAATCTTTGAAAATGCATGGCTTCAGGAGCTGCGTCACTTTATTAACATGAAAAATGTTAAAACCCATCGCCTGGTGCAAAGCTGATGCGTCGTTATTAGACTGAAAATTCAAAGAAACTTCTTGTAAGATTGCAGTTTTCTCAGAGTCGAAAAGTAGGAGCGCCTCTTGCTTCTAGATAGATGAAAAAAATGTCGTTGACTATACGAGCTATCGTCCTCGCAACAACTATGATGAGGAATTTCTTATCTGCTCTGTATATGTAGAGATGCTTGCGCCCACACTATATATTACTCGTACTCATTCTCTCTTTTGCTCTCTACCTCTTACTAGCAGGATCTCTTGACGAGTACTTGGTATCTCAACATATTTTTCAGTGGTTGTAAACAGCACTTGTAATAGTAGAAAACACGAGCTGATGTTAGCGATAAAAATAAAAAATGACACCTAAGACATTGCCATCTGCATCTTAGACCACTGAAAATTTAAATGTCGTCTTAAGTGCATCTCACCACTCTGATGGCATATACACTGTGTAGCCTGCCATCACTGCACTTTCATGGACTACTCGCTTTTTTATGCTCGTCGTATTTCCCACCCAAGCGTATTTTTTGCCTTTTTTCCCGTCTCTCAATCACTCAACTTTTTTGTATATGGGGGAGGGAGGAGGGTGGTAGAGAGAGAAAGAGAGAGAGAGAGATAGGGGCGGAGTAGTGCCAGGCACGCAAGACGTTTTTGTACTCCGGCGCGAGCTTTTCGCACGTGAATAGAGCTGCACTTTTTCTCTCATATATATATATATGTACACGTACACACGCCCGTTGCCGATTCTAATGCGCATTCCCGCTTCCGAAGAAGCGGAAACCTTGAAAATTCATGGAATAAGGAAGTGAAATGGTAAGCTGCCACTCGCTCCATCGCTACAGCGCCACTGTGCGATGCAAGCCTGGCGTTTTGAGCGCTTCGAATCTTGCACCTCGACTCAACCTATACCATTAGCAAAGATATGTACGTGCGATTACCTTTTAAGCTTTCATACTGACTGCTGAATAATTTCATTTTTTGGAATTTTAAACATATTTCGGAATTTTTACACGACATAAAAAAATAAAAAGATCGAGTCTAGACGCTTCGCCGCTTGATGTATAAAGTCAAGCGTAAAATAAAATATTGAAGCAGTCCATCTTGCATCTGACCATTATAAGGAAGCACGAGTCACCGTCGAGTAATGCATTTTTGATGCGAAACATTTCCAGTACTTGATAGAGAAGCTCGAATGTGACGTTTGATTTGCTCTGGTAAAAGAGAATGCGCCAGCTTCTATCACATAAAAATTTACTGCAAATAAATCGAATAATGCAACCTATTGCTGATTGATTATTTTAGCTTAGACGTACCAAAATATACGTGATTGAAAGATAGCGTACGAATAAGAGTTACAGATGTCTAAAGTAAAACTTGTATTAATCGTGAAATATCATAAAAAAGATGAAGAGTTCCATGAACAAGTATTTTCACAATAACATATGAAGTTCTAAATTTTATCAAGCAGCATAATATTGGCTCTGAAACGAAAATTTCGTAGCAATTTTTTTAGCTACTGCTTTACTCTTTATTCTAGCACATATGCTCTCCGAGCCAATATTGGAATGCACTTCGTTATTGCTTCTTCTGCAAAACTGAAATTGCTTCCTCACTCCCAATGTTTGAACTCAACCTCTCTCTCTCTCTCTCTCTCTCTCTCTCTCTCTCTTTCTTTTGCAAATATATCGATTCTGACCTGCTTATGAAACTCGGATGATTTATATTTTTTCTTGTTTAGATGTAAACCTTAATTTAGTGATTTTTATGGGAAAGCTTATAGCAATTTTAGTAGACATTTTTAGTTTAAATTTAAGTTAAATTTTTTATATTTATGCAACGCTAAACTCTACATTTTTGAACTTTTTTCTCAGGCAATTCGGCGAACCATGTAAAAGATGCATTTCTAACAATTTTGATGACAACTGGTCTTATGCTGTTTGGAATTTAAGCTCGCAGATATGTAAGCATTTTTGTACCTGTAAGTACCTTTCAAAATGTTTAGTCCAAATTATTTTTAATAAACTATTATGTCTGTTTACTTCATATCTATAAGTATTTTTCATACACTGTTTCAGAGTATCCAACAAGAGAAACAAAGCGATGAACAGTACGAATTCAAAGATAATCGAAGTATCTAGTACAAATCCAAACCAAGTCGAGTAGTTTGTAAATAAAGTCAAAGGCGCTTGTGAATATGTAATAAAATGAGTAAAAATAGATTGGCAATAATTTAAATGATGAAATCTCAACTGGATAAAGAGCATTCTGTACCTTTAAAAAATTAGTGCACACGTCAAGCATATACTTATTTTTGTGTAGACAATGTAATATTTCAGTTAATTAAATTCAATAGTAATTCAGACTATTGAATGGTTGGGAAAAACTAGTCCATGCAAATTGATGAAATCACTAAAATTAGACTCTCGTTTCATAATTGTTGCACAATGTATCGAAACTCCTCGACCTTCTAAATTTATTTAGAAAAATACCTAGTTATTGTATATAACGTAGTTTTTACAGTTTTGTACAGTAAACTAAATCAAAATTTTCGACCGATAGAATTTTGAAATACTGCTTTATAATACTATTAAATTAATAATTAGTGAAATTCGATAAAGTGTGGATTTTATCAAAAACACTTGAAGTTTACTCTTAAGAAATCACGTTTTTATTTAATCGCTAGCTTGTATTAAAGCCTAGTCTTATATCCTAAAATTCAGTATACTAAACCAAATAATGTTCCAAACTATTTATCAGAAAATAATTTAAGTGATTTTTCACATTTAATAACCGATTTTTATAAACCAAATGAACTAGTTATAAGTAAATGATACAGGTCGAAATTTTATCAAAAGCACGAGATCGTGTAAGTCAATCACTGTATAAATTGTATGAATTGTAATAATTAGAAACATTTTATTATATTTGTAAATACTGACATTTGTATAGAAAATATTTAATTGAGTAAAGATAATGAATAGAATTACCATTTAGATAAATGAAAGTTGGAAAAATCATAATATAAAAAATGAAGATTTATGTAAAATAATTTTTAATGAATGTTATTGTCTGTAAATCATCATACAAACTTCGATGTATAATAAGCGTAAAATTAAAAAAGCCTCATGATCACAAATTAATTTGTTTCAGCTAATTTTACACTTATTTTATTCTATCATATAATTTGAAACGTTTTATAATATAAATTTTATGTTTCCATTATTAGTTAAACGTTAATGATTTTTAGTTTCATTATAAATTAAATTGCCATCCGTCTAAAGATTTATGAGCAATTACCTATTGTGTGCAACATGACTAGCTTTACTTCGAATTCATGCGTATTACATATAATTTATCCGAATTGAAAAAAGATTCGCAGCACTTGGTCGTGTACGCATTGTTCGCCTTGAGAGTCGGTCAAACGTGAACTAAACTTATAAAATATTATTAAAACTACAATAACGCTTGAATTATTTTTTTTTGTTATATCCCTGTAAGAACTATTCCTCTTTCTATACTTGACCAAGTAAATTTTGCTAAAAAAAACAAACATATCAATTTTTTATACTTTGAATTGCAGCTACTAATTAAACAAACGGCACCGTATTACATGAATTATGAGTAGCTTACATGAAGCGCGAGCCCATTAATACAACCTCGTACGAGTACTCAAAATAAAATCGGTTTGTTTTCTCTTAGCCACGAGAAGCACAAGCATCATAAGCATAGTTCGCTAGCCTCGACGCAGAGAGCAGAGTGAACGGTGTACGAGCCGCGGCGGTCCAGGTGAGAGTGAGCCGCGCCGTCGCTTTGCGCAAGCTCGGAAATGAGGCGCACGGGGTTGCAAGCGCGAGTGGAGAGGGCTGAAAGCGGTGGCGCTTTAGCAGCCGCCGTAGAGATCGTGGCGAGCTTTTGGCCTCAGTGCTCGCCGAGGAGGCGCGCGCGGCACTGCTCGGCCGACTCCGAACATTCGTCGTTGAAGCACCGCTTCCTGTCTGTGCGCTACGTGTGATATGTCGCATTATCAAGCTGTTGCGTTCTTGTAGCACAAGCGTAATCGGGATAGTTGACATTATAGTATAGTACATTTAGCGCGGGTGCCATATTCGACTACACGAATCTTCGAGTTTCTTCAAACCCCAAATAACGAGGGAGCTTGTCACGAGAAAAAAAGGTCATTACAAAGTCATTCGTCAAGTAAGCTCGTGCCATGGAATGTGCAGTATTCGGACGAGTTAATTGACTTAGTTCACAAACCGCAACCTACTTGATGATCGCGTACGATGTAAAATTAACGCGATAGCTGGGTGAATAATTTTTCAGTGCAACAATTCACTTTTGTGTGAGAGCCATCGGTCGATACTACAATTTTGACAAGTAATTTTTCCGAAATTATTCAGTGTTTGTGAAATGTAAAGCCGGCAAAAATTTATCGACAAAACTATTCTCATCAAAATTAAGAGTGATCAAAAGTGAATTATTCGAGCGGTGTCATGTGCATAGAACTGCATGTAAAAGATCTGAATTAGATATAAAACGCTTCTTTTACCAAATCAATCAATTAATTGAGCAGTCTTTCATTGCGGCCATTCAGCCGGGCCGTTATACGCTTGGCAGATATATAGTTTCCGTTCTTGAAAGGCTTATTTCTATCAATGCGTGTTTACACTCTCTGCTTACTCGTTTCGACTGATTGTTCGAAAGCAGCATAAATCAACTGAAATCAGATGCACGGCGTGTCCCTTAAAATATCCGAGCTATCCGGCATAGTATCCGATAAATAAATAAAAAACTGTTTTAATATTTTCTTTTTGGGATGCTGTTTTAGCATTTCACGTGCACACTTGGATGTTAAATAACATTCGTATCGAATAAAAATAACTATCGTTTGATCACGGAATATAGTGAAAATAAATATTCGCTGACGCAACGAGTCGAGATAATAAGAATTTTGTTTTTAGTCAAGAGCAAGAGAAAGGAGAGAGAGAGAGAGAGGGAGAGATTGAGCGAGAGAGCACGTGCGGCGTTGAGCCATAAAAATAAAAAGCACACAAAAAGCCGAGCTACCCGCGTAAAAAAAAGTGGAACGAGATGAATATAAAATAACTGTGCGCTACGATGACGATTGCGAGGTCGAAAGCCATCGGCATCCGCAGCAGTCGCTAGTGGTGTTGTTGTTTGTTTGAGCGAAAAAGTCTTTATATACCTCTAAGCTTGCTCGCAGTGCTGTGCGCGAGAGACAGAGGAACGAGCATCCAGGCCATGAAAAGGACAGCCCCGCATCGAACAGTCAATATGCATAGACTTTTCAATGATTCAGCGCTATTATGCAGAGTGTTCCTGCTTACGCTGCTTCTCATCTCGGGTAAGTGACCCAAGCGGTATACATATTTTCTGTCAAAATCAACACATACACACACGCGCGGCCCCCAAGAATACTTCCCCCTTCCTTCCCTCGCTATCAGCGCCTTTGCCGCTACTGCCGCAATATAATGTCTTGGCGGCGTTTATGTTATGTTGACCTCACAAGCTCGATCGAGATTATGTGCACGCGCACAACAGCGTGTAATAAATGATCACTGGACTCGAGGTTTAAAAAATTCAGTAAGAAGGAAAATGTTGGTATCGATCCGCGTCGAGATTTGATTCGAATCTATAGGTCAGCCAAAGCGGGTCAACCACTCTGGATGATTCGAATGAATTTTGCGTTCCATCAAGTAATACCGATCCAACAATCATTAAATATTGCGTGTCCACACACGATGCTTTGCCACATGGTGCAACGATGAATGGACAGCTAGACTTTGAGAAATAAGTTTTCTAACAGAGTTTTAGTCATATAATCGCCTTTAGCTATTCCTTTTGATGTATAATTCTCTTTCGTTTAAGCTGCAAAGCTATGCGTGCAAAATAACTTTTCGTGATTTTCCTTGCCGCGTTCACTCGATCGCTCCCTTGAATATTAATGTACTTATGCACATGCTACAGTAGTAGTTCAGAGAGCATCGTTATCGTCGCTGTAATTATCATAAAGTAATGAGGGCTAAATACTTGCGATCAAGTTTGCCATCGCATTGTCAGGAAGAACTGAACGAATCAAATCTGTAGACTCCAAAAATAATTGAGGAATTGGCAACGATAGGCCGATTTCGTTAAAAGACATAAAGTTGTCTTCGTGTACAAGTGACGTTCGATCGAAAGACTTTGCACGTGTTACATACGAAAAAAGGCAGCTTTTGAAGCTATGGCACTTATCACATGTACAATTGCAAGTACTCCCATGACAATAAGCATCGCACTGTTATACTTAAAGATCGAGAGAGAACGAGCTAGCGCGAGAAAGAAATAGAGAAGAGAGAGAAGCAAAGGGTGGAAGAGAGAGGCAAAAGCTTAAAGATCCCGAGGGGACGTGTACTTAAAGACACAAGCTTGCACGAGGCGATGAGTCTACTCTGTCTCCTTGCTCGGCAGCTCGGAGCAGCGAGGAGCCATTTGCACGCCGATCCGAACGTACCATTCTCACTGATCTGCTCTGTCAGGTCGTGTCTTCTTCTTCTTCTCCTGAGGGATCAAAGTCTTGAGAAATGTTGTTGTTGTGCACACACACTCGGCTATAATCAAATGTATCGGAGCCACTTGGGCATCAGTTTGAACTATTAAAGTCTCGCTGCTGTAGGCGCTGTGCAAATCCGAAGCTCGGTGCAGTAGCAGTAGCAGCAGCAGCAACAACAACAACGCCGGTAACAAAGCTCTGCACGCATACTTATGTAGGTCATATAATATATAGAGAGAGAGGGAGTATGCATTGGTGAGCGCATCGAGCATCGCAGCAAGTAATCGCGTTTACCTGAGAGCTGCTTCGCCAAGTCTCTAGCGATGTGGTGTACTAGCTTGTATCGCATATTGCTACCACCGCCGCCTCCTTCGCCTGTGTGTGCTTGCAACTTGTGCACAAAATGGCTTGTATTTATGTATATAGGCTACGTATACACTGTTGTGCATGTATACATGCGTTATAGTCGTGCACTGATGATCGTGAAACCCCCGACCCCAACGGTTCACTCCGTTACGCTGCTAGACTCTTCTACCAGCCCATCAGCTTTCTCTCTCTATATACATACATACCAAGAGTACAACACTTACTTAGTGAATAGACGTTTTGCCTAAAGAGATTCGAGCTGTAAGCTCCCGTCAAAATATAATTACGACGCTGCTGGTTCGTGCACCATTATATATGTTACAGCTCTGATTACAAGTAATTCCCCTAATATTTTCATTCAATGGGGTTGAAAAATAAAACTTGTTTGTGCATTACTGCAACTAAGTTCGTTCGTATAATTTTAATGTTTCATTTAGTTTTATAAGGTTTCCAAATTATGTTTTAATCGTCCATTGATTTAGGTCAATAAAATATTCTCCTGTTTTTTTAGGATTGTTTTAATGAAATAATGGAAACATTTTTCACGTATATTGCGAAGATTTGTCAAATATTAAATTACTTCGCACAAGCTCCCGTTTAGGAGTACCGTTTCTCGTTTCGGTTTTAATCAATAGATGTTTTATAGTAGTACAAATTTGATAATTAGATATTTCCATAAGCTATATAAAACGAACAAAATCGTCAAATTCTTTATAGGTAACTTAATTTTTGCCATAAACTCGTCAGAGTATCAATGGAAAAATATCTTTCCGAGCATAGATATAAATATATGTATATGTAGTAAGTTACATCGGTACACATGGATGTGCATATCGTTCATACTGTAATATACGCGTGGCACAGATATAAGGCGTATTCATCACTCAGGTAAAGTTCTCATAAACCTCCTTCCACTCTATGCTGCTGCATATTATATTCGAAGGAAACGTTGTGTCGAAAGCGGCTTTGCTACTACATATTGCCATCTCGCTTTTGACAGTCGCGCACGTCCCTTATAAATTCATACACGCACATATACATATAGGTAGCCGGGAACAACCGAGAAGCCATGAATACATGAATAGCTATACATGCTCCCGCAGCTGGCACACGGGAGAATTATAAATTTCTATGGTCACGCGCGTTTAAACTGATAGTCTCGTGTCACACGGGATTCCCCGGCGACGCATGTAGCACAGCCACGGACCGGCGCTCGTATCATCGGAAGTTTGAGGTAACGCTCGTGGCACGTAGAAAGCTCCTGAAAAAATATACCGAGCTGTGTTTTCATACAAATAAGCTTCAAATGAAACGCAAAGCAGCGGCTCTTGAATGATAAATGCCGGCGGTATCCGAGTTAATTAAAAATAAGCCACGTACGAATGCTAGATTGACTGGCGAGGAAAAATAATGTAGAAAATGAACTCTACATTAATTTTTGAATTTACGATGTCATGTGACACTAACGCCTACACCTATAGACCTATTGTATCTTCGAACACGTGTTTTTTCAGCCTTCACTCGCAGGGAGCGAGCACACACGTATGTGGGTATAACGCACGCTTGTAAATTGACGTTGATAAATGAGCGTCAAGAACATGGAAGGGACACGCTGCGCCGCTGCCCTCGTGTAGACTCGAGTCTTTTCACGGACAGAAAATAAACATAAAAACATACGAGGTCAAAAAAACCGCAAGCTCTCTCGTATGTGGAAAATATACAATAGCAAAGATAATAATGATGATAATCCGGGGAATAAGAGTGCGCTATGTAATTTTCATTTGTTTTCTCACGCGTGTATATTCAGCTGAGGTGCTGCCGCTGAAACTGAGTGAAACTTAGTGCCTACGTCGTAGATCTTTGTTTGGCGAATGTTCGCCATAGCCACGAATCTTCATTAGCAATGTGTGCGAGTGCGTAAGTGTATGAGTGCGCGTTTTATACATGTATAGCTTTTCCATTACACGAGTGTGAAAGAGCTTTTGCGCTCCGATCCGACGAGCTTCGTGTGCGCGTGCCTTCGTGCACATTACAACGCATATACGTATATATTTAGATCGAATCCGCGTGGATGGGGTGAGTTGAGGGATACGAATAAGAAAAAGCAATAGGTAAACAAAGAGAGCTTCTTCGCCTGTACGGGTGTGTATGTATGTGTATACAATGATGTAAGACTGTTGGAGAGAAATTTTCCTCGCTACAAAAGCATTAACCCAGCAACATCGCCGCACGCAGATTTTCATGTATACATCTATGTAGATATATACATATACTTTATACCCGCTCGATGGCAGCAAAAGCAGCACTGGAATATCCGAGTTAATCTAGATAAGCAGCCCAATCTTATTGCCGTACACACCCGCCCTGATGCCGCCATTGCTGGCGCGCCTCATTCTTCGCATATACATGCTGCTGCTGCCGCCGTATACCTGTATATGGGGAGAATCACGATGGATATTCCTGTGCAACGCTCGAAAACAGTCGACCGCGCTCTCTTTTTCTCTTTACCACTAGCCATATCGAAAAAATTTCCATATTTTCGTATTATTTTTTGTGTAAAAACACCAGATCTTTCGATTTAGGCCAAATTTTAGAAAAGCTCTAGAATCATACAATATATAGCGTGTTATATCTCAAACTTGGAATTCCAAGGTTATGAAGGCAAATTTTTGTCATTCTGACCTCGTCGCCAAAAAGCTGAGGAAAATGAGTCTTTTTCGATAGATCATTTTCATTTTGAGACTAATATGAGATACGTATAACGTTTTGAAAAATGCGTGCTCTCGTGTTACAACCACTCTACGCCCTGAAGCATCTATCGTGATTCTCTCCATATATAGAGGTGCCTCGGTACACGCTCGCATTCCACTATATATCTGCTTTTAATGTACTGGGCTCTCCTACCCTCTCTCGGCTTACTAAGTCCTCTTTCGAGATAAAGCGAGATAGATCACGAGAGAGAGAGAGAGAGAGAGAGAGAGAGAGAAAGGAAGAGAGGGACAGAGAGAGAAGAGAGAGGTAAAGGGAGAAAAGAAAAGTTTTTGCGGTTTCGAGTAGCAAATCTTATACGCGGTTACAAATTGCGCCTTATAACCCAAAGTGGATCGACTTTTTATATACTTGTGTTGTATGTATAAGAAGAAAGAGAGAGAGAGAGAGAGAGAGAGAGCAATAGGTCGCGCCCACTAAGAATGGATTTAAAAGAACGAAAGGTGCTACTATTTCGCTCGAGAGGCTTCCAATTTCAAACTTTTCCAGCTTGCGTTCATATTTATTTTCATTTGATTAAGGTTTATGAACTGAGATTTGTGCATGGTTTAGTTCGTCAATTACGTTGACTTAACTTCATTAATCTCTCTGAATCGTATTTCCTTTTTTAAATTCAAAAATATTCACTTTTGCAAACTTTATTACTGTTCTTGGTTTATGTTTTAATATACTCAAGTATACTCATGTGCCAGGCTACGTCAAATAGAACGCATAACAAGGCATTTGCCGACATTAGTACAGAGGAATCGGGAAAAAGATATTATACATATGTATATAGAGAGAGAGGGAGAATAGGTACACGTGAAATGTCTTTGATCCTGTAAGCATTTAGTAATCAAACAGCCTCTCGACACTGAGAACGGCATACAAAGTCTTACCGCCAACACCACCCATGCACCTTAGTATAGAAAGACAAAGAAAGTATGAGAGTGACAGAGAAAGAAGCGAAGAAAACGAAAGGAGGAATGAGACTACAGAGGGTTGAAAAAACGACAACGTGACAAGGCTTGAAAGAGAGAGGCTTGCCAGTTACATGAATACCACTTGCCATGGGGGCTGTGTAAAATGCTTCTCTCTCTTTCTGTCGCTTTTTCTTCGGACATCGCGCTTTACACAGTGACTTGAATCGTTTTCTTGCGCGCTTCGAGCGCTCAGAAATGCGCGTTTACCAGTGAGACTTTCCATTATTCCATAGCATCGGGTCACTTTGAACACCTTCATGAAAATACCTTGAAAAATACTCTTTAGCGCCTCTAGCATTACTCTTTTATTTTTTGCCAAGTTAAACAAGTCCAAGATTTGTAACAGTACAATGGATTAAAATTTTATTTGTCACCTTGTGTCAAAAAATGATAAAATGTTCTTCGAAAAGTTCTTCAAAATAAAGCGAAATTTTCTGAAAAAAAATGAAATGAAGTTTCATTCGAGAAGCTACGAATTTATTTACACATTTTTCCCCGTGCAATTTTTTGTAGAAAATCTATTAAATGTAAAATATCATTTTTTGCCTTGAACATCATTTTGGTTATGCAGTACAATCATCGCAAGGAACGCATTTTTCCGGGGAATAAAACACGAACACTATACAATTGGACGAATTTACTGGAACGATATCTTCGTTTCCGAAAAAAAACGAAAAATTACCAAAGTATTCGAGCACTTGCAGCACGTGATTGTAGCGCAACGATAGCTGCCAGAATATAACGTTCGGTTATTTGCTACTCGTTGAAACTGTTCAGTCACGCAGCCTTGAGTTTGTGTATCATAAAAAACGTATATTCCATGCAGTTTGTTAAAATTTCCGTTACGTACATTCCAGTTCGCTCTCTCGTCTTGCTCTGCCTTATAGAACTTGTGCACTCTTCTTATAATACAGACGGTGTATATAGTGTTAGAAAAAAAGGCGCTACAAGCCTCTATTGCATACGAGTTCAAAGACGAGCAGGCGTCGGCCTATACAGAAAGAGAGAGAGAGAGAGAGAGAAAGAGAGCGAAAAAGAGCGCGAGAGCGCATTCGTGACATTTTTCACACGCCCTCGAGGTGTAACAAAAGTTCTCTTTTGCTGTATATATTTTATTCTAAGGGTTCAGTAGTACAGCCGTAGCAGTAGAGAGACTTCGTGCATTTGCGTCTCTCACCCTCTTATACACATTTTCTTTTTCTACAGCGAGCTTTTCTACCTTTGCACGCTGTGCAGCAGCCGCGCGCGAGCTTGCAGCGCGCGAGACTCGTGAGTTTCTCTGTATACCGTGTGTGTATGCATGCAGTGTGTACGTATGTCTGCAGCCGTATCAACGCGTTCGGGAGCTACGTGCACTACATGCACAGCTACGAGCGATGAAGAGGCTGCGGGCAGGAGGTGGGCACGTATAAGTTTAGTGTATACGATGACGGTGACGGCGGCGACTTTTCAAGGATCTCGTAGGTGTATTCCAGGCAAAACTCTCGTGCTCCTATCTTTTACCTCTGAAATTTTTGCACCCTTCTTTTCTCTTTTTCTTTCTTCCCCTCTCTCTCTCTCTCTCTCTTTCTCTCTCTCTCTCTCTCTCTCGGTCTGGGCCTTGAAGTTTTACCGACAATGAAAGAGAGCGAGAGACTCAAAAGCGTCGGAGTTGGGGAAGGTACTTGGCACATCATATACACACACGCACGCGAGCGGGCGGCGTTGCTCCAGCAAAGGGAAAGAGAGAATGAGAGAGTAGAATCGTTGCATGATGAAACCAAGACGTGCGCACGGAGCGCATCATTAAGTTCATTGTAGAGTCTCTTGTAAGTGCGTTTAGCTCTCTTACCTTCCTTCAAGTCCGAGCACGCACCGACAACCGAGCCTCTTGAGTAGTGAAAAAGCTTATGCATCAGCCACTGGCCCGGTACATACTCGTTATGATGCTTTTTTCCTAACTTGAAACTTTTTCCTATCAATAGTTTTTTTCCATTATAATTTATCGAGTGAAATATGATATGGTGATAGCAGCGGGCAAATAGTCTTAGTTGTTGATATACAAAAATGTGCTACATAAATTCATTCACGTAGTAGTTTACACATTTTTCTTTTACCCCTATGCTAACTGCTTGACTGTGATTCGGCATATTTGCCACAGGAGTATACAAAAACAAAATTGTTTATTTGCCCACGCATTTGCATTTGTTTTTTTCCATCTCTCATTTGCTCTGGAATATGTTAAAATCCCATACTCACACCATAATCAGAACAAACAAGTTCAATGCATAAGGGTCAGAAGTATGAAGGTGTATTACTCAAACCCATCGGCATTCATATAGTGAAACTCTGCACAAAAGTCGAAAAAATAAAGGTGTATTGCTTAAACCCATCGGCATTCATGTAGTGAAACTCTACTGATCACTACTGTTGCTCTTGATAATTTCAAAAAATAAAATTATTTAAGTGGTGCATGCCACGAGCGATAGTATATGGAGGTCCTCGATGTGCAATTGTGTTGAAAAAAAGAAAAAGTGAGGAAGAGGGACGCAAAATGAAAAAAGCTCTGGAAAAGAGGCGTGTGCAACTTGGACAAAAGGTAAAAAACAAGAACGCGAGAAGCTTAACCGTAATGCTGATTCACGTACGAGACCACTACAGGCGGCAGTGGCAGCAGTAGCAGCAGCAGTGGCAGCCCAGCTCGATGTATAGGGAAGCTTTTTAATAGCTTCATTTGGAGGATTATTGATCGTCACCTCGCCCTCTCTTGCCTCTTTCTCTTTCCTCTCACAGCTTAGCACTGGCAGTGCAATGGACTCGTATATACCTTATCCCTTCGACTACGCTCACCGGTGCGTCTAGCGTGTGTGCGGGGTTTTTAAGTGTACAGGCTCTGACGCACACGCCATCGCGCGATCGTAAAGCTGCCTTCAGCGTTCACCACGCTTATTAAGGTCGACTTGCATCCAACACAACTATATATATTCGTCTCTCCTCTCTTTCTCCCTCCCTTTTTCTCAGTCTTATATGAATATAAACGTTTCGCGTGTCTAGCGTGAGTCTTTTATTTGTCGCTATATTGTATGAAACTACACATACACACATACACACACACATACTCACTTCGACTTCATTATTATATCGCTAAACTGGCCACGTGCTAGTATAGGTGCTCTGCATACTGCATACATACTTCTTTTTTTTCTGCAAGAAAAGCTCCCGGCAGCAGCGATGGAGCTAGTTGTAAGGCTTGATTTGCATGGCGTAGAAAAGTATATAAAAGACTGTATATTCTGATAATCGATCGTTTCTCGCTGCTCCGTCGAATTACTTTATGGCGCGAGCTTGAGTTATAACTCGCTACGCGACGTCTCCAACGACGACTACGGCGAAGGTGCTGAATTGGAAATTCTCGATTCTACGTGTTTGTGTGCCTACGCGTATGCGCGAGTGTGTACGTACGATGATCGATTGCTCGATAACTGAATGGAAAATGAGATTCATTATCGTGTTCATCCATCACCGAGTAGTTTAAATACATTATACGGCTGCATCGCTCTTCCCCTACACAGCTTCTCCTTACGCCTGATCCGCATCGATAAAAGCTTTGGTAATTACAGATGGCAGCCGAGTTTCCGAAAAACTCACGCTAACGTGAATTGAAAAAATTACATTATTCCTTCGAATTCCGCCGTTAAGCACGTAGATTCTATGCATTCGTACGCAGCTAATACATCGATTATACGATAGGGCAAAGTCCATCGGGTGCAATATGCTACAAATAATGCATTCAAATGGATTTCTCGCATCTGCAAATCAAATGAGGCCTGCAGCAGTGGTTCGGGCCACGCACCGCACTGCAGGATTAATCGACCTAGCACGACTCGAGCGTTCTCACGGTGGCCGTGCCCTATATTTACATACATATCCCCTTATTCATGCGAGCGCGCGCATACACACGTACAGACGACAACAAAGTCCTTAGCTCCTTGCTGCGCAACTCATCCCTCATCGAAGCGTTTCCCTTGGCGTGTATAGTCCGGATCTAAAACTTTCATAATATATAATACTCCCTGAGTACGTACAACTTCCACACTCACTTATACATACATGCATACTGGCAATATATGCTCGCAGCAAGTATAGTTTCGCTTAACTCGATGCTTTGCTCATGCCGTCCGTTGTTGACTGTTTTGTATTGCAGAAGTCATATCCATCAGTATAACAAAGGTGGACATACCGTACGTGGTGAGGGCGGGCAGCCCCGATCCGGTCGTGCTCGACTGCAATTACGATTTGGGCAATTCCAAGACTCAGGGCCTCGTGATCAAGTGGTTCGTCAATCAAGACGTTCTCTACCAGTGGATACACGGCAAAAATCCTGCGGGCTCGGACGAGTTTCAGAAGTACATCGACGCCTCGTACCGGGCGAGCAACGACACGCGCAGCGAGTACCGTGCCGTGAAGCTGGTCAGACCCGGCCACGAGCTCAGCGGCAACATCAAGTGCATCATATCAACGATTTTCGACGAGGTCGAAGCCGTCAGGAAGATGCTCGTTTATTGTAAGTCATATGCATACGTATTCTACTCGTTGTGTTGCAAGCTGTGTCCGATTTAACAATTCGAAACGTTTTCTGCGCATTATGCAACGTCGAATTCTCTCTTGTATGCAAATTAACTTCTTTGGCGCGTAGCCGCTTGTTGTGTTTCGCGAGCGTTTACCTCGAATTAATGCGCTTAGCTCCGATACACGCGCACTGCATATATGCACTGCAGTGGTGTATATACAACGTACACGTGTGCTATGCCGGCGTTATATATACTTGAACAATCTTGATTGGATTATTTGTCGTATCGATCGTTGGCTCGACGCAGCGCGTATAGAGTCGTGCGAGTCTTCGTGCGACCCGTGCGTGTTTATGTCTACACCTTCGCATATATACGGAATATCGTCTTACGCGCGAAGCTCCGAGAAGTTTGCCCGCATGTACGAATATACAAGTGGTGGAGGTCCGCAGCACTAATTTCATCAACGTTTTAGCTGCTCGTGCTGGACTGACTCGACTTCAAACTCTGCTATTTGCTTAAAATCGATACGTGATGCTCATTATACTGCTAGAGCTAATGATTTTTATTCATGTTTACATTGTATAAAAACGCGGTGAACTAATTAAATTCGAAACACTGTAGCGCGTAGTTTACGTGACGCAAAGTCAGTTGCAAAGCTTCTATAAATGTAATTGAGTTTTTTTTGTCAGCCAGAGGCTCGAGAGTGACAATCAAGATGAAAAAACTAGCTCGATATTCCCCATTAAATAAGACGGGTGACAAGTTAATTAAAAAAAAAAATTTGCATCACCGAACAAAAAAAAATATGCCCGAGCGAGTAGCCATTATGTATGGAGCCGAGACGTAGTACGAGCTTTCTAAAAATGAAGTTAATTTGCAAGTTGAGTAGAAATTTAAAATGCCTATTATCATGGAAAAAAGCGAAACAAAGCGGAGATAAAAATGCTATTCCGAATCCCTTTTACGCGTTTTAATAGTGTATCGATCAATCTGAGCTTGCGCTCCTCTAGCTATACACACTCCTGTGTACATCGCACAGGAGAGTATATGGGAGCATTTTCTTGTTAGCGAATTCTATTCACACATTGGTCATAATAATGGAACTCAAATTCTATTATAGGATCGAATGCGTGCGTGGCTGCGCGCGGCTTGTATGTATGGCCGCTCCTTTTGCGAACCGACCGCGTTCGTGCGATGCAAGCGCGAATACAACGTGTATAATAGCTCCGACCGCAGCTGACAGATTGTGTGGTCGAGTCCGAGCTGCAAAGACAACAAAAAATTAACTCATCCATCGCTTTCAGACCGCGCAATACCAAACAAATATATAAAACACACAATGATATAGTGCCTAAGCATTGTCAGGCTTGAATAACTTGCCTTTTTTGTTCATCGGAAAAGAAAAAAATGTCGCGTTTCACGATGAATGAAAATACGAAACTTGCAGAAATAATTCCATAAAGCTCACGTAAACGTATGAAATACACGTACGTATATAAGGCAAAGCACGAGAAAATACGCGCGCATGCTCATGAATAAATCACTTGAAAGTATACGTACACGGAGAAATATAGTGTACTTAACAACTGTATAAAAGCAGCGAGACTCACGTTTATGCGCCTAGCTTTCGGGGGGAAAATCTCCGAAACGCGAACACGAGATTTTCAATTTGTGTATAGGCTGCGAATCTTAAGTATCACATGAATATTGCTGTGCCGCTACGACGAAAAGCTTCGTGAGCAGTGCAGCTCACAAAGAATAGCTCTGTTGATACACGTTTTTCTGACTCATTGCGCCTAATTTTGCAAAATTCATTATGAACTAAACTTCTGCAAGAGAGAAGCCAGAAAGAGATTAAGAAAATTGAAATGTTTAATTTTTTTCCAGCACCTGAAAAAGTTTTGAGGATACATCAACCTATGATGAACGAGACGACAAATCGACTCATAGTTAGTTGTAGCGCCGAAGATCTGTTCCCAAAACCCAGAATCATTATTTATTGGAACAGGTAAGCTTTTATTTTTTTTCGTCCACTTTTATTATACGCGACGTGGTGTAAACTAAATGAACGTATTTTTTACAACCGTAGGAAACCAATAAAGTACCAAGAGCAAAGATATAAAAATAAAACAGATGGTCGGTACAGTGCAGAAGCTGTCGGCGTTCTGGAAGCTGACAAAGTCAAGCTACCGGCCCTTTTTCGATGTGAAGTATCAATACCCGAGGCTAATTATACGTCTTTTCAAGAATACGTTTATAACGGTAATTAAAAAATCAATATTATTTTGAAACACATCGCGGGAAGAGGTTGTCATCTACCCAATATTTGTTTTGCTTTCGTAAAAAATTTTGTTGTGCCAACTCTGGTCTAGTTAAATTTTTTTATCATCTCTTTTTTTCTACCGACTTTGAAAACGCCCAAAAGTTGTTCGGTATAAACGTAAAAAATTAAGCTTTACGAGTGAGCTCGAAGGAAAGTTTTGAAGTTTTTGCGTCATATAACACGCACTAATTAATTAGAGTAGCCTTTGAAAAAAGTTTCACATTTTGCGCGAAATGGCATGTTATACCACCAGGCTTACCTTCAAAATGTAAGCCCATCCAACACACCATTAACCACAATGACGATACAGTAGCCCTGGGGAAATTAGGATTCTCCGTGTGTTCTATCCCTGCCGAAGACAAAAGTCGAGAAAGCCAAAAGTTTTCATACCCTAATTTTGAGAGTTAACGTTGCACATTTTTAACTGTGTACATAATTGAAATATATATATATTTCAAGAATTAAATTTTTGAAAAAGAAAATAATAATTTACTTAATTATTACAGGCAGCAACGTTCCCCAATTTTCATTACTAATTCTTGCTATGAATTTCCTCGCATTCAAAAAGTACTAGTGGGGACAAGAATACTTTACAACAATATGTCCAAGTGCCTAACCGAGGAGAATATAAATATATATGTGTATGTGGACGAAACCTAAAAATGATACAGAAATGAAACAGAACTTTTATTATTGTTCATAAGGACAGGTAAAATAAATCGATTAAAAAAAATACGAGTTATACAAGTTCAAGCTGTTGCCAACTTGTGTTTTTAATAAATGTTAATTAAGGTCTAAATGGAGAACGTATAATATGTGTGTAAATGTTTTATAAAAAAAGTTTAGGTAATTAATACTCGCGATACGAGTCTGTGTATAATACGTTGTATATAAGTGATTGTTTTAAAACCAGTATATGACATTACGTTATTTAATTTACAAACGTCGAACAAGCAACTTTAATATGAGTTGAAAAGTTGATTCAACAGTCATACATTTTTATTGTAAACTACTGTAAATATAAAGTTTTTTGTTTGAGTATGACATTAGTTGTTGTTTGATGATGATACTAATTCTTTTATAATTTAAAATAATAATTTTGTTATTAAAAAAATAATTGAAAATAACTTAATGAATTTTTATTAAAAAAAGATGTATGTATATTTACAAAAAATCATTTTATCAGAGTTAAAATAAATTTATCACGTAACATGAAATCCTTTTTTTATTGAAAAATCCATTTCAAATATAAATGTCTTATAAATTTTTTTTTTATTACTGTCCCTTATCAATTCTGACGTATAATAATAATCATTTGCCCAGAGAAGTCTATTTATTTCGAGATGGAAGAAGCATGAGTCTGATTGTATGCAACAATCATGCAGCTCTGTAAAGAGATACATCATGTCTTCAGGGGAAACAACACAAAGTTTTGGTGAGAATATATACAATTTTTAATTTCTTTATTTTTTAAAATAAAAAATAGCATGGAATCAATTTTAATTTCATTCTCAAGAAAATTTGTTTCCTTTTAGATTTATTTTGTTTATTTGAAATTTAAAAATTGTTTATTGAACTACAAGTACATATTCATTTCTTACAAAATATTTTGCTGTTTTCATTATTACTTGGATTATTTTCAAACCTTTTTTTAAATTCTGCGTAATTTATTTTAAAACACTATATTTATTAATATAGACTTCTATGATGTTTAATTCTTATATCTTATAGGTACAAAACATACTCTTTGGTTAAAGTTTTTTGAAACATTATTCAATTTTTTTTTAAAATTCTTTCTCCATTTCTCCATTACAATTTTCAATACTCAAAAACTTTGATTTTTCACTGTGATTCAACTGTTTGTTAAGTTTTTCTGTATATTTTGAAGTTTCATGGTTTTTTTCTGTTACGTTTTTTGGAGATTCATGTTGTTCCACAACATTTCCATTCGTCGTAAGATTCACGGCGAGTCAATACAGAAAAAGTACTCAGTTTTTACACAATTCTTTCTGTCATCAAAAGTTAAGTCTCTAATTTGGGCGAAGTAATCAAAACTATTGTTTACTCTACTTCAACTGTAGTTTATAATTTAATGCATCATTTATGAAGTCTAAATGGTTCATTTTCCTCGAGTGATTGTAGAGCAAAAATGATGTTTTTTATAAGTCGAAATCACTTATTTCATATAATTATAAGGTTTTCCACTAATTTTTATAATTTTACAAATCTTGATCGGCTTTTTGGCACTAGAAATTAAATCAAATCAAGGTTCCACGCCTAAAAATGGATCAGGATGGTACGATATGCAAAAAAAATATTTGTTACTTATTTTTTATCTCAACTGTTGCTTAGTTTTGGCACTTGAAGATTTTGTAATATCATACCATCATATTTTTAGAGGGATCGCATTAAACACAGTAGATAAAATATAATAAATGAACTGATTTGTGAATCCTTAAAAGAAAGTAAAAATATCATTAGGCCTTTAGCTCAAAAATGTTAGTTTAATGGGACTCAATGATACTTTTATGAAAATAACATAGTAGTTTTAATATATCTAAAATTCAAAATTTAATTTATTTTTTATATTTGATTTCGTAATGTTATTAAACAAAGATTAATACGAGAGGAAAAAGCTTTGAAGCGCAAAATATTCGCTCTCAAAAAATTCGTATTTCAGCTGAGCAAATAATATGCTTATGTGGCTCGAATCTAATTTTATTACTGAGACTCTATTCTACTGCAAGTTATGATAAATTATTCAATGAACGATTTTGATTTTAATCCCAGCTCTCGCTGCTATGCAATATTCTCGTATTTTATAACAATAAATCAATCACTTTCTAAAAGTAATAAAACTCGTTCGTAGTGCATGCCAGAATTTTTTTCGTTGCTTTATTCAGATGATGACAAAATGTGTCTTCGATTTGTGACAAATGACACCTTGACGTTTACTCTTAAAATCAATTTTATTGCGTCAGCTATCTAAAGGCTCAATAAATAAAAATGCCTTTGAGAAACGTATATTACAGTTCAAGCAAGGTATTAATTATAGAAAAAATTATTTTTCACCAAAGAATGCATTAGTTGAAATTCACATACGAATTTAGTGGTAAATCAGCCACTTGAATTTTTATTCCTAACATAAGTTACTTGCGAATCTAAGCTCGAATGTAAGTCTCGAAAATTCTCCTTGTCACAATACTTCTCGCGCTCATGGCTTTTGCCATCGCTTACGCAAGCCCGGAGGGTTTGAAAGTAATGCTCCAAGGCGTATACCTCCCGTTGATTACGAACAAATGCGCGCACACCTATATAATTGCGAGGTGTGGAATATAACTGTCTTTTAATACTCAATTGTACAGAATTGATGAACAAAACTTGACTTAATTATTTTAGTTTCTTTTTTGCCCTCTGATTGAAAATACAATTTAATTTCGAAGTACGTATTTTACTCGATCGCTATTTCAGTGCGTTCGATCGCGAATATAATTGCGGCTCGGTGCAAGCGTGCTCGGTCACATTAGAATCAATTACTACGCGAAATACAACTGGCTTGTCTATCGAACAGGAGAAAAGACACGTATACACAATTTTCTTTTTAAAAAGCTCGATGATTTTATAATGACCTTTATGATGAGAACTACTTTCCCTTGTGCAGCAACGCACAGATTCGAGATTAATATAGCCAAGTTTTTTTACTATCGAGGGACGGCTTTCTGGCTTGAGAATTATCATGCGAGCAGGTCTGAACTGAAAGTAACTTTCGCAGATGTACGTTTAAAAATTGGGCAAATAATTTATAAATGATTGCTACAGTTCTGCGCAAAGTCAGTACTTTTCGGCTTAAATATTCCAAAAATTCATATTTATCGGAATGTTTAAAAAAGTTGCGAATGAATTGAAATGTAACAAGTACGAGCATAAAGTTGAAAAGTACCAGAGGTGCATCGTGAAACGAATAACGAGTTAGTCATTGCTGAAAGGAGTTGGAGCTGTACTCGACAATAGCATTTTAAAATGATTATCCGAGGAAGTGAAGCATTAATATAATATATATAACAGTGTCAGAGATACGTGTACTCGAGCTGCGAAGCGACATACATCTCTTAGACCCGGACGATGCAACAACAACAGCAACAACAAACGGCAAACTTTCCGCTCACGCGACGAGCAAACGATTCCGCCGGCCGACGTCGCATACGTAGTCTCTCCGCGTATACGATATGTACAACGCGGAATTGTGCATCGGTCGGTGCATTGCCATACATAATACGAGCTTGGCAAAGCGTATAGGTATGTACGTGCGCTGCTGCGAGCTTGTTTCGATTCCGTTTGCGCGTTATAATGTGTATAGCACTCGTGCGCGTGTGTGTGTGTGCTCTTTGCATCGTCCCTGCAGGGCTGCGTATACACGCGGTGACGCTGACGCGCTCGTGGCGACTTGGTCTTCGAGCTCGATACCCGAGGCTGCACTCACGGCCGCACATATTTTATATACACGTATGAAGCTGCGACGCGTGTATGTGTGCCCGCGTGCGTACACATAGTCGTCGAGCGCAAATTAATTTACGTCCGCGTGCGGTATAAGCTGCGCAGAGCTGGAACAGTCAATGTTTAACCCGCGTACGTGCATGTGTGGCCGTGCAACGGTGTACGTGCGACCCGTGTGCATGTATGTGTGTGTGTGTGTGTGTGTGGCGCAGTTCGAGGGGTGCTTGCCAAAGGCGCGAGATAGCGAAACGGGAGCGCGACGGAATTAATGCTATACGGCGCGATAGACATCGCGACACTGCACCACTACCGTCGCTTCGACTATATAAACTGCGCGCCTCGCTTTATCTGCTTTTCTCTCTCTCTCTCTCTCTCTCTCTCTCTCTCTGCCTTTCCCTTCCATCGTACCTGCATGTGCATATAGAACTGTATATGTGTCCCTTAACCCGTTCGATGATGCATGTGTAGCGCATATACATACATCGGCCCCCGCACACATACGCGCATCTATACACACGCACATCGCGGCTTTGATCCTTTTGATGCATTGCGTTAATGCGATGAGGTGAAACTCTATAGCGCACTGGAGGCGTGGCCCGCGAATGCTTATCAGTCGACGAAAAACAGGCCGTGACTACAGCCTGAGCAGGAAATTGATTTTCATCCTACTGCCAGCGAATCGAACGTAAAATTGCTCAAGATGGGGGAGGGCTGACTGTGTAAATAGACCAGAGACCTGGCCATCACTTATTGACACTTGTGGCTTTTACTTTACTCCAATATGTTTATGTTTACTCCAATCACGCTTACAGACTCGCTTTATTAATGGTTAAAGTTTCTAATGAATTGTATCGAGCGAAGAAAAGCAATCTAGATGCAAAGCCTGCTAATTAAGATCTTGCGATCGACTGTATACCATAAATTGAAACTTATTTTCGTGCGATGCGTTTAAAAGTGCAATTTCGAATGATATAGGAAAATTGAATTCTTAGCCGAGGTATTTTTAATAGAAGCGCAGACTCGCAAATGTATATGCGATATTGAAAGGAAAGAAGCAGGAGCAATGCTTCAAGTTAAACGTGCATATAAAACGCCGATTGAAAAGAAAAGGCAAGGTTAGTATGTATTTGCGCGCACGTGTATGAAAAACACGAGTTGCCGACGAGTACAATATGTATCGTGAATGCTCGCATGCACATATACTCATTCCGCGGAGAGCATCCCAAAACTAGGTCACGCGTTTACGTCTTGATGCGAACGTGTATTTTGTATGTATGTATAAACACAAGACACAAACGAGTATTTGCGAGTATGGATGTATAGGAAAATCGAAAGTTGCTTTATTTAATTTTCCGCTTCAAAGAAAGAGAGAAAGAGAGAGAGAGAGAGAGAGAGGGAGAGAAAGATTGAGCGAGAAAAAGAGAGAAACAGCTAACCGGTGTACGTTCGCTCGCGTACTGCAGCAAAAAAGTTTTCAGTTCAAAACTATAAGCTGTAGGTGTATAAGATAGCGAATAGCAGCAACAGCAGTATCAGAAGCAGCTAGCGTACGGCTTTGCTCTAACACGAAACAGCTTTCAGCGACTATTGGCTTGCACCCCTGACTCCCCGAGCAGACGCCCCTGACGCTTCCTTTTCTCATCCTTCGCATCTCTCGCGCTTAAGCAGACTCGACAAAAGCTCCGCGTGACTACTACGTGTATACGTATATACGTATACGGCATTTATAGAATCTGCGCGTGTATGTGTGTATGTGACTGCGTTTGTAAAGATGAAAATGTTTCGCACGTAAGATTATGGATGTTACGAGCTGCGAAGACGCGAGAAAGCACAGCTGCTTCGTGCAACTCACGAACTTGCGATGCCGCCTTCCACGCCTGTGTGTGCGAGGCAGGCTGTTAGTGAACCTGCTACTAACTCCCTAAAGTAACGATTCATCCTTGCGCATAGACGTGACACCGTGTTGCAAAGTACGTCTTTAAGATTTATGGTCGCCGATACAGATTTTAGGCGACTCCTTGCTGTAAGCGCGTGATACTGTGAACTATTGATGCACACCCCTTAGCTGTGACATTATCACAGCAGTCAAGGCGATTCCTATCTCTGGCCTTTCATCGTGCGTGAGCGCGTACTTTTTTCGACCAATTTTCACGCTCAATAAAACAAATTGTCACGTACGAAAATACACATAAACGTAAAAAAGTTATAATAAAAATTTTAATCTTAAAAGCAGATATGCATAGAAGAGCAAAGTAGTACGCTGCAACGAGAGAGTTGGAAAAAAAGTAAACAAAAGCTCGCTATACTAGTTGATCTTACCACTTCAATTTGACTTACGCTCGCAGTTCCACGTAATTTTCTGTCGAATTTAACGCCTTTCTTGCCCTGCAAAAGTGTACAGAGAAAGAGAGAGAGAAAGAAGAAAAAATGAAGCGCGAAAGCGTAGGAAGAAACAGAAGAAGGCAAAAAAGGCAACGGGTGCACTTTGCTAACAGGCCAAGAGAAAAACAAAGAGCCGGGCTAAAAGAAAAAAGAAAAGAAGAACAGGAAGAATAAGAAAATGATGAGAAAATACGACGTTGCATGGCAATGGGGTGTGAGAAAGTAGTACTATGCCGTTTGTTGTGTCTTGCGTTCGCGACAGTGTATGTGTGTACGTGTGTACACAAACACGCCCCGTGGCTCTAGCACGCCCAGGTGGACTTGGCTAAAAGTGAGAATAAGAGTGGTATTCGCGAGCGTCCGCCTGGCTAAAACTTGGCTTTATTCGAGTGTGGTGGTGGCCGCGTCATCAAGGCGACAAACTAAACTACAACGGGCGCGACAGAAAGAGAATAACTTTTCACGCCTACAGCACTTTTATCCGAGCTTTTGAAAGCTCGAGCTGGCGCTGCTGCAGCTAAGTGCGTACATGCCTCCGAGACGTTTTATTAGAAACACGCCGAGCTGCTTCGGAAATAATCGCTCGCTCCCTTCACTTTACATATATATTCTCTCCTGTATACATGTACATATATTTTGGTTTATTAAATTCACCACTGCCGTTGTTACTATATTATGCGCTTGCGTGTGGTTGTGTGCGTGCGTGCATGCGTGCAAGCGTGTATGTGTGTGGGTGTGCGGGCTGATAAACTTTGGCTGCTTGCTACGATGCAGGCTACGCTCGCTAATATGCTCACATTATATACACCCCCTCGCACAGTCTGTGCCTGAGAGAGAGAAAACGAGAGTTCATTTTCGAGTTTTGAACTTGAAGCTAAGGTTAGCGTAAGTTGTTTATCGGAAAACTTGAAAAATTTAATTTCCGCTTATATCGTTGATCAAAAGAGCTTGGGACGCGCGCGCGCGTGCAGCGAGAGACTCAAGAAAACTTGCGAATTATCGATAATTCGCTTGTGCCGCGCCTCTGTATACGCCCTTTTCATTCGTTTTTCTCTTTTCCAAGCCGCGATCACAAAGTAGAAAAGTCGAAACGTTTGCACGTGATTAATTGCAAAACGAGACCGAGTCGCCGTGACGTAATACGCGCCTACAATTCCTTGTGCATCGCGGTTTCTGTTGCAGTACTAATTCAAGGAAATATATACACTTGAAAGATATTTCCAAGACTTCGCTGGTAATGTATAATAATAACAGTGCACTTCATTTTCGAAGTTACAAGAGAGAAAGTTCGCCCGTGAACGTTATACAAATGAACTTCTCTAATATCAAGAATATATAGTTTAAGAGCTTCGAGTCTCTTAGTTTTACTTTTATGCTCGTGTATTATACATCTATATATATATACACGTATATAAATACCTCGTGCTGATACTCATTATTTCTGAGTATATATTATTATATCTCGGTCTATCTTCGCGCGCAGTTTTAACGACAGCAAATATTTTACGCTACATTTAATATGAATTTAGCTGGATATAAGTACCGCTACACGCAGCGCAGCGAAAATTCCTGAAAATGTTCTGCATTCTTAAAAACGAATCTGCGGTACGACGACTCGAGCACGATGAACAACTCGACGGGAATATTTGAGAAATGTCGTCGAGTCATTGTTTAACAGATCGATCCTTGTTATCAATTTCCGAGCCCACAAGTTCACGTAAAAATAATATCTGGCGACAAGCGGGCCGTGCCAAACGCTTGCGCGCGCCGAGACCAAAGCAACGACAAACAACGACGAGTTGCCCGAGGCAATATAGTTGCAAACTCGCCTGTGTTGTGCTGTAGGCAGGCTGGCTTCGGAGCGAGCTGCTCTCTCGTTTGATTTCTTAGAAACTCCGGAATTTATCTTTTCACCGCTCCACTTATGCGAGCTAGCTGCTGCTGTAGTGTACCGGCGTGCTCGCCTCGCGACTTGCTCGAGAAGTACAACTGTAGCTGTTTTAGCAGAAGCGCCTAGCAAGAGAGAGAGAGAGAGAGAGAGAGCTAGAAAACGAGACGGTTGCCCATAGGTGATGCTCTCCTCGAAGAACAACTCAATCCTACATCGGGCGTTTGACGTTTTCCCCGCAGCTTTTTTTCTATTTTTTTTCGTCTTTTTCCCTCTCTTCGATCTATGCAGTTGTATGCACTGGACACATACGATGTTGTTTACCACTGTCGTTGCCAATATACACATTATTACGTGTCCTTTTTCAGATAACTCGACCAATGGAGAGTGATACGCGCCGCACACACATCTCCGGGTCAGAATGAGATACTTGTGAGGCGACGTCGTTCGAATGGCGATATATAAATCGTTAATTGGATGTCTATACGTTGTAAATACACTGTCGTTTCCGTGCAGTTTTTTTCCCCCCAACTTGCACCCATCTGTCCGATATGTTTACAGTTTAAAGTCGATCTATTTATCGCGTATCGCTCGGCGCGCTTTATTGTTTTCCGTATATCAGTGGATCGGATCGCTTCGAAAACTTTCGCGAAAATACACGCGCAAAAGTTTCGTTTTTGGCTGCTGAATATAAAAGTATCGCAAACTGCTTTAGCCGTCGCGAGAGTGGAGCAGCAGTACAGCGGCAGCTGTGGAAAAGTGGAATTTGCACATGGAATCAGGAAAATTCCCATCTGGAAGCTAGCCACACAGGACTATACATCCGCACTTACATACACTCGTGCCGCGCAGTTGAGGTCAGTATTACAATGGAAATTCGACAGGAGCAAGTTGCGCGTACACACTGACACTTTACAATTAAATTACGTACGGCAGTAAGCCTGGATACGTTTCTAACTTCTTAATAGCTTGCACAAGGACACGTGTGCATGTAGGACGTTCAACGCGTCATCCCCACATGTGTGTATATTGTATATATGTATGCACGCGTGTGCGAGCAGCGGTGCGAACGAGTAAAAGGCAAAATCTGTCGTCGTAGTCGTAGTCGCTGTTCGTCGAGAAAGTGACTTCAGCGCAGTGACGACAATGCCGACGACGACAAGTTTTGCGCACTGAAAACTTTTTTCAACACCTCGGGCCCGTGGACGCAGCCAAAACGACCTACTTGGGTGAACGTATCAGAAGCATAGATAAAGAATCTGTATATTCAGGAAATACGTAAAGTATTCGTCGAGGAAATACCTATAGTTCCCCGAAACATGAAACCAAAAGATTCGTTTATCGTAAGCTCGGAGCTACAACCAAGTAATTCAAGATGTATATTATTATGCAATATTTAAACTACGCACGGCTCGTTGCTGAGCTTTTCCTCGTTTGAATTATTCTTTTCCAAGTCGGCTTTCTTGCTACATGTTGACCAGAAATTTGATTTTTATGAATCATTAGAACACTACCATTGTGAATGTGTCATTTAAAATAATCTATTCTTAACTAAATAAATATACTTAGGAATGAAGGAAATTGCACTCTTAAGGCTAAGTAATAATTAGATCGGAATTATCAATGGTTATTGCTCGAAGGCTGGCTAATTCCCTGAAATTAGCGACGTAATAGATCTGAATTCTTTCGAAATATTATCGCTCACCTCTTGCCGCTTATCCAATTCTCGAGTGCACCTGTGGACACGTACATATCTCGAAACTCGTGCAGTCTCGGGCAACGCCTTTCGCCCGCATCGGGCAAAAAACAGTTTTTCCCCCGTAGCCCGCTTATCATGCAATGATATTCGTCACGCAGGACTTTTAATGTTTACGTACATATAGGTACGTGTGCTGGGCCCCGAGGCAGCGTGGAAAGTTACCCCAAGTTTTGTCGACTTTTTGAGCAAAACGTTAAAAGGTGTCAAAGGAAAAATAGTCGGAGCGCGTATACCGGCAGATCGAGCGATTATCATTGCAAGCGTATACGGCTCGGAGCCGACGCACACTTTCGATTTTGTTTCTTCCCAGCCGGGAGGCGCGGCGCAACAGCAGCTTTTCGTCGTATTCGTCCGCGAGCGAGCGCCTCTGTATATAAATATACGTCTATCATAAAGCAAGCCCCCGAGGCATCTGCTAAAGAACCTGCAGCGCGCAGTAATGCTGTATATTCCGCGTCTGTGTGCGTTGTACACTTTCACCGGCAAGTTGGGCACAGACACAACAACACACAACGCACACATACAGCACAGGTGCACGCGCGTACGTAGCGGCGCATTATACGGTAGCTACATCTGATACGATAATACGACCGTATTAAATATCCTCGCTCGCAAATCTCAATTAAATTAGACGGCTGCATAATATCTGTTGCTCCGATCGCCATTGCTCGAGCTTTTCTTGCTTTACCGTTCCGACGCTGCTTACTACTCGTGGTGACTTTTGTCAATCGATTATATTTGCACTTTCTTTCGAGTAGGTGTTTCAGCAAATCATTGTAATTTATACGTAACGAATCTATGCGCTCTGTGTAAAATTAAAATTCAAAAAAAAATTATAACTTTTGTGTTTTAATTACACCGTAAACGAATAGTCGAGAACAATATCGTAAGCCGCAAACGTAACGTAATATTCTTAACCTCAGCGTCGACTTATCACCCTTGGCGCTGGAATAAAGCATTGATATGATAGCATTTTATGAACAAGTTTACCAACTTTTTTTATCTCAACCAAGTTATTCTACGGTAAAGAATGCCCTTTTGCATGTGTGCGCGCGTTCCTAGTCCAGCAAAGTGCTTCGTTCGAACTTAATTTAAACGTCAAATAAGCTTTTGTATGCAGCCGGCACACGCTGGAACTCGTAGCAAACCAACACTCGCCAGCCAAGCACGAGCGATTTTTATAAAACAGTTCGCGCTGTGCACGCCCGTGTCTACATAACAGCGCCGACTCCAAGTTGAAGAAAATGACGCCGAATGAGTGACGTGGGCTTGGAACGGCGAGTACATAACAAAAGCAAACATGCGAAAACAGCTGAGAATTGTCTTTCTAAAACCGCAAAACTAGAATCGAACGAGTAATCGGGAAAACTCAAAACGTATATATTTCATCGCGAACGGCTCGAATTATAAAGCGGCAATTCACACGGTGCTCGTATAAGGCAAAAACACAAGGCGTGGACACACAGACAAACGCACCAACATACACGTTGATGAAAGTCATGAGCTGTGCTGGCTTGGCTGCTGCTGCTGCTGCGGATGAAGTTTATTATCCGTCATGATGTATGTACGCAGCTCGAGCGAATTGGCCAAAAGACTTGGAAAAGCTGGGCGCATGCAGAGAGAGTAATATATATTGTTTAACACTCGTGTAACCGAGGAAAAAAGGCTGCAGACGAATACGTTTAAAATCAAAGCCAGAAAAGCCACAAAATATTGTCGTAAAATAATGCCACAAACCGGCCATAAATCAAAGATGATGTATAATTAAAACTTTAATAAACATTGCTATTCCAGGCGAGTTTGTGTTATTTTTGTTTCGATGGGATCCGAAAGAGCCGATCAGAACTGCATGTACATGCGCGGCCCTGATCGATAGGTGTCAAGCGGAGAATTCCAAGAGCATCTCACTCGATGACATCATTAACACGCTCTGGCCAGTGCAGGCGATATCGATGCTGTGAATATCATCCCCGTCTCTGTGTCTGCGATCAGCAGCTAGGGCTGTAGTCGAGGGGAAGCCACTCGCGGCTTGTTTGATCGATCGACCGCAAATACAGCATGTATGTATATGTGTGTGCACGATGATTGGCGCGTAGTGCGTGAATACATGCGCCTGAAAGACCCACACACGCGGCACCGGTGCGTAGCTGCTCGAGCAGTGCGCGAAGCGTCAAACAATCGCCAACTTTCGCTCTCGATGCTCGTGATCGAGGATGCTTACATCCCTTGGCTCGTCCGCGCCGCGGCCCGCCTGCCTATTGCCGCGTAATGAGATTGCCAACGGGTGTCAATCTTCTCCGCCTGTATGAATAATACCGAGCGCTGCGTACGACTCGAGCACACTCCTGGTCATTTTCGTGTCGCTTGCCGCGTGCACTCGAGTCGTTACGCGCGGGAAAATCAACGTTTTTTTCGGGCCTTTTTTCAAAGTTCGCTGCACACAATACATAATAGCGGCAATTAAGACATTCTTATACACCAACGTATGATCGCGAAAGTCTGTTTCACTTTCGTTCGTGGTTCCCAAGCATAAATCAAGCCACGTGTACATTCGTAAAAAAAAAACTTCAACGCTCGCGTAAAGCACAATTGAAACATCGCGAATATATTAAGGCAAATGAAAAAAAATCGAAAGACATTCATCAAGTTATTCTCAAAGAGTAGAGAACATTGCTTCTGCTCTCTAGTTAGCAAGTATGCGCGCGAGCAATCAATTAGCTTAGTGAAATGCAAGCCTGAGCACAATGGGGCCTTTGCATGCCCTCCTTAATTTGCACGCGTATAATGTATACTGCTATCATCTTGACAACCGTGATACAGCCTAAAAATGAAATATCAATCGAATGCATACAAAGAGAAAAGAGAAATTAAAAAAATATTTAAATACAAAATCTATTGGTCACATCAGCATTCAGTTTTAAAATTGGATTATTTATTTTTAAATATTATTTTACACTTATTAGGTTATTTAAAACTAATTATTTGAAATGGGCTGAAGATATTAGTACTAAATTTCACCTACTTAATCGGTCACTTGTTGACACATTCAAACAGCCTTTCTAAAACTCGTTATTCTGTATCTAAAAAAGTACTTTGAATGCAAGTTCATGAATTCAAATTATACTCATGATGGTATTGAGCTGCAGTTGTATCCATGATATTACAATGTATGAAAGGTTGAGCCACGAATTTAATCATCACCAATGAGAACTAGGATTGTCGAGTAAACCTTCATAATATCAATCTAAAAGATTAGCTTAAAACTCTGCGATTTACCTCGACATTTCAAAGCAAGATGAATTAACTAAAGCATTTTATTGTCAAATCAAATTAAAAGTGTAGACGTAATTATTTGCATAAAGACCTGTCACTCTCTGCTTGAATCTTTTTTGTAAATATTTAAAAGAAATGTTTTACATAAGTGGTTTAAAATAAAATGGTAGCAGTAGTAATTTTCACATCATAAAAAATGATTTTTAGACCAACTATTGAGTTTAAAATACTATAACAACGTTTCACAAAAGCCTATTAAAAAGTATCGACAATTTCAGTTTTGAGCTTGAAACCAATTATTGTGTTATAAATGAATTTAGCCCGTGGTTTTTCCCAAATTTTTTTCATTGTTTTTTCAGGGCGATCATGTAAAAACATAAACTACTATTTGAACAGTTGAAAAATGAAAAGTTAATTAAAACATTTTCTGATCCTTGAAATGTGTGACCTGAAATGTATGGCGGTCTCACAATTATGATTCTCATTATTGTATAAAAAATGTATGCATACTTAATTTGGTGGCAATTGTCGACGTGAAAAATCAATTTGTATACAAATGTATATTAATATCTAGCATTGACAGATCATTAAAGGAAAGCAATTCACCTCTTAGGAGTGTGTTTGTGGGAGTATATGCACATATAAACGTGCATGTGTATCGAGGTGTATACATGCCTGTGAGAAAGCCCTATACTGGCAAGATCGGGCCAAGCAGATAAGGTGAGCCTCTTTTGCCTCGAAGCGAGGGTACGAGTCTTTTCCTCCCTCTTTTGCTACGTACCGCCAATGCAGCGCTACTCGACAATATGATCAAGCTGATTCCACGTGTGTCTAAAGATATTTTCTGGATAAACTCTGGATATACACTTGTGTGCATATGCATTATATATACACACATAGACTCTTACGGTAAGTACATGCGAACGCGAATTTTTTTCCTTTTTTTAAGCTTTTCTGAATAAATGTTCAACCTTTTTTCGCGGAATAATTGATAGGCTCAACTGTTAGTCTATATACCCAGTTTGATCAGGGCTAGAGATAACTACGTACTTATTTTCTGCGCGTAAACATATTTCTGCCTCAATTCAAGTGCTGCATAGCGCAGAGAAACTAAAATATTTTCGATTTCTATGGCTATCCGGACGACGGATAATTAAAAGAGCGTGTGATGCACATATATTTATCTACATATAAAGCAACATCTCAGGAAGTCGAATAGCTGCAACTGCTTATACTCTTTTCTTAATATGCTGAAATTTGCGGTGTGTACTCGTATAGTTTTATCGCTGTACAAAAATCGTCAAGTTACGAATATTTTGAATATGGCAAAGATCTTGTTTGGGAGTCGATCCAAAATACGTAAAAGGCAGAATTTCGCCAAGTCGGAGAAAGTCCCGCGGTGCATTTGTGAGTTTGGCGAGCGAAAGCGAAATCGTAAATTATCGCTGCTCGCGAATATGTGAGTACATTTCGTCAATTTCGATCATTACCACGCGCATACAATAAAATAAACACACACGTTCCGAGAGTGTAAGTACTGCAGTTCTTTTTAGCGAACATTTCGAATTAATTTCGCGTACACCCATTGCTACTGTGCACTTGGCTTTCTTACTATGCATTGAGACTTTTTTGTTCTCATCAAGGATTCGGATGCGAGCGCGTGGGTGTGTAGCCAGTTTACACAGACAAGCTGATTTTCTTCGGCTGAGACTTTTTAAGTCGTTGTCACGCACGCTTCATTCGCTTCTCATTTTTTCGTCCTTGCTCTTTTCTATAAGCCCGCTGGAGCTCACGTATATATCTGTATAGCAGTTACCGTCCCGTTGGTTTCTTTTTCCATCTTTCACTCATTTAAGATCCGTTCCTATCTTTCTATCTCATTTCTTCGCTACTGTTGGCCCGTTGAAAATGTTGATATTTTATCGATAAAATCCTCTTTTGTTTGCCGCTCTTCTCCAAGCAACCTCTTTGTATTAAACCTTTTTCCATCTCACTCTCCAGTGCGTTTTATCACTCATTTTAATGTGAATTTCATTTCACGGCTATTTAATTGAATATTAAAATTTCCTCCCTTACCTTTCATCTACCGAATGAAGCATCTAGATTCCTGTCTCCAAAATTTTTTTCCTCGCAGCTAGCACGTAGCGCTCATAAGTACATCTGAGTGACGTTAATCGAATTGCATTAAAAAAAATGAAAAACAAAAAAATAAATGTATTCATTACTATCGATTTTCAATGCATTCACAGTTGTCGGTGGAGAAGTATACAGTATTTTAGGAATTACTCAAAATAATTCGTCCAGACAGAATATTATGTATACATAATGCGATGTAGAGTGTACGTGTGACCGACTTACCAGCAATTAGCTAATGATCTAAATTTTTTCGACGAATCGCATTAGCTAATCGTCTGGCAACGTTCTTAAAGGCTTTGTCTTCACTATTCGCATGGAATACAAAATTGTGCCTTCAGAAAATGTTTCCGTCGCCTCGCTGACAACCGCTCGCTGATCGTTCGGTACTGTTTTGCTTTTCCCGTAAAGTTTGGCGCTTCCTCTCGTGCATACGACGAGATATAGCTATTCGTGAAGAGTAAATATAAATACACACTTACATGAAGCTTGTATGGCTCAGGTATATAAAAGTACATGTACACACTCTCTCCGCCGACGACACATATGCGTTCTCCTTTATTTACCTTTCTCCGCGGCGGTACCGGCGTGCCGGGCTCAGTAACGCCCCTTTCGAGCACGTACCTGTGCCCGAGTGTACGTATATATCTATAAATCGGCACTCGTTTTGCACCCAAAAGAAGGAGAAGAAAGAAAGAAACGTTCTTACGGAGAGGCCTCAGACACGTGCATGGACGCGCGCGCGAGAGAGAAGAAAGTCTCTGATTGCTGCTACCGCTGCTGCTGCTGCTGCTGCTGCTGCTGCAGAGGGGGTCCACCAGCGAGATATAGGCGCGATACTCTTTTCGACCGGCTTTTGCAACCGACTTCCATGTGCACTATTACTTTGCACCAGACACTCGACGCGGCATCATCCGATTCGGAAGATTGCTCTCCGTGTGTGCTTTTTACGCGCTTTTACTCGAATTTTTCTCAAGAGCTGTGCAAATATTTATTTTTAAATTTCGTCGTTTCCGATTGTTTTCGTTTAGCTGCAACATTTTAACCTGTTTCAAGACTTTTTAGATTCACAAGTTGTTTCTCAGTTACTATATTCTACAAGCAGGAAGAAGAGCAGGAGCGTTGCTAAGGGATCAGCTTCTTGTTACAAGAAGAATAGAAGATAGAGCTAGTTCATGCGTTAATCTTAAGGACATGACGCTGCTTCTGCGCCGGGCAGTGGTGAGTTTTGAACATTCTTTTCTATCTCATTAGCTACCAATTAATTTTTATTAAGCTTTGAATTATTCTTCGAGCTGTGAGTTATTTCGAGATAAAACTCGCGCGGGATAGAAATTTAAGTACACCTGCTCAGAGTCCCGATCACTGTAATACCGCGTGATTAGCTAGATTAACCGTTGCATTGCACTATCTGCAAATCTGTATATTCACCAATGAAGCAAAGATCATATTATATAGATTTTTCTTAATCTGACTGCTTATAAGAAGCTCGTGTGATTAGCTTGATTGATGTATACTTACCGGAAAATATTACATACACAGAAACTTATGGAATTTCGATAATTATTTGCTACTTTCAATCATTTTATTAATCTGCTATCACGAGTTACGTGTTCAGAGTATAAAATATAAATGTAAACATGTGCATCAAAGGTATCGAAATGAATATAAAAATTAATACTTTTTGAACCCGATTACCAGATTTTTACGAACTATTTTTTAAAATAAATATATTAGGGAATCGTATCGCATGAAATTATTTTTTTTAAGGAAATACTTTTATTATTTGCAAGAATTTTATTTTGTCCATTAAAATCTTTGGAATTTTGTCCGAACTGCCGAAACCTTTGCTGATTGCTTATAGTTGAAGCTTTCAGGTGCCAAATATATCGAGCTTTATAATGAGGATTTTCAGTAGATATTTTTTATGATTAACTAGAGACATTAAGCACGCTTCGTAATTTTCTATAATCAATTCGATAATCGATAGTTCAAATTCGACCATAGACGCGAGATCGATAAAACCGCACACTTAAATTTAATATAAGATTTAAATTGAGTTGCATGGATCAATTCGGCGCCGCAGGATAATCTCGATTTAATTCATCAAATTACAAGTATCTGTTTCAATAAGCTATAGGAAAAAAGGTATTTACATATTTGATTCCATCAGAGTCCTCGTGACGGAATTAACTTCAACGCCTGGAACTTCCGTCCACAATATTATGACCGATTAAGTCGATTAATGAGTAGTTGGATTCGAGTAAATAGTCAAATAGTCTCGTTAGAGGCAGAGCGCCAAACGCTAGCGAGAATGCTATTAGCTTGGATATACTCTGGAAAGATAAAAAAAGTGTGATCCGGTTCCCGCGTGCATCGCAGTCAGCGGCAGTGCAGCGCGGTAGAACTTGATATTCATCAAAAAAATGCCTTCAGCCGATCTATATAGAGAAAGTACTTTTTTTCGCGCAATCGCGAGGCACACTCTTGCGCGCGCGCGCGCAACAACGATTAGCCCAGCTTACCATAGTACACAATTGCCGGATGAGATCTTCCTTTTTTCCCACATGTGTGCTGCTGCGGCTGCTATGGTGGCGGCAGCTCGTATCCCTCGAGGGGATTGATAATTCTCTGGATTCAAAGTCGCTCTTCGTGGTCGAACACGGGCTCGGCTCGCTCGCGCCTGCAGTACGCAGCGCACGTCCAACCTTGAAAAGTCAAATCAAACCGGTCGGTTCGCGAGCGCGCCAGCACGAGTCGTCATACTTTCATCCATAGTCGAGCTATAGACACCTTGTTTTTAATGTGCTCACGCGTGCTAGTTAATCGCGGGCAAGTATATATCGTGTATTTACGAGCATTACGCGTCCAACTGTCGTCGCCGAGTGCATCTCTCGGCGCAAGAGAAAGTCATCCCCGCTATTGTCCAACCCGATTCGCCTTGGCGATGACTATACAGAGAGCTACCGGAGAAAAGACACGGCTCTGTCGTTTTTCATGCTCCTCATTTCTCTTTCTACCTTGGCCTTTTGTCCACTAGCATCCCAGTCTAAGCTACCAGCTTCGTGCGTCCGCTTTTCCTCGCGTTTCAAGACTTTTTTTTTGGGAAATCCATTCCTACTAATTTATCATGTATACGTTCGTATGCAATCATAAAGATCGCACGTTAAAGTTCTTCGCGCGATAAAGCAGTATATACTTTTCACTAACTAAGCGTGGACCATAATTAAATATATAATTGACAGTATAAACGTCGTCGGCACTTATTTCCAATAGGACATTTTATTTTTAGTGCCTTGTCACGGGCTAAGTTGACTGCTGTGCGCAACAATGAAAGTATCTAATCATTTTTAAGCAGCTATATTACAATATACGATTATCTGTATTGGGGTCAGGTGCCGGTACGAGTTATTTTGAATGATTCACACTTTCGCGTCATAAACGAATATTATAAGTCGATTAAGCCACAGAGCAATGCGCATGCAGCTGTTACTTGATCAACTTCTGCGCAGGGAAAATGATTTTTTTATGATTTATTACAATGTAGCTCGCGGAAAACTTTTTCTTATACGCTGCAGGGCTGACGCAAGTAGTTGCATCTAGAACTGATACAAGATAAGCAACCGAGCATGAGAGAAAAGTATTTCAGAAATGAAAACTACTTCAACTTTTCAGCTGAGCACAAAAGTAAGCTGCCTGTCAAGCACCGAGAGACAGTCAAAGAATGAGTTGACAACGTGAAGAATAGGACGAAGTGAATGATTGTGTATCAGAAAATAAAAGAAAGAGAGAGAGAGAGAGAGAAACATATTCCATTTGCTAACTCAGCAGTTAGCCAAGTTTTCTTGTATACTTACAAGCGAGCTTTGCCTTGCTTTTGGAACTCCTGTTATGTTTCACTAGCATGTGGAAGAGCAGAAGCTTGACAAGTTTGAAATCGATCCGAATTCTTCTTCATTTCCGTTTTTGCCATGCCTTCGCATCGTCTTTTTTTTATTTTGTTGCTACAAGTTCATTGATTTCTACCACATGAGTAACAATCCCTTATTTTAGTACGACGCGCACGATATAAAAAAAATCATGTGGGACGCGAAAAAGTAGAAGAGGTAATGGACGAAAATAACTTGATAAAGCTTTACTTGGTCTCGTAGAAAATGAAACCGAGAAGATAAGACGAGTAATGTTCTACAGATTAACTTCCGACTATTACTACTGCCTACTTGTCCTTTTTTACTTTCAAAATGACGAGGAGATAAAGACAGACGTTTTTCATTTACTTGGTAATACGACGGGACAAGTACTTAATTTATTTCATTGAATCTGAATAAAGCTATATTAATATCTAAACTACGAATACAATAAACAGCGCGATTTTCAATCTTTCATTCTCTCAAAATATTTTACTTTCGTAGCCAAGTGGAATTATTTTTTCTTTTTTACCCTATTTAAAACTAGTGCAAAGGAGTTTTTCAAGAGAACAGGTGCAGTAGACAACAAAACATCAAATTAATATAGCAATCACAACCAACTGACTCACCGGGTAAAAAAATAATTTTTTATTGGGGCTTCCAACTGTTTCTTCAAAAAAAAATTATTAATAGTTTTTAATTAACTCCTTAAATAATAATAAATAAGTTGCATTTGGAAAACATTATTTTAATATATCTCAAAGTCCACAAGATGATTGCACTTGAAGAGCATCTTATGAAAACATACGATGAATAAATAATAATATATGATAATTCACTTGCACTACTATCGATATAGTATATATGCATGAGCGAGCATAATGATTTTTTCGCTCCCTCTTCTCTCTCTCTCTTTCAAATACACACACGCAGCGGTGTTTTCATGTTGCGCAATTTTGCCCCGAACGAGTTGCATTAGAAATGCTCGCATGAGCGAGTAGTGCGTATAACTTTCATCGCTTGTCAAGTTACTGGCTGTGTTGCACGTTGTTCTACGAGCGACGCCGCGGGTGAAGTTGAAATTATTGAGGCCGATGGAATTTTCACTGCCCTAGTAACCGATATTACAAAAGCCAAAGCGTCGCAGCTTGGCGATGATGGCAGTGGCGCATGCACACACACTTAAACGAGGCTCGATTGCGAAACCGCGAGAGGGTCGTTCATATACAAAATTAGCAGCGTCAACGTTTTCGATTTTTATGGATTATTTAGTACTATAATTCCTAGCTAATTCCCTCTCGGCGCGCGAAACACTGTTCTAATTCCTACATTTTTGTCTCGGCGACGAGAGAAATGCAATCGACGACCGAATTGTTACGTTATGCTGGACATTTAGAGTAGATCATAAAAATAGATGGCAGTATTAGATTGATGCCTATCTAAACTCTATCCAATTTGAATATGTATAAGTAATTTATTGAAATTTGCATATAATCCTCGCTCAATATTTGATATGTAATACTAGATATAATTTTTGAAATTGTACAAGCTACTGCAAATGAATTGTCGACCCCAGCTTAACGTATATATGTATGTATGTATGTATGTAAATATAGTGACTATAACAGTCATTCACGTTACATTTGCATACTCTTAACGCATGATGAGTCACGAAGGTGAATGTCTCAAGAGTACACAACAGGTTAAAACTTCCTTGTGCTGAAATCTCATTAATTAGAAAATGTCGTCACTTGGTTCAAACGTCTAAACTGAGAAAGTAATATGCTATAATATTTACAACTGCAAAAATTTTTATGTGCTTATGTACATAAAGCGGAGAAAATCAATCAATCCTGTTTCAGGAACATATAAAATAACAATTAACAATGAATGTTAACTCTCTGTCTACTTTTACGACCCTATTACTTCTAACAGAAAAAACCGAGGCAACATCAGAAATATACTTAGAAAACGTAAAGACTCGATCACAAAAAATAACTTGGTGGATAATCTTATAGGGAAAATCGATAGTCAAAGACAAGTTACAAAGTAGCTTTTGAAGTCAGTAACAAAAGACATTTAATTGAAACATATCATTTCGGGACCTTTCGTGATCAAACTTTTAAAACAAAATAGGTTCTTTCTCTAGATAACTGTGAAGAAAGTAGTCGAAATTGGCATCTTAAAAAAATTTCTCGTACGTGTTGGTTTAAGAATATTATACGTCCTATTGAATCACATGATAAACTCATAAATCGATGCAATTTCCTACGAAAGCATCGAAAATAAAACAAATATGGGTGAGTGTATGCGAGAGTTTGTTCATTGGTACGCAGGCAATGCCAAATCATATTCTACTCTATGTACCTAAATGAAAACATTTTATTCGTCGGTTAGAATATTCTCATAGTAAATAGTATATAGAGCTTCTAGTATATACAGAAGCATTGTAATAAATTCAAATAGGACACTTGTCAAAATTAAAAAATCTTCATTTCGACTCTTGAACGTTCTCGTGTATATTCATCAGATGCAGTAACGGATCTCGAGAGCTTTCTTGAATTTTGCTGGATATTTCATGAAAGAACGTCGAGTATATAGATAGACAGAAAGAATGAACGTATACAGGGAGGAAAGGGAGAAGGGGGAGGGGGGGGGGAGAGTAAAAAAGCCTTTTTTCGGTGATATTAACCCTCTCAGTCAGTGAGTCAAGATTAACTGAGGCATATCACTCGAGCCGCCTCCACTACTGCAGCTTGTCTCAATTATTCAGCCCTCAATCTACTCAGTTCGTGTACTATTAGCAATGAGAGCCGAGAATAAGAAGCCGCGCCGAGAGAAGAATGAGTGCAACTTGCAACGTAATTCGCGCGCTTGTCTACTACTCCTGACGCTCGCTCGTAAGGCGCAATACCTCGACAAGCAACCCTACGCGCGCTCTATCCTACGTGCACAATTCGAAGCTTAGTTTATCTGCTACCTCTGATACGGCCCCTGCACGCGCCTTTCTTTTCGACGTCTCTGCTTCTTCTCTTTTTCTTCATCGTCTTATTCTTGTTCTCAATGCCGCTTCGGAAACGTCGTGCAAGTCTATGTACGTGTATACGTATACGGAGGGACAGTTTGTTTCTTTATATACGCGTGCTCTAGCTAGCTGGCAGCAACAAAGTTAGATTAGCACTCAGCACTGGCTCGGATTTCTAACGATGTATACGCGGCGAGACATTATATACACCGCAACGATCGGTAATTGTCATTATTATCGCGTCGGATAAAACGTATTCGATGTTCTTTTTCTCGATTGCTATTACATTTTTTTCTTCTCAATGTCCATAGTTATTCAACAGGCGTACAGTAGGAGCCGAGAAAATAGAACGCAGATACTGAAAATATCAAGTTAATTTAATGAAAAAGAATCTGACCCGAGCAAAATGATGTAAACCAAATTGAAATAAAAAATTGTCTTAGCGTGAATAACTGATACGGTGATATCACTATCCATCGTCAACCTTCGGTTGGAATTCCAAGCAGCATCTAAACGGCCATATCCAATTATAAGTACCATAAAGAGCTCGCAACAAGCCCGAAAAAAAGGCAAAAGGGAGAAAATCGGACCACTTGTCGCGTATATCCGTTTCTCTGTCTCGCTCTCTTACTCTCGGCTCTTACTCTTATTCGAAGAAAATGTCGGCTTACTTATGCATGTATATGCTTTGGAAAAGAAGGAAAAATATTACATACTGCACATAGATGTATGCGCGAGGATGGGTACGTCCTAACGTACACAGAGAAAAGGAGCGAGGGAGCGAGAGAGGGAGAGAGAAGCGAGTCAGCGCAAGAGAAACTGGCGAGGGACGGAAGGTAAATCTCTTGGCAGGCGTCTCGAAAAAGCCGCCCGCAGACGAAATTCCAAAGAACGATCCAACCAGCGGAATATCCCATGTTTCGAGCGTGGTGCATAGCTTCGAGATTTCCATAACAGTGCGTCGCTCCTTGAGCGCGTTGGGCGCCCGAGATCTGCGAGTCTAAGAAAGAGAACGAGGGGGTGAGCGCCTAATATCATATCCGATGTACGTGAGCTAGCTTTTCTCGTACAAAGCAATGCGCGACTGAGCTAGCTTCGTAGGATTACGCACCCACCCACACAGACACACACACCGAGCGCACGAGCGGATCGTGCAGCGGCCTCCTTTTGTACGCGATCGCGTATATGGAGAGCGGAGAGATTTTACTCTAACTTGCAGAGAAGGAAAAGGAAAAGAGCTAAAGGTAGGGAGGGGAAGGGAGGGTGGAATAGGCGAAAGAGGGATGTAATGGCGACCGCCTTATGCAAATCGAGCCTCGCTGTTCCGTATTCGTGGGGAATGTCAATTTCCTTCGGTCCACGATATGTGACGCAGCGGTGCTGGCTACCCTCGCTTTCTTTGTCTTTGAATCTGAGAAAGCTGCGCATCTGGGAGAGCAGAAGAAGCGGCGCAGAGAGCCAGAGTTGCAGGACGAAGCTTGCACGTTTGCGATCTAACTCGACGGAGGGAGCCAGATACAGAGATAAGGAGGGCCGGGGAGGGAGAGAGGAGGGCTTGATTCTTTGATGCAGTCTGTGGAGAGCGAAGCGCTTTGAGAGATTTTCTTCGCGCGGATAAATTAGCGCGCTTGTCGAGCTTTATCCCGTCTGGAATTTCGCGCGTGTGTGTATATTTCTAAAAGCGAGATAAAGCCGTGGGATAAGAAGACGAGTGGTTATTTCGAGTGGTGTGCGCGCCGATGTAGGTGAATGCGCCGCCCAACGCTATAACTTCATACCTATATACGAGAATTCGAGTCTCTTCTTTGCTCAACTTTGATGCCTATACACGCGATGACGCGATGATTGTGCTTTGAGGATTCGATGGCAGAGAGCGAGGGCCAATGGAAAAGGCTCCGCCGCACTATGCACGTCGCCGATGGGAAAACAGAGAGTAAGTTTGATGAAGAGCTCGACGAGTAACTAATTAGTTCACCCAGGTACTTGAGATTTCGATTGTGTGATAATTGATGCGTTAATAATGCCACCGTGCCTTTCGGAGTAACTCTTAGCTATATAACACAAGCTTTGATACGAGGGGCCAAGATCACCGGTCGAATCATCAACCTACTCTTTCCATGTACGTTTATTTTAATTGGGGGGAGAAAATTTCTCCATTCGAGATTTTTAGCAAATGTTTCGAGTGATTTTTTTACCGGATCAAAGACCATATGAATCTTAATAAATGCGAGAGAAACGAACTTAATCCCTCCGAACTGAGAGTGATAATAATGGCACTCTAAATCCTTTCACATCGCCAATAATTCGTCGAACAAAGATTCCGGTTAAGAGCCTTGCACTTTCAGGCGCAACACCTAAAAATCTACATAACCCGCCTACAAGTACATTATGAAATCATTCGTTAATTATTTTAACGGATGAATGGTATCTTGCTAATACGTGTCAGCGTAATTGCGTGTCCTCAACGTCGATAATACATCGATGCATTGTGCATTTTACCAAATGGCCCAGGATTATTAACAAGGTCTAGCAGCTGAACGAGTAAGAATTACGATAATTGCAGCATTTGATTAACTCCCGTGTACTTACGAGCGACATAGAAACTCCAGGAGACTTTTCAATATTTTTGGAAAGTAAATTCAGCTCGCTGTACGCGGTATTATTGCAATAAATGTGGCCAGTTGGCATGTACAGAGCCATAAAAAATGTAACAAGTCGAAAAACCTCATATGAGTTTTAGAGCTCAATTTTATATATACGTGTGTGTGTGAAATATATACGAAGATCTGCCGTATGAAAGTTTCTTATTATAAGGTCTATATAGGCGAGGAGAGCTAAAAGTGAGAGCCACTGAGTCGAGCTTGCACGAGTGCTCCCCTGTGGCACTCGGCTTGTAGTCTAGGATAAACAACAAAATGTTGATGACGACGACGATGATGAAAAAAGAGCTCATTGCACGCGAAGGCTGTCGGTGGCGGCGGCAGAGGCAGAGTAGGCAACTCGCCCAACCCCCTGGAATAAAAAAGTGTGAAATTAAATGCGAAGGCAGGTAAAAAAAAGCGAGAGTGACAGCTCCATCAAGCCGCTGACAAGCGCATGAGAAAGAGAGACAGAGAGAAATGAAGTGCGGCCAGCCTCGTACACGTGTATGTGTGTACGGGCGTGTATATGCGAGAGGCGCGCATGGAAGATATAACTTTTGTCATCGGCGCACGAGAGCGAGTATATCGCATTAAAAAAGTTAGGTCGTGGCCACTTGCTTGCGATATAGAGAGTTGGGTCATCACCGAGAAAAAGTCGTTCTAGTCTACGCGCTGGGAAACGGCTCTACTTCGTCGAGCGCTGCTCATCTCGCCTCCATCCCGACGCGGCTTTCGTTTTCCTGCCCCGAAAACTTTCTTTTGCTTAGCATCTCGAGGCAAACGACAGGGAGGGGCCGACTCGAGTCTATATGTTTCTAAGTTGTTTATATGTTAAACGCACTTATGAAGATGTTTCGCGAGCGGATGATTAGGTCGGACCCGCTCCAATCATCATCAGCCGGCTCGAGAGCGAGAGGGTCGGTCGCCGAGCTCCAAAGGCCGCCGCCGCCGCCGCTGCCACCACGTGCGTGCTCCTTCGAGATAAGACGACGATTAAGGAATTTAACCACGGAAACGTGGGAGGTGCCGCACACAGCGTGACTCTAATTAAGGAGAGCCCCAGCCAAACTCGGGGTGAGCTTGTTTATAATGTATACGCGACTGCTTCACGCTGAGTGGGTTTATGCACGCACAGCGGCATTAAGGCTGGGCGATATCATTCGTTCCTTTCGTCGTCGTCGTCGTCGTCGCGCCGAGTACTATTTGGCTGTATAAGACGGTGACGACGACTTTAACGTCGGGCTTTCAGCGCGATGCATAATGTGTGGGCAAAAACTCGAGGGAAGCTAAAGATTTTACGCACCCTGTTTATCCGAGTCACAATAAAACTTGATCCCTCGCTTCGTCTTACTATATTTCATGACTCTCGCCTCGGCGGCTTTTTCTCTGTTTCGAATTAATTGCTCTTGTTTTTCATATTATTTGGTATCGCACAATGACAATTTAATGATCGGGCGTTACTCTTGAATTAATTTATTTTCATAAATATCACGTCTTTTTTTCTTTTCCAGGTGGTTGCAACTGTAGTGCTGGTACTGACCACTGCAACTCCAGCTCCTGATCACGTACTAAAACTCGATAACGAGGTGAGTTCAAGCTTAAAAATAATTTACATCTTACTCGTGGCATAAAAGAATTCTCATCGAGATTTTAACGATCTTTACTAACTGTAATCATTGAAAAAGTTTCTACATTTTTCTTATTTTATGAAGTTTCGATCGGAAAAATGATGCTTAAATTTTTCATGGGGGCTTATCTCAGCTTACTATAGTCGAGTGCATTGATTACGTTTATGCATGAAACATCGGTACCATCAACGCTTTTGATTAAATTTCTTACCCTGTTCTATCATAATTATTTTAATTGATTATCCAAGACGTCAATGTGAAAGTGCACAGAATGTGTTATTAACTTATGCACAATAAGCTGAAATTATATATTAATGCAAGCTGTTGAAAGTAGTTCGTACAATGACTTAATATAATATTAATGTGTTTTCGCTATGCATCTTAATTAAAGAGAAGAACAGTGACAAATAAATCAATTACTTTGAAGATCGTAAATGATTACGATCCAAAATATAGAATCATTCATTGATTTTTTCAGGTCTTATCGATCATTAAGATATTTAATAGCGTTGGGCAAACACATGCAATTTAAACACCACCGAAGTTTCATATTGCATTTTTTCATTCTCATTTGAAGTTAGTTGAACGACGAAATTGAAATAGACCACCGGAGGAAAAAGCCTATCAGAATGGACTTGGAGCGTGATTACCGAATAATAATAGATGAATTTGAGGTCGGCGCTTTTGCGACGTCCGACTTCGCGTTCTTCGTCTTCGCGCGGCGCGACAATACAACAGCAGCCACCGCCAAAGAAAAAGCTTATAATTTCCTCGTCTCTTTCATCGTTCACATCTCTATACCGCGGGCAAATGCATGTCATCGTCGGCGGCGGCTGTGGCGCAGCCCGAGCGAGCAAAAGCTTTTCGCATTAAGCGAGCCGCAAGATTAGCAATCTTGGTGCTGCTCTCGCAGAGCGCGCGAGTCTTACGGAATATCGGGTCGAGCGCAAACTTGTTTTCTACTCTTTATCATAGCATTGCCATCGTCCAGAACGAGCGACGTTTCCTACTGGAAATAAGAGAAAAGGCGCGCGCGCGCGCGAGCCAAAGCCAAAACCTCGTGTGCCACTGCACACTGTATAAAAATATCCAACGTTTCTGCTGTACGCGGATTTGAGCTTGCGTGAATATCCAGCGCGAGGAGCCGACGAAAATAGAAGAGCGAGAAAATATATATGTATGTATGCGAACGGGCAAAAAAAGTGCACGGAATGCCAATCAAGTGTCAGCGCGAAAGCACTTGTGTGTCTGCGAGTGCGAGCTCGTCTGTGTAGGTACACAATCGCCTCGATGCACCGCGGCATCGTGTGCAGCCGACCACTCGTCGCGGCCCCCACACGAGTTCCATACCAGCTCCAGCGCACAATCGTACATGCAACTTTTATAATCGATCCACCGACTTTGTACAATACCTACGTATTTGCAGCGGCTTTATGACGGACACGAAATTTTCATATTTATAAGCTTCCTGCCGTTTTATAATGCCATTTCTTGTGCCGAGTTTGCATAAGCTGTACACTTTAAGTGTAACGGGATCACGCGAAAAAATTCATGAAACAGTAAGCGATAAGCTACCTCGTTCTCAAGCCTTTGTACAGATCGATCTCGTGGATGAATCAAGAAATTTGAAGGAAGTCAACCTGTTTTGTTCCGATGAAATGAGCGCTCATTACTTTTGTTGAAAAATTCGAATTTATTCGTAGATCTCAGTTTGAAATTCCCGCGGTTACGCGTAAGATATTGAAAATCCACGTTCATATATTTTGAACTTTTTTATCAATATTTCAAGTAACTACCTTTTTATTAAGGAAACGGTTTGTTAATCAAGGGTTCATTTAAACAAAGATGATGCATGAAATAATTAAATAATATTAATTCTTGATACAAATAAATATAATTGTCATCCAGCCGAGAATCTGTCAATTTTACAAGCAATCGTATTTTCTTGCTTACATTTATTTACTCTTATCTATCTAGTCTTTTTAGCGTCGATCACGCTCTTTTCTGCCGAGTAAACTAGTATAAATCGAAGCGCGCTTACACTTGTAAAGAGATACTAGGAGCGAGAGAGATAGCGCAGTACGTGCACTAGCACTCACTACGCACAGTGTACTCGTGAGCACGGGTATATGAGAAAAATGGATGCTGCCAGGAGAGAAGTTCAATTTATTTTCAATGGGCTTGGGACGGATGTCGATCGCCTGTCGTACCTCCTATTATGTATGTCTGTGTACATAACAATGTTCGCCGCGAGTGAGCGCGCGATGCTCGACGTTAATCGAGCTGTCTTGCAGTCTTGTGTATACGCACCTGCGAGTATGTAGGTGTGTGTTCGTGTTTATACATGTTATAAATGTCGCAATGTTTGGTACAGATCAACGTTACTCACCAGATCTGCGAGTCCATTTATCACGACGTTAAACACGTGTTGTTTACGGAAAAAACGATGGCAGTGAGAAAGAAAAGCGAAAGGAAAAATTAGACACTTCGTTTTTGCGATTATTATCGATGCAATAATCGATACGCTTCTAACATACTGATTGATGATGCATCGCCGAACTATATGCTTTCGTCACGTTTTACGGCATTATCGGATCAAGCGTTTTATTCTTCTGCCGCGCTGTGTGCATATGAGCTAAGCTATATCAAACGTAATACTTCAAAAAATGATATTGAAAGTAAGAAGTTGCTGAAAAGAATACATTGAGAGTTCATTTCTTGTGGATTCATAAAGGCTTAAACTTGGATTTCCATTCTAATTGTTATTAATGAGTTGTCTGCGAAAAAATATTTAAATAATAAAAGTTTGATGTAAAATTAGATGAGAATTTCAAATTTTATACCAAAATCATACTGCACTCAAAAGAAAAATACATGGTTTTTATGAGAGTAAATAAGACAATGTTTAATTCAGGTATTTGAAAAAGTATATTACAATATTGGCCTATCCAAAAGAGTTGAACAACTTTATTTTGAACTTTTATATTATTTACTCATATTCAAAGACAGGTTACAAACCAAAAATTGAATTCCTAGTTAAACTTTACGTAAAAAAGTATTCCAAAAAACCAATTCAATCCTTAGAAAAACCGATCGAATAAAAATTTCCGAAAAATAAATAAACTCAATGGTAAAAAATTTAAAACAGCTAGTTTTTTAAGCTTTGTAAGTCTATATCTCAAAAAGAAAAAATTTTAGACAAACAATGAATAAAATAATAAGTCAAAAGTAACGTGTGAATTTTTCAAGAATTTTCATAGGATTTTTCAAATCATGAATTTATTGTTTGACAGTTTGATATTTATTTTTACTCTATACAAGGGCGTCCTTGACTTTATTTTTTATAACATACTAATAATCTTAGTTTTCCTATACCAAAAAATTTCAAATCGGTAAATAAGGGACATCCTAATATACACGTACATGCATAACCAATGAGACGTATAATACGCACGCGCGTGAGCCGTAATGGCCCAGTGTAGCTTTCTATAATAGCCATAACTAACGCACGAGCTCGCGTATATTGTATGTACGAGCTGATCTGCATTTTCACTGCAATAATGCATATATTATGAACACATGGGCAATGCTTCGAAAATATGCGATATAATTCAGGCAGACAACATAAATTTAATACTCGCAATTTGTTGCTCCATATTTTTAAAACTTCAGTGCGAGCGGGGAGAAAGTGTACAATTTTTTTATTTCGTGCTTCGCTTCTTTCACGTACTGAACAGATACACAAATGCATATAGCACTCGAGTGACGTCTCGACCACGGGTAGCGTCGATCTTCAGCTGCAAAATATTAAAATATTTACTTTATGAAATTTTCGTCGCTCTGCAGGGACGGCATTAAATAAATTTGATTACAGCAAATACGCAGATGAAAAGTGCTATTTTAGCTTTTTGCATAGAATATTCTGTCTTGACTGTAGACGCGAGGTGGATCTAATATTCCAGTTTCATTAGTGCACAAAAAAAACCAACTCAGAAAAATAACAGCGTAGAGCGGGTAATTTCACCACTACTTTTTTGCGGGTAAAAAATAACTAAAAGTTTTTAACTTGTAATGGTATTAAACTATGTTGAAACGTAAACTGGCTCACATATAAACGCGTCCTTATACGGATGAATATTTAGTACACATTATTCTGCGGTGTTTTTTAATTGATTTTAATTTAATTTCGTTTTTGATCTTTCCCTCTTGAATATTTTTTTATAAAAAAAGATTGCAGATGTGTAACAAATCATTTTTAAAAACTTGAAGTAACCGCTTGGGTCTATTGAAAAAAATTGTTTTATACTTCCTTATACAATAAACTTTGCGACAAGTTCAATACTAACTATTTAAGCGGCAAGGTGTAATTAAGACATATTATAGTAGTGTACTTGGATTTGAATGCAATATTAGAAAAATATATATGGGTAAGGCTCAGAATTTTTTAAATAAACCTGCGCTCGTATGTCACCGATCTTGACGCGCTTTTGGTATGTTATAGTACATGGTAAAAAAGACCCAAAACCAAAATTTTAGACCCCCTCCCCCCTCCTACCCCCCACTTCCGGTATAAACGTCCATTTTCTATCTATATTTTTTCTGAAGGCCTGAAGCAATTAAAAAATCTGAAAAAATTCACAAAAATACTTTTCAACAATCCAAACAACCTTGAATTTTTTCAGATTTTTTGAGTGCTTCAGGCCTTCAGAAAAAATTATTGAAAATTTTGAAAATTCATATACGGCGCTACGATGCAATACAAAGCCCGATCTTTTTTTCCACTTATTTTTGACATCAAAATACATAACCTCAAATTTTTTCAGATTTTTTCAGACAGAGCGCTGGCGGTTTTTAGCCGAAAAACGCCCTTTTTTTACGAAAATAATTTTTTTAGGGCGATATGAAGCTTTAAAAAATCTGGAAAAATTTTTTTCTTGTTTTTCAGGTCAAAATACATAACCTTGAATTTTTTCAAATTTTTTAATTGAAGGCGATAGCATCTATGGCTAAAAAACGCTATTTTTATGAAAAACGGTTCCTGGAACCCAGAGGTTCCGGTAAAAAAATTTGAAAAAATTTTTTTCGAATTCCTTGTCAAATTTTAATAAATTTTGACCGTCGCAAAATTTCGATTGGAGCTTCCTAGCTCATTCTAGAGCATAACAAAGATTCGAGCGAAATTCTGAAGACGTTCATCACAATTACATTATTTTTCAAATTTCTTCAGAATTTCGCTCGAATCTTTGTTATGCTCTAGAATGAGCTAGGAAGCTCCAATCGAAATTTTGCGACGGTCAAAATTTATTAAAATTTGACAAGGAATTCGAAAAAAATTTTTTCAAATTTTTTTACCGGAACCTCTGGGTTCCAGGAACCGTTTTTCATAAAAATAGCGTTTTTTAGCCATAGATGCTATCGCCTTCAATTAAAAAATTTGAAAAAATTCAAGGTTATGTATTTTGACCTGAAAAACAAGAAAAAAATTTTTCCAGATTTTTTAAAGCTTCATATCGCCCTAAAAAAATTATTTTCGTAAAAAAAGGGCGTTTTTCGGCTAAAAACCGCCAGCGCTCTGTCTGAAAAAATCTGAAAAAATTTGAGGTTATGTATTTTGATGTCAAAAATAAGTGGAAAAAAAGATCGGGCTTTGTATTGCATCGTAGCGCCGTATATGAATTTTCAAAATTTTCAATAATTTTTTCTGAAGGCCTGAAGCACTCAAAAAATCTGAAAAAATTCAAGGTTGTTTGGATTGTTGAAAAGTATTTTTGTGAATTTTTTCAGATTTTTTAATTGCTTCAGGCCTTCAGAAAAAATATAGATAGAAAATGGACGTTTATACCGGAAGTGGGGGGTAGGAGGGGGGAGGGGGTCTAAAATTTTGGTTTTGGGTCTTTTTTACCATGTACTATAACATACCAAAAGCGCGTCAAGATCGGTGACATACGAGCGCAGGTTTATTTAAAAAATTCTGAGCCTTACCCATATATAAAGAACTTATAGGTATCTGATAACAATTTTTTAGGTATCTATGAGTCTTTAAACACAAAATAAAGATCTTTTTAGGTGTAGTTCTGACTAATTTCTGGGCATAACATGTGCATGTTATTAGGTAACGGGTTTTTTGTTTGTATTTTGAAAGATGGAACCTTAATTTACCTTGTTGTGGCATTCTTGTGATTTCATTTGTTTTTTCACTCATTTCACATGTTTTTTATTACCATTATTTGGCTTACAAAGGCTATTTACAAAAAGGCACAAGCAAAATATTGAGTAAAAAAATGAAAGACTTTAGTTTATATGCACCATCGTCTAGACTTGGACAAAAAACTTTTTCGAGGATATATTCCCGAAAGCTTGTATTAAGATTCAAAACATCAATGACCCTCCGATTTTGTTTTTTTTCCTCGGTTCAATTCTTGAAATACTCGGGCTTATTTAACGACACTGCTTCGGCATTTTACCCGGAGTTTTCGGTACAAAATTATTTTCTCAACAACAACAGTGCATTCATTCGGTTCTATATGAATAATGATTCCTAGCCAACAGGCATTTGGCTAATTGCACTGTCAAGATCAAATAAGTTCTAAGGCGAGCGGACATATTTTCTTTTTTGATCGTCGAAAAAATTACTGTTACATATTGTTGGTAGCTTTTGGCAGAGTACTGATTTAATACGACGAGTGGCAGTTTGAAAGTTGATCCCTGAGTCACGCGTGAGTGTTGAAGGATACATATCAAACATCGAATGAATTTTTCGGGACCAATTAGGCACAGTGATATTTTGCGTGAGACGGTGAAATGGGAAAATACTAATTTAGTTTATCGAGAAAGTTTGTATACGAAAATAATTCTTCTGACGAGCGGCGGCAGGCTTTTAGAGCGATTTTACGCTCATGTATGGGCAACATGCAGCTGTATACGTGCTTTTGATCATTAGCTTCAAGCGAATGTTAAATCGCTTGGAAACTTTTGCCTGTATATAAGTTACATTCTTACACGGCTCTCGATTAAAGCGCGGCAGTAAATAACGAATCAATTTTCATGAGTACATCTCATTAATTGAGAAATGCGAAGCTCGCATAAATTTGCGTCAATATCGTTCGGTTTTGAGCTTCGAAAGAAGCCACACACACACACACACACACACAGACGAGCATACGCACATGCACACAGCTCAGTCAAGTAAACGACATTTTCGCGCGCTACCACGCGTTTAATCCTCTTTTATTTCCCAGGGCCGTTGCCGTTGAAATTTATAGAGATTATCCTATATTGTACATACGTATATGTAGTAAGTCTTTAGGCGAAGTCACCCTGATAATACCGCCAAAATCCAAGGACCCTCGGCCAAATATGTGGGTATGTGTGCAACAGTGACGACGACGTTAAAATCGTTAAATGGAGCGTGCACTCGGTCGCCTCGCAAGCACGCTGCGGCGCTACTAGCTGGCAGTTCTGCATTGGAGCTTCCAAAAAAGCTCATTGAATTTTATCTATTAGAAAGTTCGGCGAACTTTTATTATATCGAGGCTTTTATTACGGAGCGAGCGAGCGGGCGCGCGCGCGCAAGAAAAGGAGGAGCAGGAGGAGAGGCAACGACCTGATGGGTATAAAGAGTAGGAAGATGAGGTCAAGAATCACACTTTGGTAGCGCGGAGTGAAGAAGAAGCGACTATGCAAGCGAGCCCCGAAGGAAAGGAGAGCAGGAGAGGCGGAGGGAGAGAACGAAATAACGGAGCAGACGAGGATATAGACCGCATTTATGAAGCATCGCAGTGGCTGTGAAAATTTATAGCGACACTGGCGCGCGCGCCTCAGGATTAATAGCACACTTATGAGATATTATTAACGGGCCTCGCTTACTATCTGCCACTGCCTCGATCCTGCCCCGCGCCGCCGTCTTCGTGTGTGCGCCTGCAATGGCTCTACCTACATATATAATACCTATATAATGCGCGAGTATGTGTATACCTCGTGCGCAGCCATCCTTATATGTATCCATAACCACGCACATACGTACAGAATGGCTTTTGCTTTTGCTCGAGTCGCCGCGGTTGCCTCGGCTCGCACAACTTCCTCTCTACAGACATTACCGTAGAAGCTGAGCTCATCCTAATTTTCTTCGAGGAAAAAGTATCGCCGTGATAAGTGATCCGAGACAAAACGTTTTTCCTTGTTTTATCCTTTTCTCGCGCCCATAAAGAATCGAGTGACAAACTGTTGTGTGCCCTTTGTTACGTCCAAGACAGTCAATTTATGATTTTTGCGATTTTATCGATTTAATACTTATGCTTGAAACTTGGGATCGGAATGCTGTAATCGGCGCTAATTGCGAGGGGCGAGCTTTACCAAGTGAGAAAAAAGTGAAGCGCGCCACCACTGAGCCTCGTGTGAATCGGCTGCACGAAAGCGTACTTTCAAACTGATAAATTTCCTGAAGATAAGAAAAAAGTTTTTTAACGCAAATCAGCTCGTACGTACAAGATTGTCTGTAATGTTAAACACGCGACGACTAATAAGTTTTTGATTTCACGCGTCTCTAATAGGCCTCACCTGCGCACGGCACATACGTATAGGTGCTTAAATATATCAGCGAAAACATCGACGCCACCAACAGCAGAATCCATTAAGTAAACGAACGAGCGAGCGAACGACATCGCGATATCTCTTTTTGCGCTCGCTTGTAAGCGCACCGCACGTGGACCTGCTCGTCGTATATTATATGTAGCAGCATCAGCGCCAGCCGACTTTCCATTCATCTCGCAGTTCGGAGACGCGTTGCCCTAGAAATAACGAGCCCGAGGCACGGGCGTTGCTGCGCTTGGCGCATCCGATACACGCGCTCCCGCCGCTGCATATACAGCGTCGATGCGTGCGTGGACGACGACATGCGGCCACACACATATAGCTGCCCCGTATAATATGTACCAGCTAACGCGCGCCTACGGCTTGTCGCGCACTTTCACGAGTTTTAGCGAGGCTTTTTGATCGACTGCGTGCGTGCAACTGAGCATCGCAGTCCATCCCGCTGCAGTAGTGTCAAAATTAGACGAACGAGCGCCAGGTGCTCTTTTGTAACTAAATATCGATATTTTCACGAATTTTCACAATTGATTTTACGTATGAGAAACTCGTATCGAGTATTTTTACGAGAAATCTGTCGGCCGTGGCTTAGTAGCATACATATGTACAGATGTATACGTATATCACTCGAAACGACTGGTTTTTTTTCTTTTTTTTTTATCCCCTCGCTCTTGATATTTTCACCGTCAGTAAAATATTTCTTCTTGACTCTTGAATGCGGGAGCGTGTTTTTCGAGCGTAATTGGTCGTCGATAACCCGTTATAGAATTTCTCTGTTTATTCGATCCTCGCCACGAATTATATTTTGTAACTTTTTTTTTCGTCATTGCCGTAGAACTGTGGTTTGTCCATAAAACTCGTTTAAAAAACATAATTTTTAGTACACTCAGGAATTTTTCTCTCTCTCTACGTATGCGCTTTTCAGTGAATATTTTTTTCTTTGCAGAATGGAACATATCAGTACAAATATGAGGTCGATGACAAGACTGACAACAATTATAGTAAAATCGAATCGCGCGACGACGGCGAGGACACTCGTGATCGATATTTCGTGAAATCCAAGCAGGCTTCAACGGATGTCAATTACATAGTCGACAAACAAGGATATCAGTCGCTCGTCAAGCACGATGCGTCGGACGAGCCAAGCAGCCTTTCGGCGGGTCTTCTCGCAGTTGGCAAGGCAATCGACGATTTCAACGTGAGTGCTTAGTTTTCCTAAAAATATTCCCTTTTTTTCGCTCTCGACATTTTACACAATTTGATTCGATTTGATTTACTCGATTATCTCTTGTCGCAGGTTGGACAATCAATTTCAAATTACTCACAGGGAAAGGAGAAGACAAAGTCCGTGCAAATAATCCAAACGCAAGATGCATCTCGACAGCAGAAGCAGCAACAGCAGCAGCGGCAGCTAAATGTTGCTGAAAAAAACATCGATCGTGAACTCGATAGCAATAGAACGTCGAGCTCAAAGATCTCATTGCACAGAGCTAAATTGAATACGGCAAACTCTTTAAACGTGAATTACGTGACGCTTCCACCGGATCAACGTATCGTCGAAGCTATACCGGCTTCGAACAAAGAAATCTCGGACGAGCAAAAGCAATACGAGTCCTCGCCCTCGATAAAGGAATCAGATTTTGAAGTAGCTGCTTCTTCTTTGGTCGTTGTCGGCAATGGCGACGATGAAAACTACGCCAACGACGACGACGAGGACGACTCATCGGTGAGTGGGACAAACAACGATGATCAGCTGATCGTCGAAAACTCGGGAAGCTTCGGTCAGCGACTCGGCGGCCAAAGCGACGACGAGAACGACGACACAGCGGCCTACGCAACGACGGTCAGCACGACTTCTCGCGCGATACTGCCGATTCGCAATGGTCAACAACAATCGTTGACTTACTCGTCGAGCACCTCTCGAGACAAGCAATACTCGGCGCGTCCAAAACTTCTTAAGACGTACTTACGAGGCACAAAACCGGGATTGGGGCTAGTCTACTCGTCGAGCCCGGCTCCCGCTCAAGGCGTCACCGGCAATTCGATCGAATTCGAGGCCAGCGGAGCAGAGCATCGCGCGCGCACCGGCGTCCTTGTCAGCTCCGGCTCTCAGGCTTATTCCAGCTCGGAAAATACCGTATCGGGCAGCGTCTACGTGACGACGCCGAATCCACTTCTTATTAATTATGCCTCGCAAGGTGTTTTGTCGACCGTTTCGAGGATCACGACGCTGCCTTCTTTCCAAAAGAAGACCGAATACGTGTTCGCTAAGCCCATTGTTGTGCCGGACACCGCTGCCAAGCCTTCGAAAGAAATCCCATTCCAGTATAGCACGACTTTCAAGTGTGAAGATGACGTGGTGTACTCCAGCACACCTGATCCTTTAGCCTCTATCAAGAATCAGTTTGCCGACACAACGGCCTCACAAATACTCAACTCCATTCAAGCTGGAGTATCGCTCGTGAACTCGGGCGAGAGTAATCATGTGATTGGGAACACCGAGAGGCCGGCTCCGGTCATCGAGGAGGTCGATGATACACCGCAGGCTGAACAGACATCGATACACTTATTGAATAGCATCGGTCCACAGGATGGCAATTACGTTTCCATTAATCCAGCCTTTGGAGGCGTAGTCAAATCTCAAACCAATCCAGACGTGCAGATCCAGAAATCGGTCGAAGTTTACCAGAATTTGCCTGCTGCCAAAGTTGGAACGAAATTGGTAGAAAGACACCCTGACATGACTCAAATTCTTAAAACCGATCAGCCGAAGCCACTGTATCCTCCTTCGAATGACTTGAGCTTGAAACAGACGATTCATACCCGCAGTGATACTGTGTCTAACAGTAATCTTGGTTCTAATCAGCCTGTTTATATCGTTCCACCAGCGACTTACATCATCGAACCCTTACCACCGCAGAAAAGTAATCCCTACAAGTTCGCCACGAATCCTGTTAATACCCTAATCAATCCGAATATTTATTCGATGAAGAAATATGTGGATCAAAAAGTACACAAATTATCTCAATATCCTACTTCTTTGTATAAGCCTATTCCAATTCCCCTGGACAAGGGAGTTGATCGCAAAGTACCTAATACAGTGCATATCACTTCGTATCAGATTTCAAAACATGAGAAAGCTGCTGAACAAAGTCCAGTTTATGGAGTCAAATATGGTGTTAGTTACCAACAAATTATGAAGCCTCAGAATCCTGGATTATTTTCACCCTACATGAATAAGCTCATAACCGGAATTAATGTCAATCAGAACAACAGTAAACCTTTCAACGGTTATGCATTCAACGAAGCAACGCCAAGCTTCGTTGCAGATAAATTACGTATTGATAACAGTGGCTATTTAAACACTGTGACCGGCAAAAAGCAACAACAAATTTCCTATGCGTCCCGTAACTATCCGATTTCAAATTCACTACTTATCAGAAGGCACGCAGCTGTCAATCGGCTGAGCAAACCAGAAAGAGACGATTACGCAGGACCAGTACCACCTTTTTACCATGCACAAAGGCAATTTGGATTTCAGTCAAAATTATTCCCAGGCACGGCTCCGGCTAGAAAGGCTCGGAATCAAGAACCGACGAGGTATCCTTACCAAGGCAATTTCAGACAATCTAAAATAGAATATGGCTTTAAACCACCTATGATACCGTCGGTGCAGTACGACGAAGAGACGGCGTCCAAAGTCGAAAGTTAAGATCAACGTCGATTAGAAACTACTCAGATGTTTACATTAGAAATGGTGCATTTTTCTCGATGAGAAAAATTCCTCGGCAGTGAGTCAGTCCCTGGTGTAGATCTCTGTGTTACTATATAATAATAACTATACTTTGATTAGAAATTAAATTAGGAATTTATCTTAACGTACGCTCCAAAAATAAAATTTAGAAGTATATCTATTTAATTTAACAACCATATAAGAAAACGAAAAAATAATCATTTTGCACTAGAGACAAATCAATCGAAGGACTGATATTATTAACTAAATAGTATGTATTTTTGCGTATAATGATTTAAATCCATTCACGATTGTATAAATATTGATCTATACGGATTTAATACGTATATGTATATATATATATATAATTAATTATGCACCTGATATAATAATGTATTCTATAATATGTATATTATAAGTTTTAAAAATGTACACAAAAATAGACTTTTATGAAATTCAATAAATTATTCGATGTAGGGGAAGTTGGGGTAGTAATTTAGTAAACTAAAATTGTAATTATTGATTCCAAAATGTGAAAAAATTATTAGAAAATATATTTATAATCTCAATGCTGATGAGAATCAACTGTCTTCGTTAATTAATGAACATCTATGGTATAAAAAATTTAATTAGAAAAGAATAGAGAAGTAAAATGACATCTGCTTTTGCCTAGCCTATGGAGCACGAATGTTACGAGAAAATCTTTTTTTGACCTTCGATGTATATAAGTATATTTGACTACTTCTTGTAATTTCCCACCATATTGCTAATACAAATCTTCACTGATACTTATAAAACGTAATGAAATATCGCAAAGAAAACACACGTGTCTTCAAAACATTAAAATTATAAACAATAGCTTAAAAATGTGTCATTCATTCCCCATGTCACTAATAATTAGAAACATCGAAGTGATATGAAAAAATCTGCAGTACAACAAATGTTCACATGAAATTATTGCTCTTAAACTACGGAAAAAAATTTTGTTTGAAAATGATTGTTTTTCTCTCTCCCCAAATCAATGAAATTAATTTGAAAGTGCCTAAAAATTTAGGTTAAAATCATCATTTTTTCAATATTTTTATTGATAGACATTGTACGAAGCATTTTTTATCATTAACAGTTGCAATAAATGGTCAAAATCCGTATATGATGATGTAGATTTTTTAAATTTGGAGATGTATAATATAATATTTTGTGGAAAATACTTTTTAAAACATTAACATTTACGTTAATAATTAGATTTATTCCAGATAAAGTATTTAAATTTGACACTTTCATTAAGTTTATTCAACACGTCTAAATTATAATGAAACTAGAATTCTTATCTTGAAATATATAAATAATCAGGCTCATTAATTCGGATCGTTGTTCAAAAAGTTTTACGAGAATAAATTAGCGAGCTCAAAAAAGCGAATTTTGACACTTTAGCATGCAGTGGCGACGAGAAATTAGCGAGAGTGTAAATTGCTTCATTTTTTACAGACAAGAAGCCTCGACATTCTATGCAAAACTTGCCGCACGTAGATAGTGCACTCGTTCCTTGGCTTCTTCCTTCTAGCGTCGTCCAGCACTTCTTTTTATTCTTCTTTCTTGGTACAATTAACGTCGTGAGGCTGAAAAAAAACAACTGTCTTTTTTTCATTATCCTTACCTTACCCACCAGCGCTTTTTTCTTTCTCCTCGTTTTTTTCACGTTGCGGTTTCTAGTGGGGATACGTTATTTCTTGGCTTTAAGTGCCCCTCTTATATTTTTCTCTCCTGTCTAGTCCAATGGCGCTTGATATACAGATAGATCTTTCAGTTCTTATTAGCTCACTTCGCGACAGAAATGAGGTTGGCTAGAAAGTAAAATGGAAAGAAAAGTATGCGAGAATCGAAGTGAAAAAAGGTGAGAAATCTATTGTTTGCAACCCTTTTTAAAGTCGTATGTATTGAGATAAAAAATCTACTTTTCATCCCAGAATGATATCATTAAGAATTCAACAATTTACTGGCCCGTTAATATGATATTCACTCTTCACATTCAATTAATTCTGTCGTGATAACGGGCGTATAATTAATCATGAAAAAATATGGAGGGCAAGCAAGGTTTGCAATTGATTTTTGAAGAAGTCAAATAAAAAATTTTTCATTTCGATGTATGGATGCAATTATTTCAAAAACTATTAAAAATACTGCAGTTATTTTTCATTGCATGCGTAAAAAGATTTTGTTTTAGAAGTTATTGTTCCAAGAAGAAAGGACGAAGTATTATAATAGTAAAACTAAATGAATGTGATGATTGAAAATATCTGAATAGAAGTGAATAAAGTGTGGTTGAGAAAAGTATCCGTTCAAAAAGCTGCAATCTAAGTCGGATGAAATTTATATCTGATCTAGGTTCCTGGTTTCGAACTGGCAAGGTTAAAGAGAGAACAAGTAAGAGAAAGGTAAGTGCAAAAGCAAGTTGACGTAGAATTTATGATAATTTTGCCGAAAAGCTCTTCTTGCAAAATTAAGTCGAACCTTCCCCCGCGTCTTTTCCTTCGCAGGTTCGAGCGCTCCTCGCGCCCTTTACGCATTCAAGAACTGCTAAATTTTGTTGACTATTCTCCCTAGATCAGATTGAAACTGAAATAGTGAAAGGATAAGAGGAATAAAGAGAGAAAAGTCAGATGGAGAGGCTTCCTGTGGATGGTTCGACTTGATCGATCGATTCGTTTAATCTTAAGTACGGCGCACGAAAATTCAGAGTCAAATGCACGATTTCACAAGTAAATAAGAGATATAAAAAGTGGGATGAATAATTGCAATCGAATAAAAGCAAATTCAATTTTAATGCCAGAATATCTTCAATGACTCATTAACGGCGGGCTTTCAGGATGGCGCGATCGTGACGGCCGCATCGCTCATGGAATTGTTACGCGATCCCCCACCATTGTGCCGCAGTAATATAAAAATCATGCGAGCCGAGTCGAAGGAACAATGCTTGGGTCGGCGAATAGCAGGGCCACGCACGAGCACGTTTTTTTCTTTTCGACGCCGCCCGACTTATGTAGATCTGCATTTATTCTTGTATATTGCTGCGCACGCCACGACGTATACATATCCACATACGTACAACATACAAGCGTATTATTACGGGGGAGACAGTAGCGCGGCTCACAAAGCTCGCGAGCGGGCGTATATGCATGGATATTCCAACGCTCTGTCATTAGCATTGCAAATGAAATAAGCAGCAGCAGCAGCGGCGACGACAGGGGAGGGATAAGGTGGCGGAGAAGGAGGAGGAGGACGAAGAACACCACACACAGAGAGGGTGTGTATAAATATTAATGAAGGTCTGTTACCTCTTGAAGATTCTCAGAGCTCGCCTTACCTTATATAAGTCTCGTTTTTCTCTTTGCCACTATACACGGAGCTCGAGCGATGCTGGCGCGCGCTGCAGTCTTGCAGCTAGGGTACGATGGACTCGCCACGCGCGCGCGCACTCCCGAGCTTTTACCACCAAGCTCGCAAGGTGGCGAGAGCTTTGCCAGGCTCTCGCTTGCCTCGCTCTATATACACATACACACACACACACACACACACTCGTCTATTCTCATATAAATGTATATAGGTATAAGCGCTCTGCGCCATAGCCGCTAAGACTCACTCAGACCGCTGTAATTTGTTATGAAACACTAATTCGATTGCTTGCCATAGTGGAATTGTGTGCGCCGAGCTGCAAGCACCCAAGCCTTTCGAAAGCTATAAATTACCAAGTGCATCGTAGTACTGCCTTGCTGCTGCCACCACCGCTCGAATTCCAACTCTCTTCGTACTATATTCATGTGATTTTTTAGACCCCTCTGTTTATTTTTCCCTCTCGGCGAAGCAAGTTCAACTTGTGTCAAAAGAACCGTAAACTTTTGTATTATTATGAGCTTGTTGCGTTGCTTACAAATGTTTAATGAGCGAGTTTGGCATGATGTAAGATTTCTAGGAGAGTGCAAGATTGATTTGAAAAATGTTCTCCCTTTTGTACGTTCGTGAGAAGTAAAATTTCTTAATTTTTCTTCGGATGATGGAGCACTTTTATACCGGTTAAATGTTGAAGCATTAGGTCGAAAAATATATAAAAGCTCAAGTGCACAATGAGGATATAAAGAGAGTCCATACGCACAATCTGATCATCCATCGTAATTTCTCAAGCTCTCGAGCTTGCATTTGTACAAATCTTCAATCTCTAATCTTATCGAAGTACAAAATCATGTGGTCTGCCAATCGAATCAAACACACACTCGCATTGTGAGAGATCGAATCAAAAGGGCGAGAAAAGTGCGAAAGCGAGTTAACTTTCTCCCAGGCACGCGTATTGGATTTATGTAAGGGTGAGGGCAGAAGTTTCCTGAAAAAGCTTACGCGCCGGCTGCGTGCGTGTGTATTGGTGTAGTGCATCATCATCCCTCTTGTGTGTATGTGTACTACATAGCGCGAGTGAGCAAGTGCTTGCATACATGCGCACCGACAGTAGTCGAGTCGGAGCGAGAAAGAGAGAGGGCGAGAGAGAGAGAGAGAGAAAGAGAGAAACTGAAGCGAGAGTTACTCCTGATGGCAAGTCGACGTCGAAAACAGGAAACGTCGATTCGCGCTGAGAAATTGAAGCTATTTCCTTTAATCACAACCCACTTGGTGAACGCCCGAGTGAGCGAGCGAGTGCTGAGGCAGCGCCGGCAGCAGCAGCGAGGGAAAGATTCTTCTTCGCGATGCCGAGAGAGCTGACTCCTAGCTCGGCCCCGTGAAACATGCCAACCCGTCTGACGTTTCAGTGAACCTTGTTGCACTTCTTCATTGATTAACTTTGGATATATACATGTATATATATATATCCAGCATTATACCTTTTGCCGTGTGTTTGCCAGCAGAATTTCCCCGGCGCGAATGTATTTGCAGATACAAGTTTGAAAGAAAATCGTTTAGTTTTCAATCGCTTCGATAAAATTTTCCGAACTCTGGATCTTTTTCTTTCTCGCGCTTTTCCTCCATCTCGTTTCCACGCGGATTATCCGGGCAAACTCCAACGGCCACGAACAATTATTATTCACAAATGAGTTGGGTATTATCTAACATCATGACTATTCATAAACCAGTGGATTTTCGGTTCGCATCGAGAGCCCCCCGCGCTCACAATCGCGAAATAAAAGCCCTCCGCCGTTTGCGCGCCCGTGTACGTTTGCGGTAACACACCCGTACACCCACACACACACACACACACACACGAGGAGCGAGGAAACTCGTATTTAACTATACACACATAGCGATAGAGTGTAGGGTGAGAATCGATCAGCAAAAGGCCATTAAAACACAAAGCCCTCGAATCGAATCGGCAGTCCTGCGCCCGCGCGCGCGGCTACCAATACACGGGCTCAAGCCGGTAATGAAGTGTATTGTTTTCCGATTACATCTGCTCAACAATGATTAACCGCCTGAGCCGCTTCCTATGCATGCGTATACCAATGGTATAACGCGCGAGAGCTGTGCCACGCCGCACTGCGAGATTCTGTGTACGTGCAAATATATACAAGCAGACGATCTGCGGATTCCCTACATTTGGAGCGGACCCTGCGCTCTCTGTACCAGCGTTGTATGATCTCCGGCGCGTCGAAACGGAACTCGGATCGCCTCGGAATATGCGCACGTGCATAAATGCACAAAATAATCTGCGGCGCGTTTGTGCGTTTACACGGGGTGGCTCTGATCGATGTACTCGAGTAAAAGATTTCGCGCGATATCGCCCCGTGACGCGAGCCTGATCGATCGACGGCAAAAAACTACGATTGATCATGACGCCATTAAAAAATCAGTATTTTTTCTACACTCGAGTGACACTCGTGAATCGGCAATTGATGAACTTCTCCGAGTAATAATTGATGCGTCTATTCTTTATGAAAAATGACGGAATGCGTGCAAATGTGTATTTTAAAATGAATATACGCTTGATTGATTGCCACCCCCTTAATATTTTATCTATCGTACAGGTGCCCCTTTCGCTGATCGTTTAGAATCGCCATTATTTTTCAATCGATGCGTGTATTGGCTAATACTCTCTGAATTGACTGTCGGTCGTCGCGATCTCTGCTATTGTCCCATCGTATTTATTGTAAGTGCTCGATGTATAATACCGATAATTGATCAATTTACACCTACACAGCCATACGCAGCATCTAGGGTACACGCAGAGAGCTGAAAACACCGCGCAGTGTAAGGCTCAATTTAGGCCGAGCTATATAGAGATTAACCGAGAGAGGGAGAGGCCATCCTGGATATGCGATAAAGCGATTATGTCCCTGTTTGGAGTCGCCAACACAAAGGATCGGGCAGCCGAGCTGATACATCGGGTACACTCCTGTGCACTATAAGGTATAAGGTAATAGCCCCCAGTAGCACCGCTTGGCAGAGAGGGAGAGGGACTGACAGACAGAACGGGTCACGTGTACCTATGCTCTATACATACCTCCACGATGCATCATCCGCATAAGCCATTACGGCCTCAGGATTTTCGAGTTATATGGTTGCCATGCCAAAGCAAAACTGCACTTTGCCACCCATTGAATCGATCCATTTTGCAACGTCTGTGTATGGAACAATAACTCAGACGCGAACAGCTATAAAATATGACGAAAAAAATTCAGTGCGCCAGTGTGTCAAAGGATTCTTATGGAACAACCTGCTCTCGACAAATTCCGCATAAGCGTATAGATGACGAGAAATAAGCGCACAGCTGATCGAAAAAATAGGCTACCACTGCGCTCGAGCTTTCAAAGCTAAAAAAATAATCCATGTTGTAGTCGCTCGAAGCTTCCGTATGTCGCATAGTTTACTACCCGCCTAGTATCGGGTCAGCAGTATATACACACACACACACACATGCGCGTATCCTGTTACACATTCTCCTATGGTGAATTTGTGAATTGTCGCGTACTGCGCGGAGGCGCACGGAAGCGTATAAATTTTTGCCCCGTGCATCCCGGGATTTGCATGCAAAAGGTCATTTTTAACCATGAACATATGCGCTTACGTACAGAGAGATTATATACGCAGTGAAGCCCGAGCAAACCGCAGAGCCTATCCCGCGCTTATTTACATGTATAACTCTATTACGTTTTTGTGTATCGCCGAAGAATTGACCTTTTTTGTCACTCTTTTATTTACTATTTATTAACTTTCCAGATTTTCCGAATCGAAAAGTTAGTTGCGAGTATATAAGCTCGAGTTTTGCGCGCCTGTTGACACGATGGGTAATCTCGGGTCGCGTATCGAAAATATTAATCGTTTGCATTGTGACGTTACGTTGCAGCATTCCAGAAAAGCGCACGAGGATTTCTTTGAAATAAATATTGGTGTTTTGCTCTATTGATGTCTCTCGAGTGGTGGTAACGAAGTCGTTGCTTTGTACAAAAAGCTCACGATATTTTTTTTCCTATCAAAAGGTGCATTTTAACATTTATTGGAAAATAAAATTAACTTACTGCCTTTCGAATCATATGTATGGTTTCCGGGTAAATTTCCGCTCTTTTGGTCGCAAAAAAAAATAAAAATCCAATTAAAGCATATAAAGAAAGAATATAATATATTCATGAATTTGTGGGTATAACATTATATGAGACAAGACCTCTTTAATCTCGTTGAAAAGTCGATAAAGAAAATAGTCAGCACAAAAAAAAAGAAATCCAATGGCAAACATTTGAAAAATTCATTTAAAAAAAGCGCATCTACTCGGATGCCTGATATAAACGAAGTGCCATTCATTTTCGGTGGGCTCGTTAAAAAAAATTTTTTAGCCAAAAGTCGGTTATTAAAATGCTCCGATTGTGAAAAAAGCTCGCGCGCTCGTATCGTCGTTGCTATGCATTTACAAGCCCTATAGCAGTACAGAGCCAGTGTCCATGTGAAAGGCTGCGCGTGGAAAAGTAAAGAAAGGATTCACTTGGGCTCTCTTATTCGAAAGCTTGATCTTTCGTGGTTTTTAGCCGATTCAGCTTATTATCGAGCTTTCGTTGCTCGGGGGGAGGGAGCTTGCGCTCAACTTGTATAACGACGTCTGGCATTGTCCAGCGCCTATTAAAAGCTCGTAGGTGCGCGCACGGGTATCTCCATTATCTTCCCCTGGCAACGAGAGTTCAAGTCCTCCCGGCTCCCACTCCACGTCTCTTTGCTCACTTACATACAAGAGCATAGCAGGCGCCGTCGCCGCTTCTAGGCAAGCACCTTAACGAGGTCATGACGAGAGAAAGACACTGTATAGTCCCTTTTTTAATTTTTACACTTACCCATGTTTGTCCTCTCCCATAGTCGTTTTTCTTCTCCGTCTTTCTCACTTTTTCTCTCTCCCGTTCAAAGCACAGTGATTTTGGGGATAAAACGAGAAAGGGAGAGAGCGAGAGAAGCGAGACTTGATGGTTTACATGTATAGGAAACTTGAGTGTCGTGTAGTACCAGTAGCTGCGCTGTTTTTTTTATACCTCCAGCGCTCGTGCCCGACCGCTCGACGCGGAAAATCCTGTGTGCTGTACTTGCAGCGATTTAATTGGAAGTCATCGTCGAGTTTCGGCCAACGACCAATTACTATCTTAATTTCTTTGTCAGCTTCGCCACTTTTACGTTTTCTTTTCTCCTTTTTTTTTGTACGAGCCTTCTGTAGCTCTCTGTGTATGTGTCTCTCTTGGTGTGAGTGTGCCTGCGGAACTGCTGGGATATATACATACTTCGTTACCGAGGTTATTACACACAAATAGCAAGCAACGACGAGGACGCGCCGTATCGTTTTTCTTTTTTTCCACGCGAAAAGAATAACGAAGAATATTATTATGTCGTTGGAGTAGTATTTTTCTTTTCTCTTTTTTGCTCGTACTGCAGTTCCTGCGCGATGTGAAAAAATGTATATAAATCTATTGAAACAAATTGAAAGCACTTGTCTTACTAGCGAGTCAGGGGCTGATATAACGGAAGATTATAAGGTGCCGGTGGATGCGAATCTTCAGAATTACGTAATCTTCACGGGAGTTTCAATGAAACCTCAAGGCTTGTTAAATACGCATCCAATAGCGAATACATTTTTGCGAGTTTCCTGGGTGAGCAAAAAAAAAATTAATTCCCAAGGAAAGAATTCCAACCCCGAGTCCAATAAACGCGCTAACACTCGATGCTCCATCTAAAGCATCATGGGAACGCAATGCGCTGCTTGTTTACAGACAGGACTTTTGGCGTTTATACCGCTCGCTTCAATTCCTCCGAACTGGCATCGACATTTCAGTGTAATGTTCACAAAACTAATGGGGAGGATAACGAAGCTCGTGAAATTGCATTGCGCCAAGACCTTACACAGAACCTTCGCAGTTGGATAAAACTTTTAGCGGTTAATGAAGTTGATCATCGCAAAAATAATCAGGCTGAACAGACCTAGATATCATTGGCATTAATTAATTGAATACAGATTTGAACAGGCGATTATAGTTGGCCATTAAATCAATTACCAGTGTAAATGCTAAATGGGCGTCCGTAAAATTACTATTAGCGAGTGAGTGCACACTATTACTGTAATTGTTAATTTCAGACATGGAAAAAACGACATTCGAACTAAAACAAACGACCTTGAAAGTTTGCGATTAAAATTGACTAATTACTGGCCAAATTCTGAAGTGTCGTATCGAGAAAGAAGTAAATGAATAAAGAGTGATTTTATTCTCGAGAATATTTATTCTCGCAGTAGAGTGATAAAAAATAATAAGAAGAAAGAAGCGGAGACCACCGGAGCCATTTAGAGTAAACGTTAGCGAAAAGAAAGTGAACAGAAGCTTTGCATAGCAAAATAACGTATCAAAGATATGTAATAACACGAGTAATATCTTGACGGTATTACTTGCCAATTTTTTTTCTCTCTTCTTCTGTTTGTCCTTGAGAATTATTTCGCATGCGGAAGTACTCTTCTATACATACATATGTTTCACCACTTGTACCTACAACTCACTTGCTCGGTTTATTTCGATCATTCAATACAGTTGAGCTGGCGCTGCTAGCGCACAAAAGATGGCCTCTTTTTGAGTTTACATGATTTACAATTTATTAGCATCTTACAATACATTATCAAAATTTTACAAAACATTTTCAAATGAAAAACGCGTGTTTCTTTTTTTTTCAGTAACACAAAAGAGCGGAGCGTTGAAAAGAGTATGTTCGCGGGGTAAAAAATTCTTGATAACCTGCTTCAGCTAAAGTCGGAGAGGAAGGGGGGCGCTTTTATGAATCTTTGATACAGGCTTTATGAATTTAATTTTCAAAAGGAGATAAAACCCGTCTTATTAAGGTAAAAAGATGACTTATCGTGAGTTTTACATTTATTTAACATGATTTTGAAGAGGAGCAAAGAAAATCTTTTCGAAACAAATATTTTATTAAGCAATCTTGTAAAAAAAATTGTGTGCATAAAATTAACCATAAAGTAGGTTGAAAAATGTTCAGAGCTCCCTTTAAATTCTGAACTTTTGCAACAAATGCTGAAGGTTCATAACAAACGAACGATAGATCAGCCAAGCTGACATTGGGCTGGAGAAGCGTGAGATCGACGAGACATCATTAATATCGGCTGCAAAACTCTCTTGGTGGCCTTATGTGTGTGTGCGGGAGTCTGTATAGCTTACGAACAGGCCATGAAAAACATAAAGCCGAAAGCTCGCTCCACGGATAATTAACTAAAACGTAGAGTGAGAGCGAGCTAGCTAGAGTGTGCAGTGGGATGTATGTGCAGCTAGCTCAAACCCGTGTGTAAGAGTAATCGATCACGCAACTTTACTGACTCGGGTCACGAAGCGACTCACCGCGGACAAATGACCCATCCAAGGTCGATACCATCTGCGCTATAGACTCGCTATAGACTAGCGATAGATGCGCCATAGATGGCCCGACGACTATTATAGGAATGTCATGCTCAAACGACCCTGATCCAACACGTAAGCTTTTGGCCTATCTTATTCCTAAATGAGATTGCTAAACGAATTCAAGTGTGCAAGCATTATCAAAAATTTTTTTCGATGAATAATTTCTCGACTTGCATTGTTGTGAGTCGCAGCTGTGAGGAATGATTCTGCGTCTGCGAATGTTTCTGTTTTTTTTCTATAAAGATCGCGATGAAGGACACAGTGTCAGACACACAATTAAAGATTATGGAGAACAATTTTTCATCTAAACTACAAAAGGAAAAAAATAACACTCTCACTTTAATTATTTTGTCAAAGCGAGAAAGTAGTTTTGTGTAAAATTATTTATTTTTCAAGGCTTAGCGCTCGCCACCATAAGTCATATATATTTCTGTACAGCTCAAGTGATTTTACGAAATTTCTCAGCATGCATGCTGCTAAGGTAAACCGCGCGAAAGTCAAGCATCTATACTGTACGAACATATCGCTGCAACCCACGAAAGTAAATAAAATTGCTCTCACGCGAATAGAATTTATCACACTCCGCGCGAGGCTTTATTTCGATCTTTCGTTGGATGCAAAACCGCTTGCGAGCCGGAGAAAAGTTTCAGGCACACTACCCGAGCGGCCATTAAAAAAACTGAAGTAGAGTCATATTCTCGCGCGTAATTAGCAGTCAGCACACAAGCGCGTCCACCTCGGCATCCATGGTAGGAAGGAAAAAGCGATTGTTCTAACAGTAAAAATTCATCAAAATATGACAATTGAAGAGTGTAGAATATTGCTCTGTAACAGAAAATTCTAAACGAAGTAGACACGTTATGTTATTGAGTTTTGGAGTATTACACATCGATATTGGTATTTTTTTTAAGTCATTCGTTTCATACTGACTTCTGAATATACATTTGATAGCAGAAAATTTGTTTCGCGTGTTATTGAAAAATACAAACGTTAATATATTTAATAATTTGGCGACTAAGAAAGTTTCGAAAAGTATTGAAAAATGTCATCGGCGATGCGTACGTGAGTTCATGAAAAATCTTGATGAGAAAAAACAACAACACGTGTCTCCCGACAAGAAGATAAAGCCTGAAACTTTGGCCGACAAAATAATGCAACTTGACGAAGCGAAATTGACTCAACTTGTAATAAATAAATATATCTATAGGTATAGTGAGGGAATATAGCCGCTGTGCGCCTGGGCACACAATTTAATCGCTATATATTGACTTCTGAACTGCAGTGCAGCTTCTCGCACGCTCGCCCAAGAAGAAGTTTATCCGCGTTATCGGGTGGTGAAGCTGAAAGAGGACGGCCAACAGCAGGTGGGGGGATCGACGCGGGGCTGGAAAGCGAGGATTTGATCTAACGCCTAGCGCCAGAAGCAACAAGAAAGATTAATTAAAGCTTAAGCGTCCAAGTTAATTATTGTTCGTTAAGTAGACACTCTTGCCTTCTAGCTGCTGCAGCTCCTCTTTCGTCGGGGCTTTCAACTCTCACGAGGTAGCCCCGGCTCGGTTGGCTCTTTACGCGTCTCTATACGTGTGAGTGCATTTACAGACTCTCGCGCACAAACTTGCGCGAGCGCGCGCGATTTGTAAAAGGTCGCGGGGAACTGCCACACCTGGACAAAGTTTTAATTGACGGGAAACTTGCGCTTAAAGGTTTACTCGGCATAACCCTGCTGAGGCTAGTTTTCCTCCGGGATATAACAGATTTTCGCGACTCGCCGAGCCGGGATTTGCTATTGAGTCTTATGTATCATGTAACCCTACACACATACTGACATGAATTGGAAAACAAAAGGTGAGCTCGTGTATTACCGAGTGCGCGCGAGGCCTTTGTTAACTATGCCGGACTTTTGTGAACTACCTTGTATACTAGCACGTGCGTATGTGTGTGCACAATTGAGTTTTATTTATTGACAGACGAAACAACTGACTTGATTGAAAAGGCGAGTCTGTATGAGCTTGTACGAGACCGATAGGACGAATATTAATAAGAACTAGCGCGTACAGCAGTTCCAACTACTCATACGTATGTTGTACGAGTGGTCGATTTGTGCCTCTGTAACCGACTGCAATTTCGCCTGCAATCTCGTTGAAATCTTTGTGCTCGAGTACCCAACTGCGTTTGGACGCTAGTACTCCGAAACCTCGTCATTTGCACTGGTTACTTATTAAAATCTTTGTTTAGTTCTATACTAGAATCACATAGTTGAATTGGCTGACAACGAGAAAACCGGATTCTTTACATTTCGAGACGTTCAGGCATTTGATTGTCGAGTATTTTCATTGAGACAAGATGTAACGAGTGATATAATCAATTAGATAACGCTAAAAACGACCTATAGTGCAGTCATTGTTTTTAGTTTCTTCAGGGGTTGGTTAGTTTCTTCAGGTTTCAAAGGGAATCTCGATTATTTTTTTCAAATTCTAGAGTAAATGCAAAAAATATTCATTACGAAATTTCTAGTTACTTAACTGCTTTTCAATCTACTGGAATAATAATTACACGGCAGTATCAATCATTTTGTTCTATTCGTAGCAAGATTGAAATAGCCCTTTTATGAAAATCTTTTTTATGCATACATTGCGCCATTCGACCTGTTCGTTCAAAAACAATTTTCACGCAACTTTGTTCAGGACAAAAAATGTTAAAGTGATAATAAAATATAATTTATGTAAAATTTAAAAATAATCAAGCAGATTACAGTAAGGAACGCGAGACTCTCTGTGGCACTCGATCGATTATTATTGCACATCTCTCGCTCTCACTCCGTGTATGCGTGCAGCGATCGTTGGCAATTAATTGAGATCGCACACCCAGCTCTAGTTTGTGTAAAAATTTTGCGCAACGTCAAAATTTGCTTTGGCGCTCCGCAACTGCACTCGAATTTTTTCGTCTTCACGGCCCCTTGATATCGTCGGGCGAAAATCTTGCACAGCCCTCAGCGCGAGGCCCGTTCGGCCGATTGCGAATTTAATTATTACCTCACGGCACGTAATAGCTGGCACTACTATTCGCTCATAAGAGAGCAGCAGCAGCAGCAGCAGCAGCAAGAGCGTAGCCGTGTGCATCCGCATAGACGTACAAGCACACGAGGCACAAACCACACGGGCTCGAGAGCAGTGCAACGACGAGTCGAAAAAAGTGAAAGCCTTTTGTCTCTCTAATTAAGAGGAAAAAGAAGCTTGCTTGCTCGCGCACTCGAGCAAGCGAGTGTGTGCCTTATTTCACATGCGCGCGCGTAAGGTATGCGTCTTCAAGAAGGCCCGCAACGAACGAGTGCGATAACGATCTCATTTAAATTTGGCCCTATTTGCTTGATAATTGCGCGCGGCGCTTCGCACTGCTGCTTGTTTGTTCGCACTGCTTGTTGCAGCTGACGTTGTAGTTGTTGCTTGCGCTGCCGCTGTTATACCCAAGTAAACCAAGTCGTTGATGCGTTTTGACAAACGACTAGCCGCCCGTAGGAGTACACGAATGATACGCAACTTCACGAGCGCGTTAAAAATCAAGAAGCAAATTGTCCTTCCATTGCTACATAACTTCGAGCCCTGCGCGAGAAATTTTTTTTATTTCCTCGCAACGTCAGCGGGTTTCGTCTTACAATGAATCTCACAACGAGGACAAAAAAACCAGGGCAGTGAATATTTTTTATTATCTCGAGACTGCTTTCTAGGCACATAGGAATTTTTTTCCTCAAGGTTATGGTCTTCGACTGAGCTATGATGCACTGCGACGATCCGCACATGTATAGGTATGAAACTCACACCGAGCGTGTGACTTGACGTGTTTTTATGCCCAATATAGATTTACAATGGTCACGACTGTTTGCTTTGTTTGTCACAAAACCCGTTGATTTTGTTTCGATGCTTTACAATACAACGAGATGATCGGTGAGAAAGTGACGCGACCTTGATGCATCATTTCTAGAAGAAAAGGTTAAGCTGTCTGCTAACAACCAGTCATCTCTGTCAATTTAATTTTGAAATTTTCTCAAAGTGATAAAAATGAAATTTTTCACAAAAGTCCAATCAACATGATGAAATGTTTCGCGCAGCCATTAAAATGTATTGGGCATCAATGAGAATTGTGCTCGCATCTCATAATGTAAGTTATAATTGTCACTCGCTCCACAGGCAAGCAGCGCGTTATAATTTCCCGACAAAATGTTGCGTGAAAATTAGAATAATGAAGCTCGCGTGCGACAGAGAGAACTTTTGATCATCATAATTATTTATTTCACAGCTATTGTTTCTTACGCTGGTGCGTACAACATCGCGCTTTATAGTTGTTCGCGTTGCAAATGAAAAGAAAAACGTGTCCAACAATAAATTAACACGAAATATGGACGCAGCCGCACGAGCTATAAGTAATGCATTTTTTCTCCTCGTTTTATGTAAAATAACTATACAAGACAAGGCATGCACGAATAAAAATCTCGATGTCGAATTTCACACGATCTTTTTCCATAGTTGCATGGACGAGATAAACTATATAATAGCTTAACATAATAACATGGGTCATCGCAGCCCTATAATCATTAATTTCCCAATGCAAATGTAACAGCATCGGTAAGAGCAGCTGAGCAACCTATATACCTATAAGTACATAAGCGTGCAATGGACCTACATGATTTGCATCGTGCAGTCGCGCGCGACCTACTTTCTGCGCGCGCGAAATAAAAGGCATACACTGACACTCGGAATTTTTCTCGTAAAAATTCATCTGGTTCATAGCCGTGCCCGGCAGAGCTACGAAAAAAAGGACTCGCGGCGAGTGCGAAAAAAGACAGGCAGGCCCAAATTTACGCATACAAAGGCTGCTTGCGCGTGGCTAACAAAGTCTCAATTACCTAATTAGCCAAGCGTCGGCGGCAGTGGCGGCGCAGCGTCAGTGAGCAGCCAAGCGTTGAACGCGAGTAGCCTGGATTATCCCACGAGATGAGGTAATCGCTTGCTTTGCGCCAGGCTAGCCTCTCGCTATGCTTTCTCTCTATCTCTCGCGCGCTCCTGCTCGAGCCGCTGCCACCGCCGTACGAAGCTACTGCTATAGTCATGCTCGCGCGGGATCGAATCATATCACGCGGGTGCGAGCATCAAACGGCGCAGAGCCGGAAACACCGCGAGGTATGCGCGCTCGAGAGCTTCTTTTTTTGCGCCTAGCTCGCACGTGCCCCGGGTGAGCGTTGCCTCACATCGCACGAACTCACGCACATCAAAGCTGCAGGAGAAATCGATGCACACTCGAGCAGCGGTAACGGGGGCCGCGCGCGCATTTTTTCCGAAAGACGTGCGAGGAAAAATTGGCATCCCGACGCGTATACAACGGGGGGGGCTAGGCAGTCAAAATTTTTCGCAGTCGTAACGATTTCGCCATGCCAGAGCAGTGCGTCAACTGGCGCAGCTCGCTCCGCGATGATGATGCTAAGGTTTACCTGCGATTTTGCAAATGAACGATTGCGCTGTCAGCTAGCCGCTCTGCTTAATGTCTAACGGCTCGAGTGTAGGCGCGAATATATGCGTGCATATATTTTTTCGAATACGATTTTAATGCGCTGGTATTTCGCACAGCGTCCAATTTGCCTCTTAAATACTAATGATTTTTTGATTGATGCTGCTTTGATATAATTCAGTTTTGCGTAGATGAAAATGCTTAAAGAATATTAAATTAAATCAGACTAACCGACGGACTTTCAATTTTCGAGTGAAGCAAATAATTTTTCCGGGTCCACTTTTCATCTGAACTCGTTATATTGTCAAAACGTTTTAATAGGACGCGTAACGATCATCGATCCTTGCGTAATACTATTGAAGAACAAAATATTTGCATGACACGTGCGTCGAATTCTTCTTCTTTTTTGTTTGTGACTAATCAACACCTTATGATCGATACGCGAAACTAGTCGATTGAACTTCGTTGTATTGTATACCTCGACCGCCTTGAGACAACAAAGCCCACAACAAACACACATGGAACAAAAGGCTCGAAAAAAGTGTTGCTTCAGCGAGAGGGACAAATGGTCGATTTGCTGAAACCGAACGTGTCGAAAGTTAATACACGGTACCTCCCCCTACCATCATAATCTTTGAGAGAGGAGCACGAGAGATCGATCATCCGATAGCGAATAATCTATTTGTATGCTTTCCTCCACTTTTCTTTCTCCTGCTGCTGCTGCTGCTGGAGGTATATACGCGCTTATGCGAAACCACAGGAAGTGAGCGCGCACACCACCACACCGCGACTCGACTGCTGCTTGCCTCCGCTGCTGCTGCTGCTCAAAGCGACTCTCGAGCATATATAAGACTAGTACATCAGTGCCTCGGGCATCACTGCACTTGAACAGTTCAACCTGACCAGAGAGCACAGTTCAACGGATTTTTTCGCTCTTTTTTTTCTCCTCTTCTCTCTCTCTTCTTGTCGAGTCTCGCTCTCGCCCCGAGTAGTATCTCAGATTATAGATCGCCAGCAGCAGCTGCCGTTTGTACATTCAGCAGAGATCTAATCGTCCGCAGCTATGGACAAGGCTATAGCAAAGGTAAAATTCGAAAAACGAAATAATGTGGTCGACGCGCTGTTCAGTTTTTTTTTCTCGCGAGTGCTCTGTTTTATTCGTCCAGCATCAAGAATCTTGGCATCGAGTACTGTGTGTATCAGAAATTCGTCTCGAGCTTTTTCGCCTCTGCGGAAAGTCGGCTAAGTATCGCAGCGTTTAAATCAAGCATCGCTAGTTCGTACATCAGACAAGGTATCGTACAATGTGTATAAGTTGTGCCAAAAAGCTACGCTGCACCTTTGCTTGGGCCAGCATCGATTGTGTCGTTGATTAACAAATTAATTTTCCGAGCGTTCAATTATTCCGGCGTAAATTCTACATTCGAAATTGCAAAATTAATTACTACGAAAGCTGGCCAGGCTATAAAGTACAGGGGGCTGCGCACAATGGCAGATCGAGTATACGGCGCAGCAGCAGCAGCAGCGGCAGCAGCCGGGTAGCTCGTACAGCCAGCAAGCTTAAGTCATTGAGTATGCCAGCTTAATCTGCGAGCGTACCGGCGGCTGCAGGCAGGGCCCCAGTCGGAGCCAGTCAGGGATGTTCAAGCATATAGGGCGGATTACCTGTATCTTTCTAAATCTCTCGCTTTCTCTCGCTGCCAGACGTGATATGTAGTGGCCCAGTATCATACACACACGCATACAGCAACGCGTTACTGGCTGTAGCATCACGTGCGGATAGTATCTAAATTCCATCTATTCATGCATTCAGTTTCGTATCCTGCAAATGCACGCGCGTAATCGTAACATGTCTCACAACGCATCGACTGCCGCGTGGCCTGTTTAATATTTTATAAATATACTGGTGAAACTCATAAGCTCGAGATGGGTTTTATATTTAAATACGCATAAATTGTTCGGGCTTTGTCTTTGCTCCTCGAAACTTACTCGGAAAAGTTTTCTCTCCCTCTCTTTGGGATGAAACTTTGCCGGACTTTAATATCCAGGTACGATCGAGCGAAACATTCGGTTTCATTATTGTCTCGACTTAATATCCGCGTGGGCTACTGTGGGATCTTTCATATCCGCAATGCAAGGTGTAACAGACGCGCACGGCTGATCGTTTTTGCTCGTATCTATTTGATGAGCTTTCGTTCTGCGCGAGATATCTAGTAGCTGGCCAAACAAACACGTGTACCCAAGATTCGAGCTTAAGCTGTTTTTTCATTATCGCACGCACTGCATTCGTAAAAAAATGACTCTCAAGCTTTTGTTTTCTTTCTTATGGGTACACAGTCAGTCGGTACTCCCCGAGCGCGAGCACACACACACATACACGCGCGCGAATTTCAATATCCGCGTGGCTGGACTGTTTTCGAGCCTGTAGCTCTTTCTTTCTGTCTCTGTCTGTCTGTCTGTCTATCGGGAAAAGAAAGACATTGGAATCCTTCTGCTCTTGTGTCTATTGTATTGTATATGCAGAGAAAGACCGAGAGCCAAAGAGCTAGCACGGAAATAATATGAATTTAAAGACACGGAAAGCATCGATTCCTTTTCATTTCCCAATAAACCGACACCAATGATGCTCTCGTCGCACGCACGAGCTATTCCGTTTTTTTTTTAATCAATTCGCTGCTACGTCGCTATACTATATGAAATTCAATGGAAACTAGTCTTTAATCACAGAGTCGAGAGGCAGGCGTAATGATTGCACATTGAAATTCGTAAACGTACGCACGGGCGTGCATTTAAATAGACAAGATCTAATGTTCAATGGGATTTGCAAGCTCCCATAAACGCGCGTGTATTAAAGCGCGCCCCGTTAGAGAGAGAGAGAGTGAGATATATAGAGAGGTGGATTATCGAAAATTGACCTACATGCATGGGGCGGTAATAATTTTTCATCGAGTGCCCGGCTGATATTGATAAATTCATTAAATAATTTTGACGTGGGCGAATAAAAAATAAATGTAAAATTTCTTGAGCTGACGCGACGTGTGACACGTAGATTAGTACGGTCGAGCTTGTGTATATTGCAGTGCGCCAGAGCTGGGCTTATTGTTCCTGCTCATATAGTCGAATAGAGTCAGAAAGTGAGGTGTTTTCAGTCGAACGGAGCCTTTGATTCGAATTCGTCGGGGCTGCCACTAGCGAGCGAGCTCCACTCTATAGCTGCGAGTACCTATATACACGCGCGTGCATGAATGCCCCCCGATATGCATGTATATGTATGTATATGCATGCGCGCGTAGGATACGAGTGCAGCAGCGTGCACGTTTAATCTCATCGTTATATAGTTGACTGAATTCATACATTTTATAGATGCGATGGCTTAACTTTTCGGATTTGGCCGCGGCTCCGAAACAGCCAATTGCTTTTCTTTGCCCGATAAAAAAAAATGAGTAATTACCGCCGCTGCTGGCTAATCTTTACGTATATATAAACAAGCTGTATTGTACGCGCGGAGGGAGTTAAACAGCAACGCGATCTGGCCGCGCGCAATAAAGAAACACGAGAATCATCGGAAATAGAAAATATAATATTGTAGAGCAAACAGAGACAGCGGCGCGATTCAATGGCAAATAATCGATTTTATCTCCGTGTCTTTGCAGCGATTAAATAGCTGTATAGCGCGCGATCCGTAATTACCAGTGTCTCGATCGTAAGCGCGAGTATGGCTAGTTATGCGCGTGTGTATCGCTCGCCTCTGAACGGGAGACAGAGAAAAGAAGCAATTCGCTCGTACAAGAATGAAAAGTAAATCGCTGCGAGGTTGCGCAACGAGCTCGCGCGCGTTATACATGTGTAACACAACGAATCGTAACAAAAACCAGGCGAATTACATATAGCACCGGTGAAAGATGATGCACTTTTTTCGCGTGATACTCCGGCGCAGCGATCAGATGCGTTGCGGAGATCACGCAGCCGGTTGAATTGGAAAAAAGCTATAAATGCTTGATTCATAAAGGAGCATATCGCACGCACGGCAAACAACGACGTTTCCGCCTAGCGAATCGCGCGGGATATTAAGTTCTATTCAGCACACAGGGTTACGCGTTCGCATCCCAATCTCGAGAGCGGGAGGATTTCTTCGCATAGAATATTATATATTATAACGATACAAATATAATGTATATAAGCTCAGCAGTCACACATACGTACAATCGTGAAAGCAGACGCGTGTGACACGTTACACGGGCCTGTATTGCAACGAATGCATATCTCGAGCTGCATGCCACGTATAATAAACATTATTTGCCGCTACGTAGCGAGCAATTTATTTTCTAATTAGCTCGCTTCGCGCACTCTATACAGCAGCTGTATCCTATTGACGATATCGCCTTTTTTTGCTCTTTCAAGAGAGAGAGAGCCTCGAGTGGCGTAATATCGAATGAGTTTGAAGAAGATATGAATTATATAGCCCGAACGAATCGATGCGTATTGTAATATTATGCACGCGAATGCTAATGTCTGAAAGCAATTCGATAGATCTCGATGCTATATTTGCTCTCGTAACGGCTGCGCGTTATATTATTATTTGCTCTACGCTTCGAAAGTATTGCGCGAGAGATGTGAAGTGCACTATGCATTTTGAAATATGGTGCATATTTGTCGATGTAAGTCGCGCGCGCGCTTCTGCAGCGTCAATGTTTATTTAATCGATACTCAATAAGGCTAATTTGAATGCGTGATAAAGTTGCATAAATTTTTCGTGCGAGGTGTTGCAAAAAAAAATGAAAATAAATAAATAAATGAGTGCCATCTCTGCGCGGGCTCCGATGTTTTTATTACATTCTTGCCGCGCGATGGAATATAGAATATATCCGTAGTTTGTGGATCGTGTTATTACCGACACAATATGGCTGAAATGATGAAGCCATAGGCCTCGAATTGTGAAACCGGGCTTACATTTACACCCATAAAAGTGAACATAAACTGCATAAATCATCATTTTATTTTAACAAAAATGTATATAATAAATAAATATGCAGCTGGGCGCAAAAAGCTCCGGTTTCATTTTGTTTTTTATCTGTACTTATAACGATCGTAAATTATTCGACCGCCCGAGAATCGATCGAATATCATCGTCCTTGGTTATAGAAGGAGGAGAAGTTAGAGCGCGACTCTGAATACGCACAGTGACGGATTGCCTGGAGCGCGATGATCGGCGTTAAATCTGCATACATATTCGATGAACAATCATGCACGTCTGATTTTGCGCAGGTCATAGTGACGTTTGGCCTGATGTGCGGCTTGTCATTGGCCGAGCCCCCGATCTTGAGCAGTCAGTACGGCGTACCAGCGGTGACACCGAGCAATTCCTACGGGCCTCCGAGCTTAGGCGGCGGCAACGCGGGATACGGACAGTCGCAAGCTTCGCTGACTAACAGCTACGGGGTGCCCCTCGGGGACGAAGGTCATGGCGGCGGTCACGGAGGTGGCGGCCACGGAGGCAGCGGACACGACGAGCATCAAGATTACATCGACAGTCAGGTTTGTTCCTTTTGCTACGTTATAATGACGTTGCGGAGCTGGATAAGGGCCTAAATTGGCATTGATTGGGTGGCTTAACGAGATTTTTTTAAGCGGGAAAATGAGAAATAAAAGTCGACTCGAGGCACATGTGTTGTGCGGCTCGGCATACGTACGTAACTTGCAAAAGAGTAATTATTTCCCAGCGTCGTCGAGATGATCGTCGCTGCACGTACTCGCGAAAGCATCAGCTGCGCCGGGGTAGAAAAAAAAAGAGGCGCGAGAGAAAAAAGGGAGCTTACTTTCACGGTTGTTCGTTAAGAAAATTATGGGTTTCTCGCCTAAATAAGTGCTTTGCTCTAGGGGCTGCGCGACGCCATGAGAATTAGCAAAAGTTCCTTCCAAGTTTCGAGGCATTTGTTGATTTGCTTGTACGTATATAGCACATTCAGCCGCGCATTCAGCAAGCGCCGAGTCTTGCGCCGCGTGTGTTTGTGCGCTCATAACGAGCGGGGCTACGAACAATCGAGTCGTCGTCGTCGTGGCGCGCAAGCATCGCAAGCTCGCACACCTCGGCCCGTTGTGCGTTTTGTGCTCTGCATCCGGCGGAATGACTTCCATACACGCACGCGTTTTTTTTGCCCCATGCGTCCTTGATGCTTTAATGCGCATTGTTGCCTCTTTGTTCGCTCTTGCTCTTGATTTAATTCTCGGTAAACGCGAACGCATGAAAAAAAGAAGATGGTGCGCGAATATTAACGGAAAATAAAATTTTGTTTACTCACTCATGTTTGCCGTAGTTATTTTTGATAGACAATAATGTTGCACAAAAGTTCGTATATACGCTAAAACATCAAGCAATTGAATATGTATTGTACGTGTGTAGAGTTCACGTGCAAAACTTTACAAACGAGTAAATAGCATTGCGTACAACTCAATTTCTACGAACGTATTATACTCGGCTGTAAACAAACGTTGGTACATTATACGCGAATAGTGAAGAAAGTTATATCGCTGATCGGTTACTCAAAACCAAATAGAATTATGGAAGCTGCGAGTGCTTGCGTATATTACAAAAGTAAATTATTTGGCAGCGAAAAGGACCAAAATTCTTTCGGATTTATGCGTGGGTAGGATTCTAAGAGCGCACGATGTACATTTTCGGGCTGTATATGCGCGCGCGTGAGAGAGAGAAAGGAGTTGCGAAGATATGTCGAAAGAGTCGCACATATAGTCCTGTTGAGCAAGCAACTCGATCGCAGAGGCGCGAGTCATTAACATTCGTTTTGCGCGTGCTCTCTCTCTCTCGCGTATATATAACGTATAAAGTATACACGTGTAGCGCAGATTGCCATGGGTATTATACGATGGGAATCGGCCATTTGTGGCATGAGTTTTTCACGCTTTTCGCGACTTGTTACACATACACAGACGCACAGCACACATCCATGGACGGGCGCTGAAGCGAACACGAGTACTCACGACGGCACAAGCCTCATCGTCACTTAACCCATATTCCCGCCGCACGAGCAGCACACTGCGCGCTGAACTGCGACGCGCGGCGCATTGTTTACCGAATTTAGATGAAAACATACGCTTATATTGTTGCGCCTCGTGCCCCAGACTGAGCACCTTCTCTTGTTGCGTTTTATATCTCGTTGATGGGAATTCCCTCGCGCGACGCATGCATGTATGCGTCGCACGTAATAATAATATATATTTCGCGATATGCGAAGAGCAGACTTTTTTTACTTAATTATTGCAACGCAGCCGGTATTGCAGCCAGGGAAAAATCGGAAATGTATTAAAGGTTCGATGTATGAACAAACAATTTCAATTACTATCGGTGTATGGGCCGAGTCGATCTTTCTCTCTCTCGAACTTTTAATGAAGAAGCAGTGGAAACGCCAGGAAGTAACAAAAAGAAAAAAAAGGGTCTGCCTAGAATCAGGAGCACGAAATATATATAGATCTCTCGATGTATGTGAATTGGCGTCAGCCCAAGCTACGGTTGCTAGCACTGCTGCTGCTCCAATGTATATCTATCTTTTTCCTTGTTCGTTATATACATCGTCAAATGCGAATAAAACGGACCGTACTTATGGGCAAACAGACGGTTATCTACTCATCTCTGATCAGAGCTGTTATACCTCCCTTTCTCTCTCACTCTATCGCTTGATTATTTTGTAATTCTCTTTTTCTTTCGCGTTTCTTGCTCGATCTTCTTTTTTACGCTCACCCGATATACTCAACGATATACTCTGGCAACTTTAATATATTTCATCTCTCGGTTCTCAATGTGCGGACAATATAAATCAAAAAACAGAATTGATTTGATATTTTAGTGGGACATAAAGATCGAGGAAAGTCTAGCGAGTAAATGTGCATCGTATATTACAATAGCTCGGTGTCTTACAAATATAATACGTGCAGCTGCGCGCTTACGTCAGAGCCCATGAGCCCAAAGTGAGGGATGACTTTACTCGTGCCGCGGCGCGTGCCACACGAAGATGAATATTTTCGAGTCACGAATCAGCACTTTTATTCATATACACCTTTAATGACAATGTAATCGTGTGTTTATACATAGCCGAGGGTGGCCTGCGCGTATACATTATATTATGGACTCTCGGTGGCGAAATAGAGCTCATAGGATGCACGCGATCGATCATCAGCGCCGACGTCCTCATAGAATACACACACACCCACATGTACTCGTAAAAAAATTGAGAGACAAAAAGGTAAATCGCATAGGCACAAAAGCGGACTTTGCGTCGAGAGACTTTTTGTTCCTTTTCTTGCTAGTGAGCGAGCGAGCGAGAGAGAGAGAGAGAGAGAGAGAGATCTTGTTGCGCGAGAGGAGGCGGTTGAAATTTGCCAAGGCTACGTCATCGCTAGTTGCGAGCTGTAAAGGTTTAAAAGCCGAATGCACACTGCTCCTTTTTCTTTGCAAAGGCTCAGAGCGAGAGAGTAATTACCTCCTCGGCTCAACGACGCCAGCCTCTCTGTGTGTTTATACAACCGCACATGTACTAGATTGACTTCACGAAATAGAAGCGAACTACATACAAGTATACCCATATACTCTCGCACACAGATATGTATAGGTACTCCTACGAACGAATATGCATGCTAATCTGTGCTTTAAATTTATGGCCACCGATGATTGATAGCTCACGCGGCCCAGTGCACCCAGAGTCTATTTTTCTTTTTTCCGTATCAGCTCGCGCGACGAGGACGATGACGAGCCCGTGCTCCAAACTCATCCACACAATAATATATAATACACTCTTCCAACCTACGGCTTAGTTTCAAATAATAACTTTTATTAGCTCATCACGAAGTACTTCGTCACAGTCATCGTTGTATGGGTTGAACTTTGATCATTGTGTTGCTTTACAGCCAAAATCGTACGAGTTCGGGTACGCGGTGAAGGACGCCCAGTCCGGCAACGACTTTGGACGCAAAGAAACGAGCGACGGTGAGACCGTGCGGGGCGAGTACCGAGTTCAGCTGCCCGACGGTCGCACCCAGATCGTCACCTACACGGCCGACTGGCGCACCGGATTCCACGCCGACGTCAGGTACGAAGGAGTCGCCCAGTACCCCGAGCAGGGATACGGCCGAGGAGCTAATCAAGGATACGATCTCAACGCCAACAACTACAACAACAATAACAACTACAATAACAACAACAAATACAACTATAATCAGCAGCAGGGCAGCAACGGAGGATACGACTACAATCCGCCGAGCAACAACATCGACTCGGGATATAACAACGCCGGTAAGCAAAACGCTCATGATTACTCACGCACATATCTAAGATATACACAAGCTTGCATATATAATACGTGGACAAAAGAGCAGGATGATCTCCAACGGTCTTTTGCAGGTAATCAAGGAGCGTACAACAATTATAATTCCGGCTACAACAATTACCAATCGGGATACAACGGGGGCAACTCCCTGGACACGAGCAGCTACGCGGACGCAGTGCCTCCTCCGCCGCCCTCGGCGCCGCAGTCGACCTACGGCGTGCCCTACCGCAGGAAATGAGCCTCGAGCCCTCTCGTACAACGACGTCCTGCCAAGCTCAACTCAGCTCATACATATATCTATCCTAACTAACTATACTTTGCATATATACATATACGCGTACGTGTGTATATATTATATATACATGGCCAGTCTGCTCAATCGAGTCTATATACGTAGTATTGCCACTACTATAGGTGTGACGTTGCGAGCGTGTTTGCCTCTCTGCGTTGTTTGTGCCTGAGTACGAATGCCTGTGTATATCTTTGTAAGACGTGATGATTGACTCTCTCTGCTGAAAATAGCAATTTTACCATATCGCGAGTAATTCCATTTGCTGATGATCATTTCTTTTCGAGCCTTGGCATCGCACTTACGTCATTGAGCTGAAACGGAATTAACGGTACATATATATCGCGCGCGCATGTATATACTGTTCCCGTAGTGACATTGAATTTGCCTAGTGGTTTGCCTTTTAAAAACGAACTCCTTCACCTGTGTACCATACAAGATTCTACAATAGATTACTTTCTTCAATCGAGTGCGCCTGATATGTGCGTGAGTGTGCCTGAGAGTCTGCGCGAGTGCATCATGTTTTTTAACCGCACGATAATGCATCATTCTCATATATATAATATGTGTATGTGTCTAGATAAACTCCAGTGTGTATAACTTTCTACTTGACCATGACAATGATGATGTGCTAATGGATTTTCGTTCACATTTGCTCGCAGACGTGTGATTGCAATTCCACGAAAATCTTTCCGACTTGAAAAGGATTCATAATTCTCCACAGTCGGGAAAAATTGCGCGTGGAATATTTATATTGTGTACGAACGATTTCAAGAGTAAATGCTTTTTTTTCATCGAGCTTATCGGGAAAATGGGATTTTAGAATAACGTGTAAGTTTTAACGGAAAAAAGAAAAAAGAAAAAAAACAGTGGCAACAGCAGCGGCAGTAGCAGGAGAGTGTATTTTTTATAAAATATTTTTGTACGATTTGAATAAAATGAAAAATTTACAACTAAATCCTAGAAGAGCTTGAATGTTTATTAATTTAATTTTCATATTTGTGGCTTGCAGTCGCACGGAATCCTGGAGGGGCGAAATGTGCATTAATAAATCTGATGGAACAAAAGCAGAAAAAAGCGAAGCGCGCACGAGTGCGGCAAAATAAGCAACGTTTATACATGCCCACACACGAATACAGTACGGTAGACGCGTGTTCTTAATGTACACGGTAGTAGTAGTAGTAGTAGCAGCAGCACTCGAGTGTATAATACAGCTAGGCACAGCAGTTAGTTGCAGGTATAAAAACGTCCGGCCTGCTGCACTCGCACACGCCGAACTAAGCACGTAATTCCCGTGTATTATCGCATCGACATGAGATTTCCCCCCTCCCCCCATCTCTCTTTCTCTCTCGCTCCCGCGTGAGCTCTCGGTACTGCGGTCTTTATTGCACTTCTACAGAGAAACAACAGATGGCAATTTGGTAATCTAAGTCAATGAAGTAAGAGTAAGAGTAAGCAAGAGAGAGAAAGAGAGAATAGAGATAGAGATAGAGAGAGATAAAATGGAAAGAGAGAGAGAGAGAGTAATTCTTCCTGCGCACGCGACAAGGCGTTAAAAATGCACCAGGTATATACATATAGAAGGGGAGCAGGCGTGAGCAGCCATATCGACTTATTCCGGGTGCTGCTCCATGATACACGCATCAGTCGAAGAAAATTCGCCAAATCATAGGCCTGTAGCAGTGGCAAGACAACTTTATGAGAGTCTTAACGTCGGGAGCACGACTCGCGCTCCTATAATATGTAGAGGCCGCTCTTTAACGAAAACGTTTTACGCGTTGAGCATTTTCCTGTTCGTGATAATATACACATTCCTTCTGTTCCTCATGTATGACCCATCGTTACACAATTTATAAGAGCTGCTTGATCATCTTCAAGAATAGCTTCCTCAATACCATTATTCATACTTTTCATTGGTTTTCTTTGTCAATATACCTGAATTAACATAAAGCTTAATCACTATGTTAATCGGGGAGCAACAAATGTGCGTCAAATCAGCGAATTAAGAAAAATTAAGTAAAATAATGAATTGATTAATTGATTTTTTCCGCAATTCTTCCTTAAAAATAAAAATACTCAGATAGAACTCCATCAAAGTGTGTTATAAACCGTCGAAAATGTGCTACTGCTCGCGGTTTTGTCGATAATGCATCATCATTTCTCTTCTGCTATGCATTATCTTATATGTGGTATTTCACGTCAACTCTCCCAGTGCCGCGCGGCGCGGCAGTATTAAGTCAAATCACTAAATTTGTGAATCGCTGTAAAAGTACTAAAATGCACCTAGAGAAAAAAACTAACCCATGATTTTGATGGGAAATCGCCTCAGCTTTCCGATGGTGAGGTCAGATTTTCCGAAATTTTCTGCTTTACCCGGGAAAATCGCTGGGAAAACTTTAAATATAATATTGAGTGTTTTGATAGGAAAAATGTGGCTTAGACGAAAAAAAGGTCTATGACTTGTTCATGATACATTACAATAATTTTTGGGAGTCTAGTAACCTTTCAAGATTTTTCATCATCACGTTTGAAGAAAAATTCAAATCAGATATCATAATTTGTTATAAAAGAACCGGAGTTAGTCTTTCTAAGCTCTGTTCTTTGGGGTTTCATATTAAATATTTTTACTTTATCTTATAGCTGAGGCTTCTCCTTTGTATTTCTATAACATCAATCTCAAGAGATCATTAACTTATCATTAGGTAAATAAAGAAAAAAACGATTCATCGACGAAAAAAAATATCGAATGGGAAAAAAGTACAGAAGCTGAGAGCCATAAATATAACTGCGCTCGCGCGCGATCTACGCGGTAGTAACAGTAATTCACATCAATTGCTCGAGAGTTTGAGTTTTGTACTTCATCTCCAGCTCAAGGTACGGCACGCGTGCACACAGGTAACTAGGATATAATACTTTCTCCCGCTGCTCGCGCGGCAATGGTGAACGATGCGCGTGCCGAATAGCCGTGTTATTCGAGATTATATGCACGTATATTTGTGTGTGTGTGTGTGTGTGTGTGTGTGTGTGTGTGTGTGTGTGTGTGTGTGTGCGGCCACGTATACACACGCGCATAGAGCACAAATGGATGAGGTCTGGTTATGCCTGTCGATGGATGCCTCTTGCGTGGGAAAAGATTTGGGCGGTTTCATAAAGCTATTTAGTTCCTTAAACTTGCAAAAATAACTTGGCCTCAAAGAGATATTTTTTAACTTTAAAGCTGAGACGAGGCAAGAAAAAAACGAAGCACCCAGTAAGGCGGCAGACATCGCGCAATTACGAGGATCGTACATATAAAGGAGGAAAAAAACGTCGGATTATGATTTTCTCGCGCAACTGCAACCGAGGAAAATTAACATTTGATGGTGTGAGCTGGATTACATCATCATCGCCATCATCGCCACACGCTCGGGCACAAAGCTTGACTGATCGTGGGATGATGTTTAACGTGCTTCACATACACAATATTCATGTACAAACGTGTGTCCGTAAATCCTCTGCAGCAACCGTGACTTTCGACAAATGGATCTTATATATTAATCAAAGTAAGAAAAACCAAGCGCAGTTGTATGTGCGTGTAAAGTGTTATAAATTTCTTGCAGCACTTGTTGAACTATATTACACACTTACTCTCGCACATACAACCGTCTAAATTGCGGTTTGGATCGATTCCAAATATTAAAATCTCAATGAATATCAATGAATATGCCGAATTGTTATTATTCCATTGCAAAACGAAGAGCATAATTATATTTGACACGGGCTTCGCAGGAGGTAGGAGGCTTGGCTGAATTCGATTTAACTAGTTTTAACGATTCGAATTATTCGGGCAAAAAGGACAAAGGGATGGTCTTGAAAAGCGCTCGCGTTACAGTATTTCGTCGAAGAGACTTTGGAAGTTGAAATTTTACTTGGGAAAGAACGAGGAAGCATATAAATCCAAATTAACTCTTTGAACTCTCGCAAATAGTCTCTGAATAATTAACTGTAGCGAACCACCTAATCAAGCATTTTTCGGTGCCATCATCAGAGCGAGCAAAAAAGAAACAACAAAAAAAAACGAAGAAAGGCCCACTAATGACAGTATGACGGAGGCTCAAGAGCAAGTAATATCCTTGGCTCTGATTTCATAAAAGAGGAAATGATAATCCAAGCATTTAATCCGCATAGCCTACACACGCGCTTTGTATGCTGCGCTCAAAGCCTCGTGCATGTGAGTATGTATAGAGGCTGTAGAGCCGATTACGGATGCCCTACTATAGAGTCGCTCCTACATACGCAGCTTTCACGATGCAACAGCAGCAGCCAGCCACAGCATCGAACCGAAATGGACATTATATTCATGCACAAGCGAGCTATCGCAGAAATATTCCATATCTATATGCTTAGGATATCCTCTTTGAGCATTATGCGCAAGAGACGTTTCGAGTTTGATGCATATAAGATGGATATGTAGTAAACAATGCAGCAAGAGAGACGGTCCGTTATTAGTACATAGCTCCACAGACATTGGCTGCACACTCGCACAGAGCACGTACAGATATATAATGTATACAGCATATACAAACGCTCGCTGTTGAGGCATCTCTATCGTTTCTATATAAATAAAAGCATCTTACGTTACTCATACATACTGCATATTTCTCACAGTATTGTAAACCAATACTTTCAGTATAAGTGCTAAAGATTCACTAGCCAGTACTAAGCTCTCTGAATAGAATATATTCGAATAAGTAAAATTACAAACTGTAATAAACTTACAAACTGTAAGTGTAAATGAGTACGTAAAATGGAGATAACCATTGTGGCTCATACAATTTTTGTAAAATCAGTGCATACATTTCCAAAGTCTATTTATCAAAATCACCATTTCTGATTGCCTGCGTCCAATTACAACCGAAGGTCAGCTGGAAAAATCGCATTATACAAAAATATGAGAATTTAAGGTCGAAGAAAATTTTCGCCAAGACTTTTCCTTGTGTTTAGACATTTTCCCATGCAAAAAATACACCTATGCACACAATGCATCGCTATTCCATGTACATCATACGAACCCAAAACTATTCTTGCAGCAGCGCCATTATATCATTAAAGCCGTACGTGCAAGCTATTACGATTTTTTCTAAAAAAATCTCGCAAAATCGCTCTAAATATACAGCAAGCCAATCTGCGAGGGCGTATTTAAGCTCGGGGACCTGCATAATACATAACTACTTAATTGCCGATCGTGCGCCATATATTAATCCGAGCAACATAATGAACGTTTTGCGCGAGCAAAGGGGCTTTACGTGAAAAAATGAAGTCATTAAAAAATCGACTATTTTATGTTGAGCGCGTGCGTGTTAGATCACGAATAAAATCTAGAAATTAGAATTTCGCGCGATCGCGTCTCACCTCAGCTCGAGTCTGACCTTTTTTCCCCCTCGTTGCAAGTGTTGCATAGTCTAAATATAGCCGGAGGATAAGGTCGAGCTTTCATCGCGGCAATATAAAGTTTCCATGCATTATCCTAAATCCGTGTATATACTTCACGAGTGAAACGTTATTTTTCTTGGAAAAAAATAACCAGTTCGAGTTTGTAATGAAAAAAGTTAACGAATCGGTATAATTTTGGGCTAAATTGAATATAACTAACTGCAGCGACTTTAATTAAGCTCTTAGTGCTTGCGAGAGTTAAGAAAGGCTTGAATGTTTATCGACAGAGCGACTTATGCTAGAAATGAAAAGTCTTCTTTATTCGCGCTCGCAAAAATGACAGCATTTAATTTATCGCGAAAAGGAGAGTCACAAATTGGAAAATGAAATCTTGAGAGAAAGAAAACACAAACACACGCAATTATGGAAAAATCAAAGCTTATCTCGCTCAGTTGAGCTTTCACGATACGTCAAACAATGTTGCGGGGCTCGTGTAGCCATTATGTTTATGTGCAGCGCTTTTATGTCAAGCTGCGCGTACTGCGTCGAGTTGCGGTAGCGGTTAATAACGCGCGCGTCTGCGGAGAGTGAAAAACGTTGAAACTACAGCGCCTCTTTCATTATCCCTCGAAGAAACAATAATTTCTCGCGCGTCAAAAACTCAAAGGTTTTTAATTATGTACCCCCGTGTATTTAGCGTTGTATACGCGTGGTACACCCGCCATCTCTCTCTATATACACTATTCCCCGCGAATATAATGACGCGAATCTCCCTTGGTTTTCACACGGATCGTTTTTTTCTTTTAATTTTCTTTCGTTTCCTCTCGTTAAATGTACCTGAGTATATACACGTTATAGAACGTCGATGCCGTGCTCAAAAGCTCCCACTCTCTCCCCCTATATATGTTATGTCTCTCAATCTCTCTGCATTACAATACTCACTCGTACGCGCGCGTACACAAAGCTTTGGCACCTTTTTTGCCTCTCTTTCTTTCGAACTTATGTACATCAACTCAGCGTGGCTTGATTACGAGAATAAAGACGTTTTTCTTATACCACGCTCGTCCTGCTGTACACATTTATATATTTATATATATCATGGTTTTTTTGTTGTCTGAGCTCCTTAAAGCGTAAAATGATGAGCCGGGCTGCGGAGAAAGACGAAAGAACTATGGACTTCTTGGCTTTTTGAAAAATTGTGAAAGGCAAAGACTGAGAGAGAATGAAGAAAAAGGGGTCTCGAATCTCGATTATGCCGAATGCCTATTATGTCAAAGTGGACCTTGATGATGATAGCTGACTCGACCTCATATTAATATACACGAACGACGAAAAAAAAATATCCGCAGTTATTTCTCTGTTTGTCTTGTGATGTCTTACAAAATTCAAAGATATTGAAATATTGAGAATGATTTATCATAGCTTTTCAGCAATATGAATCAAGGGACAGAATAAAACTTGAATAATAACTACAAAATACAAGTTCAAATTCAAGAAGCTTTTTAAAAATATATAAAATACGTAGTGTATTTTCTATTCTATAGATACTTCGTCAACAATGTAATGATCGAAAAATAATATTGGTAGCACTTGCGTTAATATTAAATATTGTTATGTATATAGACGTATATATTCGTATGCGGAGAGAGAGAGAGAGCAAAAAAGGCTCTCTTGCGCACGAGCAAATCGATTTCACGCTTTCGCGCCTCGACACTCCATATACCCACCAACGCGACTAGTGCTCGCACACATATTTCCTGCTACTTGCACCACTAGTATGCATGTATACATATATGTATGTGTGTGGGTGTGTGAGTATGTTTGCGAGGGTTGCCGGAGCGAAAAAGAGCTGAGCTTTTATAACCCAAGTCGAAATGTTCTCTCGCAAGCGGATGATCGATCGATCAGCAAATTGAACGTTTGAGGCCCATCGAGCCACCGCACATTCATACGTACCTGCACACAAATACATGCAGACACATACTGCAAATGATCTCTCTTACACTTTCTTCGAGCCACGACACCCACAACACACGAGGCAGCCGTCGGCTTGGTAGCTTTATCTTGTAATCAGAACTTCAGCTGCTGCTGCTGCGCTTGCTTCATCCATGAATTAATAGCTAATTCGCACGGAATGTATATCTACGTTTAGTGTGGCCGAAGTCTTTAATGAAAATTTCGTGTGGCCTCTTTTACTTAATTCTTTGCGGACGGCCTAGATTTTTGTTACTGGCGAAAACTATCCTGCACTCGAGACATTTAACTCTGGGTCATTATCCTCGAGTTCATTTATTTTTTTTGTAATTCAACTTTACGCTCGTATCGATGTAACTAAATAGCACTGCGAAGCAAACGATTCATGACCGTAAAATCAATCAGAGATATCGATGATATAACGAAGGATAGAATTAAAATTTAATTGAAATTATGCTTCAGAGCTTGTACGTGCTCATAGAATGTGTTGATTACGCTACACTGGCGTAATATATGGATACGTGATAAATGTCATCGTTTGTGCGTGCACTTCAAGATCAATTGATTTCATTAATTTCCGTGCAGGCGAGAACACATAACGAAAATTCGTGAATTCGTAATTATTAGTTCACCCACTACTTTGATCTTCCAGACGCTAAAATAGCGTATAAATCCTTATGTATCTTTAAGGGGGAAAAGGTACCTAAAAATAAAAATGTTTTTATTTGATTTAGCAGAGCTCATTCGTCACTTTCAAACAATATATTTATGATTTAAATTTCGGCAAATTAGGTAAAATTAAAAAATGCATGTTCACTCATACGTACAGAGCAACCTACAAGTTCGATCACTCCCGAAGTGATTGCGAAGTGAGTGAGGTCCGTAAGTATTGATGTTCCGAAGATTGGTGTTATAGCTCAAAGAGTCGGCTCTGAATCTTGCACCAAGTGACCAAAAACATGACTTAGCCACAAAACGCAAAAGTTTAGAGTTTTGAAAAATGCAATGAAAAGGCTAGGAAAAATCCTACTAAAAAGTCAAATAAACAAAATTGTGTTTTTTAGGTTCCTTTTAGTTAAGCTATAAGCATGCTATCCGATTCACCGATGATCTATATGTTTATGATGCCATCAGATTTTCTCTCCGGATCTATGGAGATGACTTTTCACTCGATAGATTTCATATTAATCGAAAAAAGTACTTTGCGGCTTGCTCTCGCTAAAGCGATTCTATATTTTGCCTTATAGGGTGATTTATTCTTTCAACTCGCGTGTGTACGTATACGCGTCCCGACTGGAAATTAGCATAAACGTGTAAATCAAGCGGGGTGTGATGCCGCGCGCCACCACTGTATATACGAATGGTAGGAGAGGAAATGCGCCGAATGCAATAGCCGCTGCTGCGAACGAAAGTGCTTGTCTCGCGGATTTTTCGCAGACGAAAGTCGTAAAAACTGCGTGGGTGCGCTCCGAAAGAGAGGCTCAATACAAAGAATTATGAGCTATTGCGACATTTTTGTTTGCGAGTATCGCCGTGTACCACTTGCGTGCTTACATACATCTACATCGAGTGCTATTGGCCGTTTTTTGCTAACGCGAGCTTACCGATGATTTATCATTTGTAATTTAGTTTGCTGCACTATACGCGAATCTCTCATTGCGTATTGCTTTACGGAGATGAAATGGCTCTGCAGTAAAAGGCATTAAACATCTAATATTCTTTTTCTTAAACTTGCCGTATTTTGTTGCATTCACATTAATTCAATTATTTCTGTTCTCATTGACTGAGGGTAATACGTCGCTAGGATTATGACTGTTTCACCGTCAATAAAATCAGTACCAAAGATTTTAAGGAAATCAGAATTCTCCTCAATTCCCTCACTTGCATAATGAACATTGTCACGAGGTAAATTAAGATTTTTGCAAAAAAAATTTAAGTTACTATTTTCATCTTTGCAATGCTTCACCATCTATCATAAGATAGATAGATACTCGTTCGACGTCATAGTTGTGAACTGCAAATGACTTTTTTTTGCCTTTGCTGCTTTTCGATTCCCCATCAACGCCAAAGCACGTATATATCTAGACGTAAAAAAGAAATGCAATGCAACGAGGCCGACATAAGATCGAAAAACGGAGAGAAAGGAAGTAGGCTAACGTAGCCAAGAGCTGTACGAGTAACTCGGGGTCTCGCCGCCTCTGACGATGAAGATACGATCGTCAATTTTTTCCTATCTCCCAGCTCGATTCGCTCTTTTTTTTTCGTCGTGCGGCGACGCGAGAATTCGCACGAAAGCGCGCGTTTTTATGCCCAGTTATATGCGTTTTACTATATACATTTCATATATATACGCGTGGGTGCGATAAACAGGTCAATCGATCAGAGCCCCGTTATACATAGTATAAGAGATGTACCTTGGTGAAACCCAAAAAGGCTTCCAAGTTCGGCTATATAAGTATGATAAAGCACAAGTGGTAAGGAGCTTTTTGGCTTGACGACTCTACGATATCTCATGAATTTTCTGCAAGCTCAAGCCGAAGATAGAAAGAGATGTGGCCGTTACTCGGCTCGCTTCGGAAATTGATACTTATAGTTGCCTATTTACTGCTACATTAAGAAGCCTTCAGGCGTAGTTACACGACGAAATGATTTTCGTAACTCATGTGTAGCTAACGTAAAGTTTCTTACTCGGCTCGGATGGGCCATATATATATATACATATATAACTTTATCGTCATCGCGATCGTCTTTGATGGTTCTTCTTGTTGTTGATCGCTTTCTATATTTATGCGAGCAGATATATAAAACGATCCGGCGTAAAAGCCGAGCGGATAATCATCCGTTTCCTCGAGCCCAAGTTTCAGCGTGTATTTATTAAATTTTCAAGCTTGGCAAAGTGCGTAAAAATATTCTTATTTTTTTAATATTCCCGGTAAATCAACAAAAGCATATACAAAAATGCGTGAAAGCGTCTCGTCGTAGAGCGTAACGTCGATTACGAGCAATTTGTAACGCAGCAGAAGCTGCAACAGGAGAAACAGAAATAGCAGTGGAGGCATTGATGGCTATATATGTGCAAACATACATCTGCAGATACTCGCAATGCAAAGTGTTGTACTACAAGTACAATTACAAGCCTATTCACACACAGAGAAGCCTCTCATGGTAATATAGACAAATATACACACGTAAATACTCGGATAAACGCAACGCTTGGGCACATTGTAGATTCGAGCAGTTATCTAGCTGCGATAGTTGTTATAATAGATGTTACTGAAATATCTATTGTGTGTGCGTATACGTATATACAATAGCTGGAGCGAACGCGACTCGCATACCACGACACTTTGGCTTTGTTATTATTGCCAGGGCTGCTGCTGCTGCTGCTGTATGCATGCAGCGCTATTGCTGCAGCGCTTACGTATATACTGCAAGCTTTCAGTCAGTCAGCCCTTATAACTCGCGCATACCGAGCAGCGGTTCGCGTCAAAAGTACTAGCATACGTCTATGTGTGCGTGTATACGTGTGCACACATAAACGATAATGCGCCGCAATTTCGTCTCTGCGCGAGCGAGCGAGCGAGCGTGAATAAACCATCATCAGCCGCTCGCGAAAAAGAGAATTATTGCGCGTAATTTCGACTGCCTTATCGACACAATGCCGCGTTAATTAGGATCTAACTTTGTGCGTGAACGCGCTCCTCTTAGCCACCAATACTAATTTGCCCGAACTCATCTATAGGTTTATGATATCGCTAAGCGATTAATCATTCATCCAGGTGTCGCTGCTGTCTTGGGCCTTTCCTCTTTTAGCGCAATATTTTTTCCTCCGTGTGCGCTGAAAACAGGGTTTACTTTTCGCGATCCGTTCGCAAGTAAAAAGACGTAAAAGCTCCGATCAAATTAAATTCCTCCTTCTGCATATACATTTTACGGGATATACATAGATATACGACATGGCGTGCAATTACCATCGGACATTTTTGCTAATGAACTGTAAAATGGCTAATTGTAATTATCCACTTTCCAGGACTCGCAGGATCGAAACGAGTGGAAATAGTATAAGCATTATTGCGACGACGGTGCACTACGCTCTAAGAATCACGAACAATTTTCCGTTTTCTCTGCACGTTATTACGTATTCTTGATCTTTATTACAGTGTTCTTGGGTTCTTGAGTTCACACACATGCAATTTTGTAAGCAACTTTGCAGCAATTTATATTTTACATTTATTCAAATAAATATTTTTGTTATATCAATTTGGTAAAATTGATAATATTAATATACGTGAATTATATAATAGAACATTTTTCAATAATAACTGCTGATTTGAATTGTGCCACAGAAAAATAGTTAATTGCACGCACGATAGATCGAGTATGAAAAAACAATTACTTCAAGAACTCGCAAGTAATTAAGTGTGTCCATTCACAAGATGTGAATGATGATTGAGTGATTGACAAGGATGATAAAATATCGTCGACTTTATGAATTTTCTCTTCTATATTGGCGCAAGAGTCAGTTTGCTCGATAATATCGCTGTTTGTCACTGAGTCACGCAAATCTGTTTATAAATGTAATGTTCGTGGATATAAAAATAGCTTGATGTAAAATTACTCATTGGCAGATGCACGATGTGCAAATACGTATGCAATAATTCTGACGAATTTTCAGTTGAATGGTTTTTGGTTCAAAGTAAATTATGAAAGTCGAATTATCAAAAATTTACTTAATAATCGCAAGACAGCAATTTTTTACCTATTCCAGTTTGATTATCTTGTCTTTTATTTTTCACATCTATAATGTTTTCTTTATTCTTTTTCTTCGACTATATACACTGAAAAAAAAAATAATAGCGCGGTAAGTTTTCAAATATATGAGTAAAATTATTTACATACCATCGAGTTTAAACAATACAAAGCTTGAGCGCTATTGAAAACTTGAAAAACACATACATTTACTACCCCCATAAAGCTTGTACTGGGACACGTACCGGGGAATAATAACAGTAAGTTATTGCATTGGCTCGTTACATCGACATTATAAACGTACTAGATTTACGCACATGGGTGGCTGACAATATCAGCGTTACTCCTCGTGAAATATATGGTCATCCAAATCCCATCTCTGCATTGAAATCTCGTTGAAGAGCGACTTTTTGACTTTCCACATCTTGTTTATGCAAATGCAGGTACAATGATCATTATACTTTACTGAAAATACATGTTTGTCTCGCAGGATCATAGGAGAGTAAACGACGAGTCGAGGCACGAAAAAGGCTAATGCTCAAGACAAATGTAATAATAAGCCTCGGCAATGAGCTATCGAGCCACCGATCATCGATTTCAAACTCATCATCTTTATTAGCCTGCGCACGCGTAAACATCGCACGTGTGTGTTATGAGAAAATTGCGTGCTTCGAGGCTCACACGTAACGTGATTTAAAGTGAAACGAACGAGATCGAGCAATGCCGAGTAGGCCTAATTATCAGAATGCGAGCTCCCGAGTGTCATTCTGTAAATAATATTTGCAAATTGCGAACTTGCAGATAAATGCAGGGTGCAGAACTCGTGGAAATTGATGAATATCGTCGTGGAATCGAGATTCTCTCCTTGAAAGTACGATGCAGGGAATATGCAAGAGCATTCAATCATCGTCATCTCCGGTAAAGGGTAATTGCGCATGGATCGAATCTTTTCTCGGGAGCAGAAGTAGGATTTGCCGGGGGTACGGTGCAAAAATTATGTCAGTGCGCATTCGCGGATTATCGGCTCGTATACACGCGAGATCATAGAGTAGAAATTTGCATCTACGATAATATATCTATTATTAAATCGCTATACATAACGAGGGGCCTTTCGTAAAGTCGACTTGTCGGAGGAGCTACGAGAGGATACATACGAAGCCGACGCGCGCGCGGTAATAATCTCTCCCCCAATATAATGCGCGAGGATGATTGCAGCGCAAGGCGCATCTCAACTTGTCGCGCTTATATATAAGCCACTGGCTGCAAACGACTTTGCCTGAGTTGCCAATTGTCCGTAGCGCAATTCTCAATCTGCGAAGCCAACTCTAGCCGCTGCGCAGTACATAACAATATAGCTCATACACGATTCAGATATGAATTGGCTCCAGGTGAGAGAGGCTATTCAGTGGCTACTTATTGTCTTTCGGTGCGAGTATCGAGGTGCGCTCCCGAGCAAGCCTCATTTCCACTCGACAAAGCTACCATTTAGTGCTTAAACTCATTCGCGCTACAGTGCATATCCGAAACGAACCGCGCGCGCTATTGTGCAAACAACGACTATTGTGCTCGACATTTTTTCTCTATCAAATATGCCTTATATATTTCCCATCGCAGGTGAAGACGTGTTTAATCGCATCTTTGATAGTCCTGTCGGATTACGGCATTTTTGGGGCTCAATTGCCTGGCGACAACGGCTATATCTACGACAAGCCCGCAATCCTCCCCGGCAATGATTTCGGCCGTCGCATCAACCCGGACTATCCAGATGCCTTGGCTGGCAACAACAATTACGGACGAGCTGGATTTTCTCGAGGCACGAGTATTAATAACGGCTTTGCTTACCCAACGGGTCAGCAATCGCCTTATCAAGAGTATCCGGACTATCGAGGAAACTATCAAGGAAATTATCGGGGCTATCAGGCTTATAGAGACGATGGGAGGTTTGGCGCCTATCGAGGTTACAACACTAACGAGGGCACAAGGGTTCGTTATATTTTCTCTTTCATTTTTCATTTTTATCGGCTGAAAATTAAAACTGACGTCAATTCTCTTTTTCCATGGGCATGAAAGAGATTAGTCCTCCTCGTAGCTTCGAGTAGTTTTTATTGACAGTTTTAAATTGTTTGTTTGTTATCAAAAATTAGCCGTTGTCGATTAATTTAGAAACTCTTTTTGGGTAATTTTTTAGTTGTCTCGACGTTGCAATTCTATTATTGTGTCATTTATTAAAAACTTTTTTTTTAAATTGAAATAAAAACATTTTCGAGAAAATCTCGTTAACGAAGATCATTTCAAACAGCTTACCCCTAGAATAGACATCGTGCAACGTCTGAACTCAATTAGTTCAATAAATCACTGCGAAATTCAAATTTTCCTACGCCTGCCTCTTCTCGATCCATGGTAATTTTAATCTTGCTAGTAATAAAAGTTATCTAATTTCAAAGAGTTCACGCACTTTTCTGAGTTTTTTCGATGTTCGTTTTTTTCATAATTATTTTAAAAAATGTAACAGAGGGTAAGGAGGTACTGTTATCTTCATCAAGTCTAATTTGGTGTATGAGATACTCCGACGTTGCCATGGGTTGCGGTTTTCAATATATTTATACATGGCAGATGCTATACGTGTAGTCTCGCACTCGGCTGGGCAGGAATGAAGTAGCGCTCTAATAATGTTATAAGCAAACTTTGAATTAGTCTAAAATGCTTGCATCATTATACAAAAATTTCTCCGGCAATGCCGTCATTATCATCTTATCGTGTTCTTGAACTTTGTGTATACAAGCTAACCGCAATTTCAAATTCTGCGCAGCTCTTGCCGCCCGCAGACACATTTTAACCCGTCTAATTTTTCCCTCTTTCTCTTTCTCTCTGTATCTCGGTGGCTTTCGTTGCCTCTAAAATCGAGCCGAGCATCTTAGAAGTCTCTGTGTGACGGTAATAAACTTAGTCGAAAAACTGAGGCATGCTATAGAGCTCGTGCACAAGAAATAGAGAGAGAGAGAGAGAGAGACCATTAAAGCCAACAGCTTTGCGTGAACTCCACTCGAAAGTGCTCCTCCCTCACATCGTCGTCTATATTATATATAGCGCATAGGAGAATTTTCTCGGATGGATGAAGTCGAGCTGATGGGCGGGGGGTAGGGTTGAAAGGGAAGCTCGACTAATTGCATACTTGCCTAAAGATTAACAACTTCCGCGTCCGTTACTGTACGTATAGCTCGCGCACACTAGCCGTAGACTCCTTTTTACGAGCTTCGCTTTGCTCCTTTTTGGGACAGTGTATGTACTGCTGCTGCTGCTGCTGCTGCTGCTGCTGCTGCTGCTTCTGTGCTCGGGCTCGGCTTTTTCGCGAAATTAGCCCTTCCTAAACGTCGCCACCGGACAACCCATACATCCTACGACGTCCAACGATCTAATCTGATCATCCGAGTTCCACTTTGTGGCGCGCGTGTTGTTGGATTTTATGGCTTTCTTGCCAATATGACTGTATCTTTTTCAGCCTCTTGAACCTACCTCATATACTCACGTTTGTTATCGCGTTTAAGAGTCCCCTCGAACGAAAAATCAATTCATGTTATATATTTGTTTTTCAAAACTTCGTCAATTTTCATGCTGTCCTTATTCATAAACTTGAAGCTTCAAATATGCTGACAAACGTTTAGTGGGTCACTTTATGAGTAATTAGCTACTGGCATATTTTTGACATGTAATTATCTTACGGTTGAGGTATATAACTTTGCTCACGGCAAATATTCACCCAGCAGTGACTCAAAGTAAGGCTCAAACGTCAGCAGCGCTTCTCTGTAAAGTCATATCAGAAGAAGCTCTTGCGCGAGGTAGCGATTCCTGCGTACGGTACAACTTGAAAACTAATGCTTTGAAAGCAAATGACACTTGCGATATTTCGATAGTATATCGGGGCTATATTACTCACAGTCAACAGTGCGTTAAAAAGTGGGGCTTTTTAGCATACCCTGATGGACGTCAGAGTAGGAGTTTAACCTCATTTTAATATAAGGGATAACAAAGAATTTTATAATAAGGCTTATCGAAATTTCTCGACTCGAGCATTAATTTACTAATAGGAAAATGTAATAAAGCATTATAATTAGGTCTTTGCGTGAGCTTTGAGCTATGAAAATCGTTCGAATGATTTTATCTTCTGATTTTGTACCCTTTTAAAAGCTGCAGAGTCAAACGAAGCAAATTAGCCCAACTATATATACAACATATTCATTTTCTGCTTCATATTATAAAGCAAACAAGATGTATGCAATATCCGCAGCTCGACATACAGCAGCAATATTTATTTTAGTCGCAGCTTAAAGAACAAAATAAAATTTCACCGATGAATGCGTGGCTCAATCTGTGCAGTATTGACACAGGGTCAACCTCATTCGATTGCTCGGCCAAAGTATCTCGTCAGCTGATTTACTTTTGTCGTGTGACGGGGTATTATATGGAAAAAAAAAAAAATAATAAAAACGTAATTTGTCCTCTGCTTATTATGTGCGTTCCCGTGACTGTGTATAATGCAGCGCTTCGAATTGAAAGCTAATCAAACAGTTAAAATTGCCTGTGTTGCGTAGTTGAGCGAGAGCTTATACATAAGGGACTCGAGAGAGACAATAAGTCTCGCGAGATAATTGCGCTCTCGTATCTCATTGTTCGAGATCGCCCAGTCGATCGAGCAGACTGACCGACCAGAGTGCCGTGGCATTATATTATGACGCGGCTGTGTAGAATTAATTATCCTCGCTGGCCAACGCCTACTCTTGAACTTTTTGCCTGCAGTGCCATACCGCAGTCTTGAGTCTCTCTTTCATTGAAACAAATTGAACGAAAGCATAAAGGCTTGCTTCAATTATTAACGCTCCACGTGAGGTTGGTCGTTGCGCCCGAAATGAAGCTTGCATAATTTTTTGTTGCATATATCGCGCAGCCGATGCCCTACAGTTTCCAGTACGAGGTGAAAGATGGAGCGTCGGGCAACGACTACGGCCAGCAGGAATCCGGCGACGGCAACGGCAACGTCAGGGGCGAGTACAGAGTCCTATTGCCCGATTCACGCACGCAGATCGTCCGTTACACGGCCGACGACGCTAATGGCTACGTCGCCGATGTCAGATACGAGGGCCAGGCTCAATTTTTCCCCAATCAGTACAGCAACGGCGGCAGATTCCTTGGAGATTTTGGCTCTGCTTATCGGCAAGGTAAGACTCAACTTTTTGGAAATTTAAAACGCTCCGAAACTATGAGACAAGAAAATTTTTACCTTGCGCCACCACGCTGTATTATGCACGTATCTTTTTTTGCTTTTTTCTGCCTCGTAAAGAATGAGTACCATTGACACACATCGTGCTCGGAAGAGGGTACTCGAGCTATCAAAAAGTCAAATGTCAACGTATACCGCAGCAAAAAAGAGTAAGGAAAAAATGTTTGGGCATACATGTAAACACGTACACGTCCTGACGTCTACTTGGGGAGGGCGGCTACGCGATAAATATTCAGTTTTGCACGGAACATTGCCGACCAGCAGGCACAGCTGCCAACGCTACGCGCGCTATCATTTGTATATAAAGCCGGCACTGCCTGCAGTACCAAATTCAAAGTGTAAAATAGTATATGTAGCGTACTTGCTTTGACGATACGTCGAGTTCAAAGCCGCGTCGCGTTTGATATCATCACGTCTGGCATAATTGCATGTCTTATCTCAATGTGTCTCGGCTGAGCTCGGTGGCGGTGCTGGCGGAGGCGGCTTCTTCAAATTCTTCTTTCATTCAAGTCGATGATGCAGACGAGACTAAGCTGCCGAGCTGGTGTCATCGTACGCGAAAAAAAAATAACGAGAAATAATGAAAAACACGAGGTTATCGCTGTTGACAGGTTTCAACGGGGCAGTAGCAGCATCTGGCACAGGAAACGTCAACAGAGTCGGCTTCCAGGCGGCTAATCAATACCTGCCTCCCGCTGGTACGTACGGCAAGTGATTGGTATAAGACACTCATTGGAGGCGCACGATGATCCTGACACAAGGACGTTGCCGCTCATACATACGGTATAGAGACACCAGTAGACAGAGAGATGGAGAGAGAGGATGAACAGAGAGAGAGAGAGAGTAACCCCATCGAGACTTCGTTTGCAGCCACGAATGTCAAGCCTTCCTCCCTTTCTGTTGCTGACCAGCTTTGCTTTGATGCAGTATTACGTGAGTGTGTGCAGCATCAGCTTCTATCTCTCTCTCTCTCTCCCACTCTCTCTTCATCTCTCTCCCACCCGAAGGAAATCCCAAGACAATACCACACAAGCTTTGCAGATGCAGCCACTACCATTTTAGCCACGAGCGCTGCAGTTGTATCAAACTACACGCGACCTGCCATGCATATTAGAGAACTCGTCTTCCTCTCGCCCCCCCCCCTCTCTCTCTCTCTCCTCTCTCTTTCTATCCTTGTTGCGCCACTGGAACATGCTGTCCTCTGCCTTTATGTGTCTATAACCAAATAAATTAGTAGTACAAGATTTAGTTCGATCGATACACGTCGCTGTGAAGAGTTTCGTGCGCTAAGATTATAAGTTTACGTAAAATACTGCAGTTATGTAACACATTACCTATCTGTATTCGATGTACTCTCAATTATATGCTTACATAATTTTAAAATTGATATAGATAATAAAATTCCAAGGAAGAAGACTCTTCATGAATGTTCACGATCTTTATTATTTCCTTCCAAATCTCTCTGATCCTTTTTATTTCTTATATGGATCGAAGGGATGCGTGTATGTTTACGCCGTTGAGATAGCAGAGGTACACCGAATCGATTCTTCCGATGGTTTACGACGTATCTACTGGATGCTGCTTATATAGGATGCCTCTGTATCGATTCTTTTTATGCGCAATTCTTTATACACTGTATAATAGCTGCGAGCGGCTCACGAGTGTTGGCACACGCGAGCTCTCGAAAACACGTCGGACTTATGCTCGCTTCCTCGGACCCGCGGCCTGCAAAAAGCCGAGGACGTCGCAGCATTTTTCGTTTCCTACCTCAGCCGGCTTCGTCCCCCGCGCGCCCGCCCCCCGAGGGACCGTGTTTCGTGCACTCCCTCAAGAGTAAGGAGCAAGGTGGAAAGCTCAATACGGCTGCTCGCACAAACACGTGCACGTACACCCGAAGCCATCGACGGCGAAGCTTCGAGCTTTTCTGGTCTGCGCAGGAAATCGGCCACTCGACGATCCCGAAGGGAATCTCACCAACCTCTCGCTCTACTTCTTTCTTTTATCCCTTGTACGGAGTACGTATATAAAGACTATACATAATACGGGCTGTCTGCAATGAACGCACTTAAGCCTATCTCCCGGCAAAATGCCCGAACGCGCCAGATTGCATTCGACTCGAGGAATGAAATGAACTCGGTGATAAAAAAAAATAATTTCTTTTACTCGGATTCATCGAGACCTTTCGTAGATGAGGTCGCTCGACAGTTGCTCGAGCTTCGCTCGCGATTCAAAAGTATAACCCACGAATAATTCAAGTATTTGTTCGGCTTCTTTTAAAAGCTCGCTCCTGAGAGGAAAAATATTAAAGTACTCATTAAACATCGATGCTGTAATTCATGTTAATAGCTTTATTGAAGAGAAAACATTTTAGAAGAATATTTAAGATGAAATAACAAGGTAACAAGCGACGAGCGCCTTGTAAAGAGAGTAAAGCGCGAGTATAAATAATATGTTGGCGAGTAAAGAAAAGCAAATATCAAAGAGAACCAAGTTGTAAGTAAAAGCTAACGTGCTGCCAGTGTGTACACACACACACACACTCTTGTATATAGCACGTTTGGAAACCGCAACAGGACGAAAAAAATGAAGAAAAAAACACAGCCCCTTGGTAAAAAAAAAGCATTATTCAATGATTTTTCTCGTCGACAAGAAAACCAGTTAAATTCGCAATACTCAGGTGAAAAGTTTACAACGAAAAAGCTGCGGAGTACATGTATCATGAAGCGTGTAAAATTTAACATTTCACTACCCAGAAGATCGTTGACACGAACGGAAAAGGGGCGTTTTTCTTCCAAGTGCATGTAACTTGTGTCTTGGCGCAATCGCTCGCGTAACGTCGCGCGGTATATGTATGTGTTTGCAGGCAGAGTCTGGTAACTATCATTCGGTCTACAAAAGAGCTCCACGGGCGCTTGACTTTTATATTTTTTTGTTACTTTTTTTTCATCCAGCCGCGACCTTTTTCTCCCCCCGGCCCCCGTCTGTATGCATGTATGCATGTCTCTGGAAGAGGTAAAAAAAGGACCGTGGTAGCGACGTATTCCCCGGAAGAAAAATAGATACGTTGACGGTATGTACGTATGGGTATAGAGTACATGAAACACACGCGAAAAGCGTCGTTCGCTCAATAGACAGAGAGGGAAAGGAAAGAGAGCAAGAGTTCGTGGAGGGGGCGTAAACATTCCATGATGGCCAGCCAAGCGTAAAGACAATTCGTTTCCCATTGTTTTTCATCTCTCTAATGCTGCTACTTCGTATCCTACCTTCTTCTCGTGCTTCTGCTTACGGTGTGTGCGTCTACATGTGTGTTTGTGTGCGCAACGTTGCAGCTGCTTGTATTTTCTAGTTCGGTAAAGGAGTCAAAAAGAAAAATCTGTGGAAATTCTGAACGGAGTCAAAATGTGTGTATGCACAAGCGTAAGGATCCTGATGCTTGTTGACTGCTGCGCAGTGTGGTATTTTTTGCGCGCGAATTTGCGCTCTTCTCTCAAGCCGTGCCAAAAGTCAAAGCGAAATAGCTTACGCAAGATTTTTCACGACGTTTAAATTTTTCTAAAAAGAGATTCCAGGTGAAAACTTTTGGTTCCAAAATAGTGAAAAGATTCGAATTCCTTTTCAAAAAAGCTTTTGACCTTTTTTTCTTTGAACTTTTTATACGGTGGACGCAACGCATCTGTACTTTGAGTAAATTTGACTAACTAATGATACTTTTTACTTCTCCCGATGTAACGATTATTGCTGTCAAAGTCTCAAATGCATCTCAAAAACTTACGTATGTCGAATGCAGAAAAATGAGACTTACAAATGTAGGTTCAAGCAAAATCAACGTTTAATTATTCGATATTGATATAAAATTTTATATCAACGATATCAAGTGAAATCGTAGGTTTAATTTTCTTCCTAAATTTGACGTCAACGACGACAAATTAGTTCGATAATGTGCCCAATCCAGGAGAATTCTAAAAATTTCAACTCAAAATGTAAATTCCAATTGTATTAACATAACTGCAGTACCATTAGCGAATCTTCGTTTGTAATTTCATTTTGATTTCAATATGTTCATAATTCATGTGTTCAATTGCATTTAAGATGAAAGAATATAATTACATGATTATCAAATTTTGAATTGGCGAATTTCAATGCATTAAATTTTTACACATTCCCTTTTATTTGTTCCAAACACAGATTTGATCACTTAAAAATAGAAAAAAGTGTCACTGAACTTTACAAGTTTTTTTTTACTCAGTATAGTACACTTGACAAAGACTATAGTAGAAAATACATAACTCATAAGTTTAATCCTCTTGAGCATCGAGTATTTTCTTGTCCTTTAAAAAGAAAATGATTAACTCTCCTTGGCATATTTATATTTACTCGAGCTGGAAATGCTCGAGCCGAGAACACGCGATGCAAAGTCTCCATCCCATCAGAAAGTTAACACACCTGCGCTCTTATCAGCCACAAAAAGTCTCTCTTGCGCTCAAGCACGAGCTAGGGGGGCTTGCGCGCAGGTTTTGCTCTCGGGGAGAAACTTCTCCTCGAAGACTTTTGCCTTAATTGGTTTCGATCTGAGAGTCTCTCGCGACGTTTTGTGGGATATAAATCACCCGGCACATATGCGCGCAACCTAAGCGACCAACGACCAAATGATACTAATTTGCCGAAAGACCTTGGCTCCATCACTTAGATATATGAGTATTTTGCGGATTCGCCGCTTTGTACTGTGCATATATATCTATATGCTGACCTGTTCATTTGTTTTCGTCTTTGCAGCAGTCAACTCGGCACATATATATGTATCTACCGCACTGTCTTGCTCGCACTCGAATAAGGTGCTTTTTGTCACCAAAAGCTCCGCGACTAATTTCATCTTAGTCGAAGCTTCTATATATATCTTCGCCTGCTTGTATAATATAGATTACTTTGCTCTTCGCAAAGCTCATTTATTAATCCTTTTTTGTCCGATTCTTGCGCCGTCGCCCTTGCCTCCTTTCCAGCCTCCGCGTTGATTCGCTTGTCCTGGCTTCTATGTAACGTATCATCTTGCGCTTCGCTGGATGCTCATTCATTTTTTCAATGATGAAACATGGAATTGAAAAAGTTTTGCTAGTCTTTTCTCCCCCGCAAGTTATTTTCAACTTGGTGCAAGAATGTGCGTACGTATGGTGGATACTTTGATACGAAGACTGAATATGAAGGATAAAAGGATCTATCGAGTAGAAAATTTAAGAAAAGTTTTTCCGATTGATGCCTCTTCTTTTCATACATATTTACATCGTGTGTGTTTGTGCAGTTCGCTTGATTTTTTTCCTCGTTCAGTTTTTGCGCGTTCTCTCTCTTTTTAGTAGTCAACAAGAATTTGAAAACAAAAAACTTTTTCCACTTCTTTACCGCAAAATAAATATTGATACAATATGCAAACATTCCGTGACAAATTGGACTCCATCGTTGAAGGGCATCACGGAGAACATATTGCGTACTGTATATAACTTGGAAACAAAGAGACAAAAAAGAAAAAAATTCCGTACTCTTGAAATGCGTAATTGAAGAAATCCTGGCCAACATTGATGTCATCTAGGTCGAAGAAATTTTTATCGATCCATCTTCTCATAAGTTCAAATAATAAAGATTTTCATTCTCGACATTATATCAGTAATATGGTGTTATAGAACGGATGTACAGGGCCTCGTTTGTGAGCTCTTCGAGCATATTGGCTTGCTGTGAGGTGGCAAAAGGCCGCATACAGGTCGAGTTCGGAGGCAGACGCGAAAACCTGCTGGTCGGCAATGCCTAGCAACCAGCAGCGTCTTTTGTTAAGATTGTTATTGCAGGTTGCCAAGCAGTTGGAGCGACGCAGCGAGGTCATTCTCCTGGTAACGCGCGGACGGCGCGGAGCTCAGCATCTCAGCTTTTTTGAACGAATAAATCGGCATCGCCTCAAAATAACTTCGTATTGGTTTTTATTTTCTATCACTTAAGGACTCATAAAGGCCTCATATCCGCAGCAACATATGGTTTTCGAAAATCTTTAGCTAGCTCGAGTTCAAATCAATAAAAGGACTACGGTCACTTTTGGAATGGGGGGCGTTATTCACACGATTAGCTCAATGTAACTTCGACTACAGAGAGAGAAACTACCCGAAGAAAATGAACAAAGAATCAACAAATATAGATATAAAATAAAGAGATAATTACTTAGGTCTGGCTATTCAGGGGGATTTTGTGTACGAAAATGTTTTCGTACACGAAAATTTGTTGGAAACTCATGAATTCGACAATTTACGTACAAGAAAATTTGGATTTTCCGGGATATGTTTATCGACGAAATTTTCTAGAAAATTTTCGTATACAAAAATTAATTCAAACAAAATTTTTCAAAACATTTAGTTTATGTGTCAACGATTTCGTGTACGAAAAAATTTCGTAAACGGAAACTCGAAATTTCTAGTTAACAACAAAATTTTCAGAAAAATATTTCATGTTTTCATTTTTGGCGAATAACCCAAGTAACCCCAAGAAACCCCGAGTAACCCAAGTAACCCCAAGTAACCCAAGAAACCCATTTGATCAAGGAGAGACAAATATACAATTTTAATTTTCGGAAATGATGTGATGTTAGTTTACTTTACACCTGATTAAGGAAGCATTCTTGGCCGAGTAACCCAAGTAACCCAAGTACCCAATTAAACCAAGTATCCCCGGTAAGCAAAGTAACCCATGTAACCCAATTGACCCAGGTAACACAAGTAACCCGAGTAACCAAAGTAGCCCAGGTAACCCGAGTAACCCAATTGACCCAAGTAACCCAAGTAACCCAAGTAACCCAAGTAACCCAATTGACCCAAGTAACCCGAGTAACCCAAGTAACCCAGGTAACTCAGGTAACCCAAGTATCTCAAATGACCCAAGTAACCCAAGTAACCCAATTGACCCAAGTAACCCAAGTAACCCAAGTAACCCAAGTAACCCCCCCAAGTAACCCAAGTAACCCAAGTTTCCCTAGTAACCAAAATAACCCAATTAACCCATGTAACCCAAGTAACCCAACTGATCGAGAGGAGACTTATATACAATTTTAATTTCCGGAAATGATGTCGTGATGTTAGTTTGCCTTGTACCTGTTGAAGGGAAAATTTTTGTCCGAGTAACCTAGGTAACCCAAAGTAACTCAAGTAACCCAACTGACCGAGGAAATACTTATACGACATTTTTTTTAAGGAAATGATGTTAGGTAGTAAGTAGGTTTCACTCGTTAATGTTTAAACGGACATTTTTTCCGAGTAACCCAAGTAACCCAAGTAACCGAAGAAATACTGTTTTGATTTGCAGTTTAATTGTTTAAACAATGGACGAGCTTGGTTACTTTCGTCTCTGCAGTCTGCTTTGATTAGCAGTATAATTCTTTATTTAATACACCTGCTGGGTTATGTGGGTTGTTGCTTTGGTTTGCAGATTTATAAAAAAAAAATTACCTGGGCTTTGTAGTCGACTACTTCAATTTGCATTTTCTTATATTCTCTAATATTTTTAAAATTTTTAATACAATTTTTTTTGATAATTTTTTGTATTCAAGTTTTGAAGGTTTTTAAATTCGCTCCTAAGCACCATCTTGAATTTCTTTACCACCGGGTCCTAAAATAGTGAACTTAAAATCAGGTAGTACGATATAAGTACGGTATAAATAGAGTGGGACCTCTCAAAATCGTTTGCGTTTTGTGAGAATCTACGATCATTTTTCACAGCTTCACTTTCCATAGCCAACATACCTGAAAAAGTTCTTCTAAAAAAAAGTACTCTTCTCCCGTCGAAAAAGATTGGAAGATATAATAAATGAAATGAAGTAATATAGAGATTCACTGAGAATGTATTTATACCCCCTGTGAGAGGCAGTTGCATGCATGGAGATTAGGAGTTGATAACCGTAATGGCCCTAATCAGCTCACTATAGGAGTACTTCCTTTGCCGAGTTTCGTACGAAGAGAAAGTGATACTGCAACTGCTATTACTACCACTACCACTACTATTCTTTTACAAGGACTCAATTAGCGTGAAAAGCTCGGACGAATTTTTGTAAATACACAACTCTCTTCTTGGCGCTTTTTTCTAGCTCTCGACTGAAAACTTTTCAACGACATCTCACGCTGTCTTTTTTTTTCATTTTTATCTTCAACCTTAGTTAATTATATGTATTACTTTTTATGAATAAAGATTTCAGTACGAGTATTTTAGTCCCGGTTATAAAAACTGTGTTATGAGTTCTCAATTGTATTTGATAACGAATGCTTTCTGAAAAACTTTTCCACGCCTTTTACGAAAGTAACTTGCTTTAGTTACGAAGAGAATCGAAACATGCTACTCTTCATAAAGAACATCGTTTTACAAGTATTTTCGTAAAATGACTGAATTCCCGAAAATTATTCTTTATAATTAGTTGAATCCATTGTAATCAAATAAGTTTTCAATTTGAACCAGACCATTTAATCATATAATTATGCCCTATTTCAAAACAAATGATGTTGAGTAAAGTGGCTAATTGCAATAAAAAAACCAAATATTATCGGTAATCATTATTGGTAATATCCAAACTTTTATAAACAAAAATAAATTCATTTGCAATTGTGTAAAAAGGCACAAATTAAAAATAAATGCTTGTTCTAGTAAATTTTTACAGTATGTGACACAGCTTCATTGCCTTGAAAAATATCATGATATTTTCTGCACAATGATGAAATTCGTAATATTAGCATTGGCCGTTTACGCGCTCCCAGCGATTAGACTCAGTTAACCGCTGGGCGTCGGCATAAACATCGAGTATATCCCTTATGCACATCGGTTTATTTGTTCATTATATAAGCACAAAGCTCCCAGTGACTGTATCGTTACATGCGTTACGTGGTGACACGATCTGATTATAAGTGATTATGTGTGCACTGCGCGTCCACTCCAGGGTAGTATTGCATCTATTTCTTCGTTTCTCTATTCTCTATTTATTAAAAAATAAATTTTAATAAATTAAAATTTTTCTACTCATTTCATTTGATTACAAAATATTTTTTTCACATTTTGAAAATTATAAACAAATGCCAATGATCGAAAACCCCACTAGTTAGCTTATTCGCGGTGTTTTCCCGTTTTCTGACCGTGTGCATGGCTTTTTAGTGATTTTTTGAGGAATAAAATATCATATCATTGCATTTTATAACTTTTACTTTAATTACCATCTTTACTGTAATAATTATGTTTTTACATAGTATCAGAGATAATTAAAGTATGAATTTAAATGCCAAGTACCTAAATACTTATAATATTCCAATGAGCGGACAGTTCAATGAACTACTTTCCAATAAAACAATTCAATAACACAAGTCATATCAAGACTCATATGTATCGAACACACAATACAAAGCATTCATGACACACAAATGAGCATGCGAATGACAATCAGTTTCTACTTGCTGTAAAGTGTCCAATTCGATATTTAAATAATGAGCATCTACGTTTTAAATGATGAAATATTGATTTAAATGGTTTCAAATAATAAAATAACATACTTCAGACTATATACTAACAAGGAGACCACATGAGACGCGGGTCACCAAATGTCCTGAAAATTTTTTTTTGGTCTCCTGGTACCTTATAATGAAGCCCTCTATGTTTAGCCCTCTAAGAATCATTTTATAATTTATTAAAAAATCTTTATGTTTTTCTAACTCATAACAGGACGTTTTAAACGAAAAATTGCAAAATGTACAAATCTTAAAATTAGTTAAAGAATACGTCTGAATTTTTTCAGAATTTTTGAGACCTGCTACCACCTATCTTCAAAGGCCCAAATTTGACGCGTTTTTAAATTTTTCTTAAAAATTCCAGAGACCTTTCATGCTCAATATATGTTTATAAGCGCTAGTTTGATACGAAAGGTGAATTACGTATAGTTTTCAAAAACTGCTTGGCGACAAAAATTTTGGGATAACTAGTGGTGCAGTAACTTCTCTAAGATCCTAAGCGGGGAATTTTGTCGGTATATGTAAGAGGAGTTTTGTTCGTGATGGGGAAAAGTTTCCATTTTCGCTTCTTCACTAGCGCGCAGTGCAAACCTGCATTTTGTATACACTTTAGCATATTGCCATGTCCCATCTACTGAACACATGCCTAGTCTCTTTTCCATGCTTTGCTGCCTGGGCTCTATACGCGTATACAGGCAACACAGGCTGTTCGGCACTAGCGAACTTCCTCTCTTATTTACTTCCCCATTAAGGCCAAAGCGTTAGCTTTGCCTATACGTGTACAACACACTCTCACACTTAGATGCAAGCTCACGTGGCAGTAGCGTGAGCGCGTGAGTACGTAAGTCTGTGAGGCGAGCTACCTGTAGTTACGCACCCTGTGTGGGTGTATATGTTTGACGTGCTGTATGTCGACTCTTTGTACAGCCCTTATTTACTTTCTTTCTCAGACGGCTGCAAAATATATTTTACCATCCTTTTCTCTTCGTTTCTTTCTTTGGCCTCAAAGTTTTTTATATTTATTTTTTCTTTTATTTTCTAAGCTAATACAAGCCCAGAACAAATGACGGACTTGGCTTTACCACAAGACAATGTAATAATTGTAATAAACCTATGCTTCACGTGTCTTTTTGTTTTCAACAAGTTGCGCTTTAAAAGTAAAGTTTATTTTTTTCAGTAAAAATATTTACGATATTTTTTGTGTAGCTTTTTTGCGTTCTCGGTGCAAATTCAGGTCATTGAAACTTAGTTTGAAATAAGCCGAGTCCACTGAAGCATGCGACTTCTTCAATGCGAGTCCTGAAAAAACTATACCCAATTTGTACTTGCTCTCCGCAACTTTGTTATATTATTGTTAAGCCTTTTGGAAATCATCCAATTTTTTTAACTTTTTAAGAGTTTCCTCTCAAAAAAGTAAATAATTTTGTTCCAGTACTTTTCACTTGACTATTCTTTCTGAAAACCATAACACTGCACTTACATTTACGTTATCCTAAAAAAAAGTAAATATATGCAACACAAGCTCTGAATTGAATGTCGATAATACAGTGTGTTGTTGACAGTGTATAGTTGAAAATTGCTGGGGTGTATATTGACTCGAAACATCGTCTCACAACTTATTTCTACTCAAGGATTAATGCAAATATCAGAGAAAGAGAGAGAGAGAGCTCTCTATGTAAGCGAGCTACCGTGCGGCAAAAGTCGGTTATCAATTAAGCATAAAGTTGCGGGCGCGTTAAAGAGCCTTAGAGCGAGCTTGCAAGCTTACACGGGCCCTGGCAACTTTTCGCATGTATCATCGCACGCGCTCGTGTTCAAGACTTGGCGGCTAAACAGTTTTCCCTCCTTTCGCTGGCGCGCGTGACTCGTGACAGGTAAACTAACTACGGACGTTTATAAAGGAAAGAGAGGGAGCTTCGCAATTATTGAAAACTAACCAAACTCCAATTACGATGCGGCACGCGAACTCCATTATAGATACACTAGCGCGCGCGCTCGCTCGCTCGCACTCGTTCGGATAGGATTTCGCGTGTTCTCTTTGGACGACTTGAAAGAAGATAAGTTTCGGCATTGAGTGAGAGAAAGAGAAAGAAAATCTCGCATGAAACTGTTTAGCGAGAGAGGGGTTGTACATTTCATACCTGGTGGTGAATTATTTTCATACAAGAAGAGAGTAAGATTCGCTTTATGCAATTCTAGCTTTATTGTTACTTGTTAAAATTATGTTTGATCCGATTTAATTCTCTTCTTAGCCTTTGATGTGAAAAATTCATTTCATTACAGTTAGTAAACAATGTTTGAAGTTTGTGAATCATAAACAATAAACAACTTAAACTTTAATTATGATTAAGTAAACGGTTAAAGGGCTCCTTTGTTTATAGAGCATTACCTTAAAAGGAAATTTAACTAGACGTTTTAATCTGTATAAATAAGAGTCAATACGTCACATATGTGCAATAAAATTAGTTTTTTTACTTCCCAGATTAAACTATTGATGAACCGTCTAACTTTAAGCAAGGTGAATTATAATAAGCTAAAGTTATCTCGATTCGAGCGCCTGTAAAAGACTACCGCTGCAGCTTCGGTGGCATCTACTTTGACTAAGGATAGGAGCAAACTTTGTGATTGTACACTGAAGACATCGACACAGATCGATATCATAACAACGAATCCGTTTTTTGGTTATATTACTAACTATTTATAAAGCTAACTCTGCAAATTGGGGATTGATTATTTTTCAATTAAATTATTAATGGATTATTTGATATTGTAATAAATTAAAACAAAAAACAAGTTAAAAGCCTTGTCTTGAAAAAAGAGTCCTGAAGTTGATCTTTTTTAGAAATATAGTAAAAATTTAAATACTGAATTATTAAATAAGTTATTGATCAATCTAGGATGTTTTAAAATCATTTTGAACAAGAAAATATTACTAGGAATGTTCAATTAGTCTTTTACTATTTAAAGCAAAGAGTAGTAAAAACGAGATTAATGATGAACAAATGATGAACGACGTTTTAAATTAAAACGCGCGAAATGTTTGAAGCCTAAGTTATAGGTACACGCGCGCATTCGCACATACAAAGACGCGTGTTTATATTACACATATGCAGTTGGCTCCTTAGGGCACGATTAAACCCCGGATCGCTGGAAAATTAGACGGTGTAACGAACAGAAATTAATCCCTCAATTTAGTCAACGAGTACAAACATAGGTATAAGTATGGAAAACAGTAAACTCGCAAGGAAACACGTTTGCAAGCACGAGAGAGAGGGAGAGAGAGAGAGAGAGAGAGCGAGAGCGAGAGAAGTCGGTATATGAGCTCATCAACGTTTTGTCGACATTGCAACTTCCTACGATGCCAATGAACTCCGAAGCTAGGAATGACGCCTATTCCCGGGCGACGCGCGCCTGACACTAGACGACAGTTGCCTCTATTTTGCAGCAACTCGCATACTTCGTCAAATGAAGCGTGTAATTGAAATAACCGCGCCTTTTAGCATGGGACAATGCCAAGTTTCTGAGCTTCCAACAAATACGTATCAAAAGAATATATACGTATATACATATGCCAGTCCAAATGAAAAGCCTGGAAACGGGCGAGTATAAGAAATATCAGCTCCATCGATATTGTTCGCCAAGCCGGTAAATTTTTTTTCTCACATTGACAACAAACATTTTTCCAAAGAGCAACGTTTGCTCGTAAAAATGTACTGAATCTTTTACGAAAAATGTCAAGATTATATTCTGTGATTTTTTCGAAACTTCCCGGTCATTTACTGGCTCTGGCATTTCGCTCTTACAAAAAAAGCTTTTTTTCCTTTCCTTTTTCTCTCATCCACTCGTGGAAATGTCTTATTTTAATGACAAAAGGAAAAGATTCGAATGTTTTAATACCGTCGGCGTCGGTTCTTGGTGAATCGAGACACGCAAAAGACATCTCGAAATGCACGCCATATAAAAGAATTTTTCATTTTTATCGACAAATACGCTCGAAAGGAGCGCACAATTTGGCGTATCCTATAAAAGCTCGCAACGTGAGACGAGAAAATGTGCCGTGAAGAGACGTACTTTTATTTTGATCTTGTCCATTATTTTTCACCTTTGCTCATGACAGAGATGATGTTGTGCAATAGCAGCAGCTCGAGTTGCCTTTTTTTTTACACAAAAATATCCTCTCGGTTGTTAGATCTCTCGTAAAAGACATATTCAGCTTCGCGAGAGGGTCTATCGTACTAGGACTGCACGACGACTGGCGAGGGATGCTGCTGCACGCGTGTAACGTGATTTTCTAAATGGCTGCGAAGATAAAAGCGAGCCAACCGCACACTACTGCCGAGCTGCGACTTGTAAGACGCATACGAACCAGCAGAGTACATATTGTATTATTGTACATTAGATGAAGTATTTTGTAAATTGGATAAGACAACGACTCGATTCTCTTTCCTCGAGTTGTTTTTTCATTCATTACTCTTGGGACGTAAATCTTGAAACATTAATTCAAAATAATAAGACATTTCATGTTAAGTATCTTACTCGGTTTGACTCACGAGAGAACATTCTAGTTGGAGCGAAAGAGAGAGAGAAAGCATCGTGAAAGCTACTCGCTTCTTACTCACCCTCGCGACAAAAGGACTGTACGGCTGGATCCCTCTTACGACGGCAGCGCATTTCCAGCACTATACCATCAGTTTACACACAAGACGAAATAAGGAGCATGGGTAAACCATACTTACGACTTCGTATAATCGACTTCAGAGCGGCGAGGCACACTGCGTTCAACACCTGTACTTTGGGGCGCAGCTCGAGACGAGTTACGGTTACGTGAGTGCAGACGCGTGTGTGCATAAGCAGCGAGAAGGGCGAAAAACTTTGGGGGGGTTCGGGAAAACGAAGGCGTAGCATAGAGAAAGAGAGCTCGGTTGCGAGCTGTATAGCTGCAGAAACAATATACAAATTTCAAAGCCACATTACGTAGCACGGCAGCAGTAGCAGTAACTAAATCGCGCGCGCACACATTCGCACGGGAAAGCACTGGCGTCTAGCACGAGGGGGGGTGGAACAAGTGGGACGGCTGGCAATGGAACGGCAATAGGTACATGTACATATAAGCTCGTATTGTATATCGTATTTACAGTGTGGGTGCTTCAAAGTTCGCAGCAAGACCCATCCTCCGTAGCGTGGCGCGCACACCTACGGACTAGCACACCTACAAGACACGGCCATATAGCGGCGCGCGTGCGTGCCGAGCTCGCAAAGTGCCATTAAACGCGCTGGCAGTCGTGAAGGCATGAAATGCCGAGGCAAGCGAGCTAGAAGGACTCCTGAATGGACCCCTATAAATGCATAATGCGACTCTGCCACCGAGCCAAGTGGTAGCATTGGCAGTAGTACGCCTCGCACACACACACACCCACACCTTCTATGGACTTTAAGACGAATTTAGACGTGCACGGCTGTATGCATGGATGTGTTGCGCAAGACAGAGGGAGAGAGAGAGAGAGAGAGAGAAAGAGACGAAGGGCAATCCAGTTGTAACTCGAGGTCGGCTCCTCTTTTGCCACTGGCGCAGTAAGCGAGGAACATCGTTAAAGAAAACCATTCAAGAGGTGCAATTTCCACGCTCGGCAACGTGTCTAGGCAATTGGCTCGCGCAGCTTGCAGCTGCACTGTATACGCATGCACTCGCGCATATTCAATTGAAAACTTGTGCGGTCGAGCTTCAGCTTGTAAGCGACGATGTAGCTCCGCACCTCCCTCGCAGCTTGCTCTCAAACTGCAACAAGACTCGACGGAGGAAGCTTGCGGTGGCCCTTCGCTGGCCAACGGCTCAATCGACGCGCGACTATCAAGACGTTTTGCTCAAAACCGAGTTTCAATCTGGCATATTGTCAATTGCTCAATGGGATTTGGTAATACATGCATCTCGGATTTAGTGGTTATTCAATTCGGTATATAGGGGTATGATTCAAGATTGCTACTGCGAGCTCGGCAGGCTATCTCTGTAACAACAATCAAGGCTTGATTTTATTTTTTGCGTTATTATATCATTTAAGATTTTCAAAAGCTAATTTTATATTGCACTAAAAAATAGCAGATGCATTCGAGCGTTGTTTGTGAACAATAAAAAAAGTATTACGCGTTTGTTTTGAGTCAAATGATATTTACTAATGGGTTCGATGAGTTATACTGTTAGAAGCGACGCATTAAATACATAGAAAGTAAAAAGGAAGTTTTCAAAGACTCGGGCTCGAGCACGTTGAGAAAGAGAGTTAAAAAGAAAAATGAGGAATTACGTGAGAAATCGTTATCATCATACTTTATAACTTCTGCATCGGTGTCTAATGAGTAAACATTAAAAAATTGAATATTTATGAGCAATCCTTGCGTGACATTCCGCAAGGAGGCATCAATCATGCAAATAATTTACAGCCACTGACATAGCGACCGCGAGCAAACGATCGAGCGAGCGAACGAGCTCACACAAAGAAATATGAGATAAGCCAGATAAGCTACGCGAGAGGGAATATTATCGAATATTTCGCCGGTTAGTTAATCTCGAACGATGACTCGAATTAATCAAAGAAAAATATTTTCCTTACGACTTTTACTGCAAAACTTTCTATAGCCTCTCGTTCTCTCTCTTTGCCGGAAGAGCAGCCGAAAATAGCAAATTTCGTTACAGCAGACACTTTCTGATTTTCTTCGTTAATTATAATATCAAGGAAAATCGCATGCGGTTATATATAGCTGCGGCGGCTTTTGTGAAAGAGAGAAAGAGAGAGAGAGAGAAGTGAATCTCTGCAGGCATATCGGCTTATAACGATGCTCCACAGGGTAACAGACAAAGAAGCTGCCACGCGCGTGCAAGGCGTAAAAGAGCGCGATGACGTGGATTTTCCTAATCTGGCAGAAAACTGATTTATGAAGGCGCTCTCGCGAGTTGGAATATTCTCATCATCTAGAAATGAACTACTGGCACTGCTAGCCTCGCTCGCTCGGCGGCATATATACCTTGTTATTCCATCCGCGTTTTATTAATGATCAACTCGTTGTCTCGAGCTCCGTACTAGTAGTCACAGTCGTAGTGGTAGTGGTAGTAGAACATCCAGAGCAGCGCGCAAGCACGCGGCAACGAAAAATCAGGCCTGCACAAGAACACGTGCCAGACAAAAGATGGCTCGCGCTGAATCATTATTACTCTTATCGCGCACAAAGCCCGCGTATGCCGGTAGGTAGCTTCAATGCGCGGTTTTGTCTTTGACTGAAATTAATCGCGTTAGCCTTTACAGGCCAAGACTACTCGATATTCCCGCGCGATCGCTGCATAATTCAACGCGACGTTTTCTCGGCTGAATCGCGCGAGTTCCTGGCGCGCAAAATTTATCCTGCGAAACGATCTTGCCGAGCTTTGGAATCACGTAATTTTCGCTAGATTTTTACACAAAAGTCGATTTCCTGTGCTCTCGAGCTTTGTCGGCTGCTCAAAGGATCGTATAACGCCGTTGAGGTCTACGCGTCAAAGCCAGGTATATACTCGTGTACGCGATCACGCGCACGCACATGCGTATCGCAGCTGGCGTAGCCTTCGAGGATCGAGCTCAAAGCAACTTGAATTACACCTGCGGTGCAACGGCGCGGCAGCATATGTGGCGATGCATGCGCAGTTCTGCCATTTAGCCAAGTGGCGCTATTCGGGAGATAACGAATCAATTGAAACGCCAGCAGCAGCAACAGCAGCAGCGGTGGTGCCTAATAAAATCTTAGCTCGTCGGAGAAACACAGACTCGCACCTAGCACACGTGTATTTCCTCGGGCAAAACTTGGTAATTGGCTTAATCTTTCAGAGCAAGTTTCAAACCATGTTACTGGTTAGTGCGCGCGCGCGCGGCCAGCCCAGAATATATACGGATAGCATATGGCATATATATATGCTGCCACTCTTCTGCTCTTCTCCGATAACGCAGAGCTGGAAACACTTTGGCCTATATCTGCTCTTCTCTCTCTCTCTCTCTCTCGTACTGCCATTGAAGACCACAAGAACCTCATCTGCGAGGGACGCTTGTACCGCTGCTACGATTACACGCGTGCAGCATATAGATAGATACTCTGGGGCGAGCCGAAGCTCAAATTATATAACCGGGAGAGCAGGCAAGTACCATCAGCCCGAGCTTCTCCGAAAATTCAAGGTATCTAATTTTCGTGTTTCACGCTGAAGCTCGCTGAAATATGTGCCCGAGCCCGTCTAACCATCGAGGATTCTAGCCGTGGCTGGATTCTACCTTGCCTTATGTAGCATATCGAGTGCCCATTCAAGGGTCCGAGGGTTGAGCTGCAGTTTAGAATGTAAGCCCGAACCGAGTGACTGAAAAGTAATAACCAAGTGGTATTTATGGTCGAGATTTTATTGCGATTCGATTTCCGAGCTTCGCTCGCAGTAGTAGCAGCTGTTGATGGTTAAACTTTTGATTCGAATAGCCCGTATACGATGAGTATGAGATGAGTTTTTCCTTGAATGGGCAAAAGCGAGAGCTGGCCGCAACTTTCAATTGTTCATAGTTGCGCAATTATTGTTATTATTATTTTTTTTCCTACTCGTCAAACTCATTGAAGTCGAAATGAATCAATGCACGGACATTAATGGATCGTTTCAACGAAATTCGTTGCGAGAAAATATTTGCTTAGCGGCGCGCGCATTTTCAATACGATCTATCTCAAAGTGAAATTAGTATTGCAGCCGAGCGTATAGCTATATACAGCTGCGGAGCAGCGCTACACGCGCCACGTCGGGGAATAAATTGTAAGCAAAAGGGAGTTTATGCTTGCCGAAGGAGGAAACTTTGATCCTTGGGCGTGGGCGCGTAAGTGCACGCATTTCTCAGCGCCAACTCGAACGAACTCTGCTCGACTCGTCGCTGCGGCGCTCGCTCGATGATTATTCAACGAAGCCCCAATTACAAATGCAATATCGCAATGTTCGAGCGTATCGTGACTTTGTGCGCGTACAGCGTCGAGCTCACGTCAGCTCCTTTTCTCTCTCTCTCTCTCTCGCCCCGTCTCTATAGCAGATCAGGCACAGCCATGCGTTATTCACACCCAAAATACAGAGAGCAGATAGTCTCGATCATCAAAGCCATCGTCGAATGTTGCCCTCTCTCATGCGCCAACGCCGACGGTCTATATCTCTATGCTGTGCTGTGCTGTGTGTGTGTGTGTGTGTGTGTGTGTGTATGCATGTGATTGCAAGCGAAGCATAGCAAGTTGCATCTCACACAACTACAGATATAGATATAGGTGTATGTAGGGTCGATCGATCATGCGACGGACGCGGGTGATGTTGACGCTTCGTTGATGAGATTAGAGCCAACTCGTCGGTATGCGGTATTTACTCGGGCAACCCAGGCTAAATTTACTGTATTCCCGACACACGAGTCACACTCGTAGCCAGGACGTACACCTATGTACCAGACGCACACACATGGATACGGCCAACTTCCGGGAGTATATAAGGATGCCCATAGAGAGAGCTGGTCTCGCTATCTCTCTTGAGCTCGAGCCTCCGACTAAATCCTTCTCATCTCGCAGCGTCTGCTCGGCATGCTGTATACGTATACTCGCGCGCGTATATGGTTGAGCTCACGCGCAGTTTACGCCGAGAGTGCGGAGGAAGCATCTTTGACGCGGTCACGAGCAAACAGGCTCGCTTTCTTGCCTCTGTATTATCTTCCCGCACGAGCGCGCGCGCGCCTGTGTGTGTGTCCCTTTGAGAGACGACCGCCGATTCGAGAGGCCACCTTATAGCACGGTAGCGTTGCATTTTTGCCTCGCACCGCCGCATTTTTTCCTCTGCTCTTAATTTATTTCGACCTCTCGATGCAAGCTGACGGCTCGCGGTTCGTCACTCGAGACTTATTTCAAGAACGGGGGAAAACCTAAAGCGCGCGCGGCCGAGCTCGTTTGATGTGGTTTATTTTTCACTCCATTCTGCTGCTGCTCTTTACTTTCGATCCGCACCCATACGCCACGTGCTTCGCCCGTAATTGAATATTGCTGCTTTAATTAATTATTTGACTGATGAACCTTTGACATGGCAAATGACAACTGTATATGCATGGGGAAGGGAAGCTCGTGTTTGCACTTGTTATACACAAACATACATTCACATGACATAATATTATACACATTTGACGATGACGATGTATTTGCGCTCTTATTTTTGCTCCCAAATCAATGGCACACATATTTTCTTGCTTTTTTAGCTCTCTGACAACAAAAATATGAATAATGCAACGGATTTGCTTTAAAATTATCGACAATGGCATAAATGAGCTTTATTAAAATCCCAGTGAAAGCTCGTCAAAATGTTCATTAGATGCTCTGATTGACTTGTCCGTTTCTCACAAAATTCAAAATATCTCCAACGTTTTTCGCTTAATCATAATTTAATTGCTGAAATACAATGTCAGGATTATTGAGTTATTTTGTCTTCTGCAACCGCAAGTTGGGGGCACGAGCAAAATAACTTTTACAAGCTGTTTACAAAGATACTTTATTATTATTACAATAAGCAGCCAACTTTTATTGCGGTATATGCACGCGACAAAGCTCGAAACAATAGCCTGAAGATTTGGAATGTCAGCAGAAGTTATCAATAGAGTGATAAGTATCTAATATACGAATGATCATTGTTCGTTATAACAATTTTCTGTAGAGTATGAAAATGAACAGAAATGCGAAGGAAAAAGTTATTGCATTAAGATACAGTGCCCGGTGTGAGTATTTGCACAGTTCGACTGATGACTATTTTAACTGCGAAGCTAGACAGAAAATGAAGTTATCACTAAGTACCGCCTTCGTGACAATAAAAATTCATGCAGCTGCTCGCAAGCAGGCCGATCGATATCTCCGTTGCCGCTAATAGTTTATTAATTTATCAACATAATTTCGTTATCGAAGTGCAGAATCGGCCGTTTATAACGCTCGTGTCAGCCGCGGGACAATTAAACGAAGCTTAATCTTCGTGCAGGTCGCGTAATGTAACGAAGTATCGCGGCTACTTTATGACAATCAAGCGAGAGTTTACCATTACACTCGCGGTGGCGAGATATTCATCTGGCTGCGGCGGTAGCAGCAACTAAATCTATACTTACATAAAACGTTTTGTACCATATTTGCCGCTAGTCAACAAAGTGCGCATACGTACGTGTAATTACATTGCAATATCAATATTATCTCACTCGCGGTATACATTATTATGCACACGAGAGCTGCACAGTCAAAGCACTGGAGCAGCTAGACTTAATTACAAACTACTCGCTTATTTACTACCTTATGTGCTATGTACCTTACTTACGTGTCTTCTTCTCGGCGAAATCAACGTGTGTCATTGGATTTATGTAATTCATCGTCGCAGTCGTCTAAGAGCGGAAACGTAAAAAATTATCAACTTCGATTAAAAAATTTTGAATTATTCACGGCGAATGTATTAGATTTGCCAATCGAGATTGAATCGCGCTGCTGCCAACGTACAGTATGTCTTTTCCGATATCCAATATTCAGTCTATAACATATATCGAAAGTGCAGCAACTTACGCGCAGGTGGGAGACACGTTCGGGGTACTTTTAAGTGCCTATATTATGCACCATCACGAACTCCGTATGTATATAAGCGTGAACGAAGCAGTGCAAATGTCCCCTATATATATGTATACTCCCTTCGAAAATCCAAAGCAAACGACACGAGTTTTGAATTGTGAAGTCAAGCAGAACCGTCAATTTATCAAATTTCTAAAATAATTCTGTGGCTAGAAAATAGACTCTCTCGGCGACCAAGTATACAATTAAAAAAATTTCATCTCGTTCTTCTTGAAGATTTTCAACTCCCGAATTTGCACGGGGACTCCAACTGGTGCAGCTGCCTTTCGTGTCGCAAGAAAACCTCGTGCGGTAACTATGCTGTACTCTCTGGCATTGTATATATTTTCAGCGTGCTCGTATCGAGGAATAAAACAGGCAATTTCTGTACTCGAATTTCGTGCATTTTTGGTGACGTTGCATTCTCCTGGTTCGCAGTCTAAAATATTAAATATTTCAAATAAGTGTCCTGAATTTTCAATGTAGCAAAAAAATTGGCGAATGTAACGCAAAAAAATGTATCTTGTTTCACTTTTAATGAAAAAACTACATTAACGTCTATTGGTGCTATGTTTGTACATATTTTAGCACATTCATATTATTGTTCCGAGTACCATTTCCCAATACCAGCGCGTTGATTATCACACTGTAGCAATAGTTAATGAGATTTGCTCGTTACTTTGTTGGAAAATTGATAATGTACATTAGGCTAATTATCATTACGGTATCGATCCGAGGATAATCCATAATAAATTTAAATTATGTGTTTATGCGCGTAAAAAAAGTGATTCAATTATTTAAGTTTTCAATTTAAAATAATGGAAAGCTAAATGAAAACTACACTTTGAATATTAGCAGTTTTAATTTTAAGGTAATCTCATCCAACAATGTTACTATTGAAAATCAAAATTATCCAAAGGTTCATTCAAAAAATGTAAAAAAAGTATACTTGCGGCACAAATCGTCAATTTAGTTGATGAAAAATCATCAATAACAAATGAGCGTATCCTCATAATAGGGCAGTTCGGAGCAGAGCCGCTGCTTGCAGGTACGTATTTATGCGATCGTCGTTACAACATCGTCGGTATTGCGCATCGTCGGGTTCAACGCGAAAATGTGTATGTGTGTGTGTAGGTGCGCGCGCGCGGCGTATAAATATACAGACAGTGAGTGCGAGCGCCAGCAAACGTATAAATTTACACGTGGATTTGTTTATGATCCCTGCAACTATATAATTGCTGGAAAAGCTGCTGGTGCCGCCGCTGGCCCTGCATACATATGCACATTTTCAGATATCTGCATATGTACGGTTCCCTCTTTGGCTCTGCTTTTACATATGCGCACACGTGGAAGAGTGAGCATGGCTAGAGCCTCGTACAGACCGAGTATGCGTAGGCCAAAAGCACACGTTCCAACATTGTTATTCATTTACTTTTCTGCTGTGCGTATATACTAACTACTGCAACAACGATGTTGTGCTACCTGCTGCTGCTGCTGCTGTTACTGCAGTGGATATTATAAAATTTAAAAGAGAGGAAAGAACGAGCCAAAGAGGTATTTTATATCTATCGAGGCGTGTAAACATTTTCTACTTTTTTTCGCTCTATTTTTCGCTGCTCACTATGTCTTTATGGTCACTTATTATAATACGAATAATCCTGTACCAGCGATTAGCGTGATTTAGTTGAACCACTCGAAGCAGTGTGATTCCTGGATTAACAAGTCTAGACTCGAGAAAACAACGACGTTTGTCGATGAGCTAATCGAAGAGGAAATTCGCGTGCGACACAGACTCGCACATTGTGAGATAAAAAAGAAAGCGTGTAAAAGAATGTCATACTCGCGATTTCAACTTGGAGATAGTAATGCCTAAGCCGTACGCTACCCTTCCAATATTTAGACACACCTATACTTACTTACACGCATACACGTAGACAGAAATGTGAATAAAACGCTCGCGAGTATCGAGTGCATTCCGATCGTCGCTCGCATGCTGCACCTGACGTCGATGTTAGTCTCGCCGCAGAACCATCACCGCTCTTGGAGACTATCACTATGGTAGACCCGCTATGTACGTGTAACTCCAGTTGTGTGTGAGTGTGTTGTGTCTGATGCGCGCCAACATCAGGGCGCGTTTAGCTGCAAAGCGAGAGGGAGAAGTAGCTCGAGTGTATATAAGAATGAAGAAAATCGGAACGAGGCATGAATGGCTGCCGATACTGCACGACTCGGCTTCGTCTATAGCATACCTTGCGACACATCGAGCGTTCGCGGCTGCAGAATCAAACTTTCGCGTTATTCCGCAGCTTATTTTGGTGACGCGGTATGTCGTCGAAATTTTATAACGAACGACGTGCCAAAATAATGTACTCGAACTCGTACGAGAATAATATTCAAAAGTTCAACGAATGCAATAAATAATATCCAATGTTCATTTATAGAGGCTGTGGTACGAGGAAACACTAGCCGTTAATTGATGATAATGGACGGGTAATGCAATCAAATACTTCATATTGTAATATTGTAATATTTTTTTGGACATTTACATAATAATTCCAATCGTTTCCTTCATTTATGTGTAAAATTGTTGTATTAGCTGCTATTTCGCATAAATGCAGAAGCCAAATGCACAGCTTCTCTCTCTAACAGCGTTAATTTATAATGAAATAATGATACATGGCTCGGATAAATCTATCGAACATTACGTGTACTCGTATATGTACACAGCGAGATAAGTAAATATTAGTATGGTTTCGCGTTTATAAAGTAAGTTATCATTTAATAGATTAACTTTCGTTTAGCTACACGCCGGCGCGCAGCTGTATCGGTTCAGTGGCTTATTTGTAATAATGATAATTAAATGTGCAAGCCCTAGAGGCATCTCGCACAGTGCCATATAACTCGATAAGTTTGCAGCGCTTGGCAAGGTATCAAACGCGTACACGTGCATAAATATAAGCGCGTATATATATTCACGCGTAATGATGTATGCGCATCGAAACACGCGAGTTGCTAAACGATACTCCTTTTATATGTACACGCGTGGCGTAAATACGAATTCTTGATACGCACCGAGTAGCGGCAAATAATCGAAATTTATTCGTATTCGTCATTTCCCGCGTTCGCCGTCGCGGCCGTGTGCATCTACTGGCGCACACGCCTCGTAAATCTTTCAACGCTACGTTATACGCACGCATACGTGCCGTTGCTGCAAGGAATAGTTATAAGTCATCTCCGTGTATCCCCCAGAAAAAAAAGAAAAGTTTGTCGAATAAAAATGGTATTTATTACACGATTTATGCCCGTTCTAAACAGTACATGGATCATGTGTCTGGGCTGAAACGGACTCAATGAGAAGTCAACAATGCTCTGTGATGTGCGCTGGTCGTTACAAAGCTCGAGGTGCCGCGCAGTGCTCTATATATAAAGAGACAGACGAAACATGTAACTGCATGCGCAATTTGCACAAGAAACGGCAGAAAAACTGAGCCTATTCATCGTTGGGAGGTATCGTACTGGGTTGACAATGCAAACTTAATGAATGTAAGCGCACAATAAAGGTGTCATTAGCATAAATCAGTTGCTTCGTTGAAATTTCCCTTTGGCGCATTTAATGTGTTCCAGTCTCTGTATGCGCTTGTGCATATGTGGCGTATTTATTTTCAAAACATGATACTCGTAAGCACATGAAATAATTTTAAATTTCAAATCAAGCAATTTCATTAATTTGTTTGCGGGCCCACGCCTGCACATCTTGGATCAATGACTCTTATACCCTACATTGTGTTCAAATTTGTCAAATTTAATTTTTTTGTAATTTTATTTCTGAAAAACTGCTGTAATGTGAAAATTGACAAATGTTTCTGCTTAGCTTTCTGAAGATTCATTATTTTTTATTCGATTGACATGATGCATAAATTAATACTTGATTGAACTTGGTCACACATTTGTCATTTAATCTTTTCAAAGAGTCCCAATTAAGCAACAAAGACAATATAAATTTTGAATGTATATTTTACCTTTGATTAGCAACAAAGTCAGAATTGCATAAAAAATTGAGCTTTATCACGGCCCATACGTGCTAGCAATTTCACGAAAAGGAAAAAGAGAGCAAGGTAATGATTACCTGCATGGACGCTCCAGCTCAAAGATCGCAGTTGATGAAATATCAGAGAGCAGTAAAAAATGAGAAATCAGTGGTAATATTGGCTCTGCTCGCGCACTTACATATATTTACATGATGTATAACTTTGAGTCAGCGGCCCTAATCGCAGCAGGAATAATTGCAAAGGTACGATGCTGCTACGCAGTTCGACGTATGTGAGCAAGAAAAATCCTTCGGTCGTACGTAAGAGCCTATCAAAGCTTAGCGTCATTAATCACCAACAAGCTCTCTCTCTCTCTCTCTCTCTCTTGAACTCTCTACTTTTCTCTCTTCTTGAACTTACTGCAATTATGTGGCATGGATACTCTCGTATGAACGCTGCTTACGTGATATTGTGTAAATATACATTTGGCAGGAGCAGCAGCAGCAGCAACTCACATCGCACCTTTACTGCACTATAAAGGTATAAGTTACACGTGTTTTACCATTTGCTTACGAGTCTCGATGTGAAAAATAATGCTCGAAAAAATCGCATTAGCCGTGTGGCTCTGCATTATGAGAATGAGAGAAGGACGCGAATCTTTACAATATTATACGCGTGTTACATTATGCTCTTGCACAGATTACACATAAGAGTGCACGGCATGTGTGAGTGTGTGTATAAAATTGTTGTGCAAGTTAGGCACGTTATACAGGTCGTAAACGAGGAGCGCAGGCAAGCAGCGGTGCAAGCCTCCCGAGATACGTAGCGTATATATCGGCGTTGATGCGCGCCGATTGCGATGCCGCGTGTAAGCGTCGCTTTTTGTCGACTCGTTATATTATTTCCCTTTTTTTTAGCCTCTGCGCGTATATGTGTATGTATATTTGTGCATTGACTTTACGATACTTCAATGTTTGTTGACTCGGAGGACTGCGTAAACGGTGCTCATCGAACAGAAAGTTTTACCGCTGCCATGCAACCGAGTACCGAATTTTCGATTAAGCCAAATGGATTCGATAAATCGATCGATCGAATTTTCATAATACATGCTCTTAATATTGCTTTGACCTGATCTCAAATGGATTTTTTCTTATGATCTCAAACTTACTTTTGGAAAATTAGATTATCACAGGCAAAAGTAACATCAAATATCCAGTTCGAAATAAATTATTAATTACTCCATAAAATATTACCGAAGTAATTAAAAATGATGGTTGCAGAATGTCACGTGTAAGCTACATTTTTCGGACATTTCTCGCAACGATTCCGCAATAAATATCGCAAAATCTTGCCAGGCTCAAATACATTGCCCCAACTGCGTGGGCCATGCCGCAAAGCATTAAAAACGAATCCGTCGAATCCTCTCGTGTGTGTTTGTGTGCGTACGCATCTCGATATTACGCAACGTCATTTTTCGCGTGTGCACCTATGGGTTCTACAAAGCACCGTCGTCGCAGCCTTATGCCTTCATACGAGTACAATAAAGCTGCAAGTACGAAACGAGAAAAGAGCTGGAAAAAGATGAGATCAGTTCTAAGTTCACCGGATGTTTCGGTAAGCACAGGCGTATATGCTTGCAGTTCGCATCTTTTGTTCGATGATGAATGCACCTTGTGTATGAGTGCTACGAAGTTTCTCTCTGTCTCTCGAGCTATGATTTCTTAACGATGGCGATGCTGCAAAATTGATATAATAATAAGTAGTAGCCGTCGTGCGTAGTGCACAGTTGCGGAAAACGGGCCCCTCCTCGCATAATAGCTCTTATATTATTCTTCTGCGTCTATTTGGCTTTATGTTTTATTATACTTTGCGCTGCATCGCATCGCGCACCACATCGCCTACTCTCGTCTTTTCTCCTGACCTTCGCACGAAAATATATATTTTTGCGGTTGCGCAACTCAACTTTTCCTTCAGCTGTGCAGAATTACGACGACGATCGTGCCATCGCGTTTTCACTCCGCTCGGTGACACTGACGGCATGGATATACCGATCACGTGTTTTTTGCAGCAGAGAATATCATTTTCGTTATTTTGAGTACAATATGTAACGTGGAAAAATGAACGAAAAAAAAATCGATTACGTTTGCGATGATTCGATCATAGAGAGATGAAATTTTGTTTGATTAACCGTAGCATACACAGCTGTAATGCAATATTTCTATTTACGGCAACATCATTGTACGCACACGGTACAGGACGATATTCTCGACTCAGCCAAGTAAAAAAGATGTACAAATAATATGTACATTACGCGAAAGTAAGAACGCGGCAAAAGCTGCAGCAGCTCTCGTGCAGCCTAGATTCTCGGCCGACACCGACACGGGAACATCGCAGGCACTAGGTCACTCGAGAGCGAGAGCGGCTGCTGAAGTTTTCACTTTCATTCGCGAGAGGGGCACGCCGTGGTGCCGCTGCTGCTGCTGCTACTATACACACAACAGCAGTAGCAGCAGCAGTGGTGTCAGCAGCAGCCAAGATTCTAACCACAGAGATACGCGCCTTCTCTCTCCGATCGCTGCTATACATTTTAAATGTTTTATATGTAGACCGGGAGCGTAAAAAATATTTCGTTTCATTTGTTCCTTCTGTCTCTCTCTTTCACAGCTCAAATCACGAGCGCGTCGAATCTTTCTTTGACGATTGCGATTTTTTCGTTTCGTGCCTTACGACGCTGTTGCGATACATCGCGAGAATTTATAATAGATAGTCAAAGCGCATGATGTGGGATAATTATACGCTTCTGGCATGGAACCCAGTCTATTGTACCAGGGCGTTTGTTTTGTTTACATTTTTTCAAATACGCAATTGACTGCTGGCAATTAGAAAAATATATATCGATGGTATTCGGGCACGCAAATAGTCGAGTACGCGAGCTACGCTCATAACTCGCGAAATTGCATCACTTCTATACCAGTGGGATTTCAATGCAGGTGTTGAAGCAATTTATTATTTGTTTGATCGAGTATTTTTATGTACTTAATCTAAGCCACGAGCCTTTTTTTAATTATAAGATCAATTTTCCATCTAAAAAAAAGTGCAAGGTCACATTGCTATTTTATACATATCGAGCTGCAAGTAATGCTACCGATTAACCAGTTTTCCCATCCGAGTGTGTATAAGCATGCAACGAGCTCCTTTTTTACATGATTGAACAATTATCGATAACCGCGAGGTTGGCGCATCCTCGCGTGCGTGCAGCCATATAGACAAAGATCGAACGTAGAATCCCATCAGGAGCGTAGATCATACATTTTTTTAATGAAATCTTCTCAAGGACGTTATTTTGCAGCATCTTCGGTCTCTATACTTATGTGTTTTCAAATCATAAATTTTTACGATCCTATGGAATCGATATAGGTTCGCGGTTTAATCGATTCTTGAAACATCATTGTTGCTGCATTGCGAGAGATTTTTCGGAAGGAAATTTCGCATGCTTTGAGATGCTTTGAGATGAATCTTTTTCGTTGTGAAATTACCGAGATTTTTATAATTTGTATCTGGAAATACGTCTGATACGAGTTAACATCTGCATACGACGGTATGAAACACGTAGATATTACATTGTAAATTTTACGAGTCCTCTCAAGCTGTTAAATAACGATCGCTCATGATGGTTTATTTATACTCAATAACTCTATAAATGATGTACCTAGAGCTGACGTGGCCATTATTACTTAACGCGCTCATCTCTTTCTCTCTCGCTTGCCGTTAAATAGACACGCAAGTTGAGTAATTTGTGCGCGGTGCATCTATTTATGACATCGATTTCAGCGCATAACAGAAAAAAGCCGCGAGCGCAAAAATTTTAATTACTTTATTAATGCATCAGATGCCAACATACCGCCGCGAGTATAATTTATTTTATTATTTTGACTACTGTATCGCAGCTGAGAAAGATTTAGCAGCTTTTAGCAAAATTGCAGATTATTTTAAAATTAATATGTTAACAACTATTTAATTGTAATGCTGTTGAATCATTTTCAGTAATAATAATATAGCCACTTGTATATCAGCAAACAAGGCGACGATTCCGTTTGATGCTAAAAAAAATTGTAATTTGAACGAGACACATCGTCTTTCGTTCTCACGAAGTTGTCAGTTCGATGATGTACTCGTGCATCTAATTCACACGCGTAGGCGTGAGTCTAATAAAGCTCAAATTTTTACAGCTCAAACTTGGTACCACATATCACTCGCAATTTTTCTGCATCTACGCGCAGACGTATAATGTATGCGCTAGTGATAGAGATATACGCCCACACCTATTCTTTGTTTCGTCGTAAACGGTCGAGCGATTTTCGGAGAATCAGCGATACTTATCGCTCAGCGCAACGCAATATTTAGCCGCCTGTTTACCTACGCAAGATTTTAACCATATGTATGCATGTGCCTGTGTATGTATGTGTGGGTTATAATGCAGAAACGATCCGTGACAGTTTGATTTAGCGCGAGCAGGAGGTACATCAAACAGAGCTTTCTTTTTTGTTGTTCCACGGAGATCTATTGTTTTGGATGCCACGCGCGGCAGCATTGACAATTTAATTGCGATTGATCTTAGCGATTACGACATACCAAAATACTCGCTTGTGTATATGCTCCAGCTGCACTCGTTATTAAATGTGAGGCTAAAAATACCATTCAAATCTAGCCGTATCGATGTGCGATTGTTGATGTATGAGATTGCGTCGACGACATGCCACATTTCGATATTAAAACTTTGCCAAACATATCCATTGGCTCGATCAAGACATATCATTAGGTTGAATTGTCTAGACGAGCAATACTTTTGCTCTGTTGACAAAGAATTTTTAATGGAATTTTTAATAATTGCATTAAAAATATAAAACAAATATAAAAACCTAAAGATGCCACAAACAAAAATAAAAAAGATAATTATTAATGAGCTTAGGCCAAAAATTCACTAATAATTAATGTAGCATGCTAAATATGCATAAGGCGATAGCATTGTATTGCCAAATTATCTTAGTTTTAAGTTAGTTTTTAAGTTAGTTTTAAGTATTTAATATATAAGCTGGCTCCTGTGCACAGAGAGAAATGCTTCTCTCTCTACAGGATTTACATGTATCTCCTAATGGGGAAATTTGTAATTTGAGGCCAATAAATTATTATTATTATTATTATATTTCAGTAGGTCAAACAATTTAGATCGAGTCCTATCTTACAGCCGTAAACATCGAATTTTCGAATTCAGCATAAAATAATATAATATGAATAACGATAGTAAGTAATATTCACAACGATACGTAAAGGATTCGATTTATTATTAACTTAATGGTGACCTTTGTCCTGATGTTCGTAGGTGTGCTGTAGAACCGTACAAAAACGTTATTATTAGAACTATACTTGATAATAATTTGAATATCCATGATACTTCTCACTCGATTCAATGTTTACAAGTCTAGGAAATGGTTGTGCTTGAATAAATAATACTATATAAGCTAGAGAGAAAGAGAAAAAGATAGAGAAAGATCCAGAGCGAGAGAGGAAGAGGGAGAGAGAAATCCTTTGTATGGTCGGTAGCTAAAAAACTGACGCATCGGATTTTTTTAATACCCACAGGGTAGCAGCTCTTGAACCCGGAAATCCAATTGCTCCTTCTCGTCTCCTCTCCTCACTGATCGCATACCTAGTATTACTCTGCTTTTACGTAACTAGCCTCCGGGTGACGTAAGGCGTGCGCCTAACTTTGCACAGTATACTTTAGCGAATGTGTGTGTGTGTGTGTGTTGTTGTCGAAACATGATATAAAAGGATGATGTAAATTCGATCGCTTCTGCGTTCTTTCGGTGTCGTCTCTATCAAGCGATAGATGTATCATTTCTTTTTTTTTCGAGAGAAAAACGAAATAACGAGAAAAGAGCGATAGAGCGAATTTTAAGCGCCTCAAGCGACGTAGCTCACTTTCAGCACGATGTCACGACGACCCTTATATATAGACCGAACTGTCAATGCTTCCAGATCTTTTTTCTCTTTCATCGATCAAGTTTTAAAGTCAAATATATATTGTAGTTTTTTTTCACTGAGAGAACATTTAAAGCGCCAAGGTATAAAACTGATGTTGGCACAGAAAACTGCTTTGCGCAATAATGCGAATCAAGCGGAAAAGTTAATAGAAGTAAAAATTTGGTTTGTGCAGTGTTTTTTTCTCTCTTACTTAAATATTAACTAGAATAATGACTTGACTGCAGTTGCCACGGCACAGCAATTTTTAACTTAAACTACTCCAGCTCGACTTTACTTGTTTTAGCAAGCTTTAATTCTTTTTAAAATATACACACGCACGCGCGAGGCATTACTTAACTAGTTTACACAGGAGAAAAAAAATATGCCCCATTTTTCCACCGTCAAAATTCAAACGCCGTAAAAAGATAACGTGTAGAGGTTGATTAACTTAAGAAGATTATTATGGTATGACAAAAAATGTGAAGTTATTCATTTTCTCTACGCGTTCGACCTTAATAATTAAAAAGCACATTGACGGCATTTGATGCGTCAATAAAGCGTGAACAAATAACCCTACGCATGTTGCCACATCAATTTGCAATCTTTCTCATTCTTTCATTATGATCGATTCATCGGAGAGCAAATTCATCATAGTCATTTTTCCCTTAGTTTTAGGTATGAAATACTTGAGAAACTATGGCTTAGCTCACAAATACACGAGCTTTATGAAATTTTACACATTATGTTGGAAAATTCCATGACAACGCATGGCAACGAGTAAATCTAACGTTAATAATATAACTTCTTTATGAGTTGCAAATTATTTGATCATTTCTCATGGATAAAAAGTCAGATTTTGCGCTATATCACGCATGTGCAGGCTAAAGAAATTACTTCATACGTTGAAATGACAATATCACTTGAAAATTGTTCAGTTCGAGTCAGGCGAGAGTGATGATAGTTAAAAAATTATAAAAATTAAAGAACAACTTAATCGACGCGTCTTTTATACACGGATATAGTTCATGGATCACCCATGCGTACAACTGGTGTATTATGAAGTGTATACATATATATTGGGTACGACCGCAAGCCTTTAGCGCGCGAGGCTACAGCGGCGGCGACGGTGCGTATACGTATATATACTCAACTCCATTCATTCTCTCAAAGCTTAATTGAGTTTCCGTGTCTATCCAGGAGAAAGAAGAACAACACATTTCTATTCTCGTTTACTTTTTTAAGCTCACACGAGTGTAAAGAAGTAAGCCACGTATGGCGCCCGCCGTTGCTGCCGCTGCGGCTTCGCGCGCTGCTTTTCAACTATTGAATAATGTTTTTGACCACGCGTGTCCACAGTAATGGTGACAGTTCAATGTGGAGTGTTGGCTTTTCATCGAAACGACAAAATATCGGGGCTTTGGTGTTTTCGAAACTTTGTTTCCATTTCATCAAACTTTGAATCTGTATGCGTGAAAGCTATATTAATAACCACTGTTTGCAACTTGATTATTTTTGGGGACCAATGAGGTCATAATATTAATCTACTATACTTTTTCATTTGATCTTTGTTTTACAAAAATGTATGACAAATTAAATTATGGATCGTGTTGAGTTCAAGATCTAGGTTATAAATATTTATAAAATTAAAAAATTAACAATGCAGTATCAAATTAAAAAGATTACTCTTGTGTCAACGAAAAAATACAGTTTTCTTGAAAAAACTGGAAAATATTTCCAAGCGTATGATAAACTAAAATAAAATCTTTTCTAGCATATATAATAGGCGTTTCATCAGAGAAAACGCGCAAGAACCAAAAGCCCATTGAAATTGATTTTTCAAAAGATGTTATAATCACGCTCGCGAGCTGTTAAATGCAGTTTGTCTGAAGTGTAATGAGCGCGCAGCTTTTCGACACCTGCGCACAATGACTTGGCGGTAATTCCTCATCTACCTTAAATCAATCATCATAAAAATCCAATTATCACTGCAGTGCTGAGCTGTAGCACTCCCTATACACAATGAGATAAGCTTCTACAAAGGTAATTTCTTAAATCTTTGCCAGTCTTTTCTTTTTCATACATTTTCTTTATTCTTGGTCGATATTCCAAGTGAGCTACGGAGCAAGCCACAATGCGGGCTTGATTGTCAAGGTGCTAAATATGCGCGCTATAAAAATAATACCTCGCTCATGCACGAAAGGTCGTTAATGGCGGTTCATTGTTATAATGTGCCTCGCGCAGCAAGCCAGACGAAGACGACGACGACTACTATACTACGACTCGCGAAAGGATGTCGTGTTAGAATTCGTCCTCTCATCGTGCGAGATCTAAACTCCGCAGTGGCCTTGACAGGGGATCGTTGCGAACGAGGAAAAACTGTTATAGGCGCGCGATGGCGCGGCACTTTTCTTCTGCGAGCATCTCCATAGAATCGCGCGCACGAGAGCCAATTGAAAATGCATTTACTGCAATATAATGACGACGATGACGCTTTATAATAGGAAATCGACTAGTACGGCATTTAGCGGATTGCGCAATCTCGCTTAGTCGATTAAGGTTGTACACGCATGCAGATGCGCGCAGTGGCTTTATGTAATTTCGATACCGTCACAAGTGGAATGGAGGTAAGTCGCGAGACAGCTGATGATTTCAAGTGCCGATTGAAAACGCCGTTGGAGCATTCGAGTCGAGACCTGCACATTCGATGCGTATCCAAATACAATTTGAAACAATTTCTTGACTGAAAAGAGGAATGAAAGACTGGAAAAAAAGTACAGTCAATGCTCAAAGTTCTTACGCAATATACGTTTGAAACATCCACATTTCATTTGACATTTATTAGATTAAAACTAAACCAAAAATTTAGCCATGTTTCGTGCGATAATGCTAATATTTAAATATACGTATATAAGGATAATAAAACTCATACCATCACACCATAAATATTAACTTCAACACTAAAGGTTTTTTCAAACGAGCCTGAACGCTCACTTTTTTTTTTTTCATATTCTGTATTCACTCGTAACAAATAAGTCATAGTCGATTGCTTCACCAAACGTTGCATACATTAAATATACACGGTTATAATTGTATAATTTTTAACGAAGTCAAAAAACTTTTTCAATTCAAAGCAACCAATTTTTGGCATGTTTCTAAAATAAGTTATGAATAAAAATGTAGTTGTTGCTCAGTGCTTTGGGAAACCAAATTTCGCATATATTGTACCACGTATATCATTCATTAAATCATCGAATCTGTTCACTTTAGATAAGAAAATCTGATAATCTGAATTATTTTGTTGAAAAAGTTCAATGTTGCACGCTCTAATAAACGCCAACTCGACTAATTCATTGACTTCCTCAAGAATTTTTGACATATATTGATCTTTTTCAATTTTTTCATTGACTGCTTTTATAATCAAACTATCTAGCTGTTTTATAGTATCTTTCAGATGCCTGAGACCATCGTAACACAATTTATGGTTTTTGGACAAGTTTTCGTATTTATGTCTGTAATCATAAAGAAAGTTTCTGTTCGATGAGTAAAACTCAAAATACTAAAGAAATAATACCACAAAAAAATTAAAAAATGTCAAATCATGAAATAATGATAATTTTTAATAATACTGTTACATTTATCTCCTTATTTTAATTTTGATTACGGAAAATTTGCGTTTTGTTTAATAGAATTTGAATTTTTTAATTTGATTCAGCATCATGTAACTAAAAAAAAATACCTTATATGGTTGAACGCATCATGCACCACTTTAAACTCTGCTTTAAACGCTGGATTTGTCATTCTGGTACGGTTGTAATCTAAAAATTGCGAGTAAGTACGCATACGATCGTTTATTTCTTCTAAACGCTCTTTAATGATTGTACCTTCTACCGTAGCTTTCTCTGAAAAATCAAATAAAATCAGTTTTTTAAATTTATGTATTAATCGTGAGCCAAAATGACATTGGTAACAAAAAATTTTTACCAAAATAGTCAACCAATTCATCTTTTAATATATAAGCCTGTTTAAAATCGTAATCCGTGTCCAGAAGTTGCTGCTTTGTTTCTTTAAATTTTGAGGTATCTATATTGTTCGCCATTATTGACGCTGTTACTGTTATCACGTTACAAAGGAACTGTTGAATTTGAATCTTAATTACTAACAACGTGAGAGCTGTTCAAAAGGAGACAGGAGGCAGAGAGGGAGCAAAAGCTCTGAACTATCAACTGTTCGTATGTTTTTGATTTTGTTTGACAACGAAGAAATTCAATAATGTAAATTCTTTTCAAATTTAATTATGATCTAGTTCGATTATTCACGATTATGAGATATTATCTTGTTCGCAATACTATTTGTGCTTAAATTCAAGTTAGTTACATAAATACATAACATTACTATAAAAAGATAAATTACGCACAAAATTCTGAACATTTCAAACGTACAAATTCCCGCTTAAGGGCAGTCTCGAAGTCCATTTTATTAAGTGCACAATATAATCACTACAGCAAGCGATACACGAGTTAAAAAATTCTCGGTCAAGAATAATTTTTTAGTCCATATCTAAGCTATGTATAATAAGATAAGTAAGATTTGCGCTTGTGAATGAATTAACATTAAGCTCTATTCTTAACACTTACCACTCTGTAAATTAATAGAAAAAAATTTTAAACGCACTAAAAATTGCATTTAAGTATTACCAATTTTTACAGAATGTTGATCTAAAATTAGAACTTTACGATGTAAGGACGACGATTAAGTTATACAGCTAAGGGCCTAACATAGCAATGGTTTGGAGATCTATGAAAAAACATTGCTCACCATGAATAAAGTATTTTTCATAATACTAGGTAAATGCTCACTAGTATCCTCTTTTATAAGTTGCCATTATGATGGGATATGAGGTTAGCGCACGAGTGTAGCAGTGTGATAGACTCGTGGATGTGCTAGAATGTGCAACTTATGTCACAGAAAAGTGTGCCATGAGTGTGAATCTATGTTACGCAGTGTTATAAACGTTATTTTCATTTCGATGCCGAATATCCTCTTATTTTTAAGTAAATTAATGAAAATTGAGTTCGCTGTTTACGTTCTATTTTATACATCATAGCATTTTTATGTATAATAATTACTAAATTTGAAATTTTTTATTGTATAGTTATTTTTTAACTTAAATTTTAGGCTTGTATTTGCTTTATCATACAAGAAAAGGAATGTTAGAATTCAAATATATTTGAGTACGCATTTCGATCAAGTTTTCGTCACAGCAGCCGATATCCCTTGATAAAAGAGTTCTAGTGCACTAAAATTCTTCTTTACTAGATTTGTTTCATAGGAATTCTTGCTTTATTTCCTAAATTTTTAATCAAAAATCTCGTATTTTATTTTCCGAGATCTTTTGTGAACGCACACGGATTATCTATCAACGTTATTAAGGCAGGGTTTAGACTACATTGAAACGTATGTGCGAGAACATTCACTTACAGGAATGCGCGAGACAGAAAGCACCATTTGTGTTGTGTCCTTTCACCCGTTATTCGCTTATTTTAGGACGTTGAATGCTTCGACAATGCCGTTTTCGCCGTTTCAATAAACTCTTTGCTGGCAGCAAATTTGTGAATTTTAGTTTATATTTCTATACAGGCTGTGTGTAAGTAATCTTACCCAAGCATAACCTTCACTGTTCTAATCCATCATCAATTTTTGCTTATGCGATAATTTACGTTATTTCTTGAAGAATCCAAGAATGCTTAACATTATATGTAAAATCTCTAAAGCTAATACACCAATACATCATCATTTTTTACAATCATTGAAACAAATTATTCATTTTTCCACCGTTTTAAAAATTTTAACTTCCAATGAGCAAAGTTTTATAAACACACTGAAGTTCATGTGTACGCAATGAAAAATATCATTGCGATTGATTACTATGAATTTTATAGTCAAGCCATTAATTATTTCAATTAACACTTCATCGTGTATTAAAGTTAAGGTATATCTTCTGAAAATGTATAAATGATTACTTTTGTACATGAGTAATTAATTTCATGCTTATATTTAATAGAAAAAATAAAAGAAACAGTTGTATCTGTAGTATTTATTAAATTTCGCCGGACTGACAAACGTGCAGAAACGTGTACATAAAATATGAGAAAGAAAAAAGTGGAATTTCAATTTTTAGCAAACCTACTCGCGCACCTCATTTCCGTATAACAAGAACCCTGCACGTTTTTCTGTCATCATCATTCTTATAACTTTTCCGCTCTGTATCTTTAAATAACGGAATATGGCAGCTGAAAGAAGAAAAAAGAGACTTGCGGTACACATCCGAATTTTCAATGAATTGCTGCTTGCGTAATTCAATGCACATTTCTCCCGCGCTGACTTTCTCGCGGCCATCTTGAGAAATTTAATTTAATTTTCTTTTTGCCAGTCCACCGGATTGCACTGCTATTATAATTGATTGGACCTTGAAGAACAATTTTGGAAATCGAATAAAGTTTTCGATGAGCAAGCGCGAAATTCTTGAATACGTGCACGTAAGGAGTTCAAGTGAAATTCGGAACACTTTTTTCCCCTCATTGTTGCACAATAATACTTTTGATTTCATCTTTTCATCTGCAGTACTTTTTGATGAATGTAAAATCACCGACAAACTAAAAAAAATCATACAAAAATATAGGAACGCAAAATTATGCAAGTATTTGACAACACCTAGGATTTCAATCCTTTCGTGGATATATTATTTGGTAAAAACAATAAAAATAAAAGAATACAACTGGTAAGGTTTTCTTTATTTATCTTTGAATTGCTGTTGATATTCAAGTGTGTCAGATTTATGTTCTTCAGGAATAAGTACATAAAAATGTTTGATTTTAATCTTCATTTAAGTACTCATTATTCAATACTCAATATACTCAATATATTTATTAGTATAAATCAACAATCAATATCCGAATAGCATAGCTATCTTCTCATATTCAAATTTGATGAAATTGAATCATTGGGTTAACCTGAACCCAGGGAGAAATGATAATTCGAAATTTATTCTGAAAGATAATTCATTCAAAATGTACAAAATATTGCACATCTTATTTCTGTATAATAATGGTTGCGATGAAACAATCGCAACATTTTTAGCATCAAAGCTATTTTTCAAATTCAATGAAAATTTCAGTACTATTGTAGCTACATAAACATGTTGAAATATTTTCAAATTTATTAACCAACATGTGATCTAAGTATTGTTATTATAATTGAAATTATTGAAAGCCTTTAAGTAGTAAATTGAGTATTCCACATTATATATATCCTGTGCTTTGTGTCTAGCATTTGGTTTGTTTGTTGTCATTCGTTTTATTGAAACGATTCTGCATTTTCACCCACAAATTCTAGCAAGCTCCTTATAAATACAGGTATACGTGTGGAACATCGTGAACTATCCTCAGTGCAGAGGTAGAGCATTCAATGTATTAATTAAAATTTCACTCTCCATATATAATACAGAAGAAATATACATAGAACGGTAGCGGTAGCGGTAACAGTAAGAGTTTTAATTAACCGCACGTAGCTCATCAAATGTCGAAACGACTCCTGCCTCTCTGTGTACCCTTATGCATCTGCTGTAACTATATGTGTGTTTACTTCATATATGAACCAAAAACATCGCTCGCAAGGCTCGTAAACTTATTTATCTCATACAGTGAGCGATCGAGGTTTATAGCGAGATGTCAACGCGATACAGTTTTATGGATGTATGATGTGTTCGGGAGACCGAGGTCCGAGAAAAGGCCATTGCGGATCCTTCGAGGAATATCGCACGAAATGAGAGATCGAAGGTGTATCATTCGAAAGTGATGTTTGATTACCGAACGAAGAGCCTCCCAAAACAAGATAAACTTTTTTCACGATGCGAATTACAAAGTATGTACGAGATATTTCGGTTGCAAAATGACACTGAAAATGTATAGCAAAGGCAAAATAATTATAGTGGAATAATGCGCAGTTGGCGATGGGCTCGTTACGTACATGGGCTTATATACATGTATATATGTATACAAATGCAAACTGGCGTGCGCGCGAGAGATTCTCTTAGGCCAGCTATTATAAAGAGAAAGAGTAGCATCTGAGATACTCGACTCGGAGAGAGAGAGAGAGAGAGAGAAGGACGAAGAACTGCGGCGCGGCTCCTCGTCATAGTCATCGTGCCAAGGCAAGGCAAATGCATGCGAGGAGCGAGAAGCGCAAAGAAGGGAGGAGCAGCAGCGAACTGCAGCATCTGCGAGACTTCTCCTCTCACACTCTTGACTATCTCTTAGCAAAGGACGAGTTTTCTTATTATATAGGAGGCTCCACGCGCTATATAAACACCGGAGACCGGCATGCTCAACAGTTAGACGAGTGCGCGCCTCAAGACACACATACGTAACGGCTGAGATCTGTATGCGCTCACATACATTTCTATACTAAGCAAATAAATAATATTTCTTTTTTCTGCTATCAACAGTGCTTATTTTTCAGTTGTTTAGTGCCTGCTTTGAGAGTTTCTGCTGTGATTTGAATATTTGAATATCGTCTGCAAGAGACTGTGCGTGATTGGGGCATATAGTGTTAATGATGTAAAATATTGTGAGACGATTAAGCTTGTGCTTACTTATTGCAGTGACATGATTATGGTTACTTTTATGTTACATACGTAGAAAAACTGTTAAAACGTTGTGAAACTAATTCCCCTAAACGCTGATTTTCTCTTTTAAAATGATTCAACATATTTAATAAAATTTTTAACTGCCTAAATTACACATCAACTCTCAAAGCAAGTACAAGTACAATTTTTATTACCTTGGAAGGTTACGCTATTTGATTCAACTAACTTTCTGATAAAAAATATTTCAAAATCTTTACTTAATAAAAAAATAAAACGAACTATCGACAGGATATATGAGAAGAAACATCACGCAACAACGTGGAAACGTGAGCTTTCCCTGAGAAGCAATTTTCCCATTGAATTCGATCGATTCGCCTGATTGGCCCAGAGGCCGAGTGATCGTCCGAGGCTCGCGCGCACGTCTTTGAGTGCTCGTTATTGGGGGTTGCAGAAAAGAGCCCAGCGACGAAAAGGAGATAACGAGACATCATCATGCTGATAGGCATTTCACGAGTACAGGTACACACAGCCCATCTTTTATGTATTATATATAGATATTTTTATATATAACACACGTGCACAGTGCAAACGCACAGTGTCGACAAGGAAAATATTTTGAAAAAAATTGAATTTTGAAAAGGTAGTGGGTATTCGATGATATAAGCATGCGCGACGAAGAGAAAAAACGGTATATTTGTTCAAAAAGATGTGCAGCATTGATAAAGTCGAACTACGTGCATTATATCTCGGGAAAACCTCGAACAATGGCGGGTGAAATCTATAAAGAAGCAAATCAATAGAGCTGGCAGCTATAGTAGCGCAGCTCGAACGCCGAGATCGAAAAATGTATTATTGATCGGGTGCAGTGGCTCGTTAAGCTCGTCTATACAAATGCTGTGCAGAGCTTAATTGATGCGTATAGTGCGAGAGCATGATTGTACACATCGGAAAGGGAAATTCCCTTGTATACAGGCGCGATGTTTATCCAGCTATGGGGCTATTGTCGCTGTCGTGCCGTGTGTACACAGACGAACGCGCGCTATATGGCGAATTTATCGAAGATGAGAAACTCAGACGTGATGCACTGCAACAAGATGATAAGGCTCGCGTGGGTCCGTGTGTTACTTGCGTAATTTTGTGAAAATTCGAGAGCGTCGTGTGTCTCGATCAGCTAGATCGATTATGACCGTTCGTATGATGCGATAACTTGGACGTCGTGCGTGCAAAAGTCATCCTCGTCTGACTTTTATAATCTTCGTCTGAATCGATAACCACTGAATGATCGCTCTTCGCTGTTTTATAACATGCTTCGAGAGGGAAGGAAGAGAGATTCAAGTTTTTGAAAAAAAATGTTTTTGCCTTATTGTTAGAAGTAAACTATCTCCTGGCTCTCCATATAACAGATGAAACTGTCTGATATCTTGAAAAATGGCTTCGCGCATTTGTACACATAAATTACAACATTTCTAAGGCTGCGCATCCTAGTCTGTTTACGTATATACGAGTAATATTAAAACTAGAGCGCGAGGCAGAACGAGCAGTTCAGGCTCCAATGTAAAACACGTGAAACGTCAGGGATGACACGTGGAGCGGTTTAATTATTCCTAGAGTAACAGAATATTGCCATGTAGCCTTGCCCTTATATCTATCGCGCGAGGCAGTGATGCTTGCTTTTTTTACCTACACACGTATTTATAACTTACGAGCGTAGAAAAATGCACACAACCGATGATTAAAGTTTAATAGAGTAACGAACGTGAATGCTGTAATGAACTTCTTTTTTTTATTCTTTTTTTTTTCATTATAAAAACTGTGCCATATGTATATTTGTTGCTAGTTGCTTTATACATCATCATAGAAATACCCTACAAATAACAGTTATCATGAAAAATTTCTTTTCAACGATTTTTTTTTATTTTCCTCTTAATGATTCGATTTGACACTAATGCGTTGTAATATGATTAATTACTCACTCTCTTAAAAATTATATTTAAATAATTATAAAAATTTTGCTCGCAGAAATAATCAAAATTTAACTATTTTTAATGATTTACTCATAATGAAATTAAAAGATACTTTTTATTATTCTCTTTCTAATAACATTTTTGTCTCGGACCAATCTCGAACATTTTTTGCTACTAAAATATCTATGGGTTGATTAATTATCCATAGATTGCTGACTACGTTAATGAATGAAAAAATCAAGTCAACAATTTTGTCAAAAAAATATACAGTTAAAGTCCAAAAGGTTAATAACAATTCTTATTATCTCGAGAAGTTGAATTAATGAAATATTTAGCATTTTCCATTTGTGTTGCATCTGTAAGTAGATATTAATTTAACAGATTTAAAAATTCAGTCATTAAAAATTTTATCCCTATTCCCCATGCACATAAGCCGATCTATCTCTACTTTCATCTGTAACCTTGCTTATATTGCTCCGAAAGAAGGCTCAAATATTTAAAAGTGTAAAAAATCCAAAGCACACGCTGTGATATATCTTTAGTATCGTGAACACCCATGTATACGTTTGCTATACTGCCGAGCAGTGTTAAAACGTCAATTGTATAACCTATCCTCGCATTGCACGTTGCCGTTCGAACATCGGAAATATATCGCTTTACGTAAGCTGTTACAGTATACACACGCGCGTGCATGCAAAAAAGCCACTCTCCCCGGAATATAAGGCTCGTTACATGTTTTTTAACATTAGGAGACATAACCAGTCTGAATGGGAGCAATGAAGATAAAAAATTATTGAAATACATCTTTATTATGCTTGTAGATCGAATCCAATTTAGAGAATATGCAAAAGCTCATTCTCTGCTATAACCCTATTATATAAGCATTCAAAACTTTTATTATCACATTCTAATTGAGTATAATAGGATTAGCCATCGAACGACGCCACAAAGCGAATTTTTCGATTTTATCGAGCAGCTATAATGTTCTCGAGGTTTGAGTTTTCATTCCGACATAGAAACTACTTTGAATTTTATGTAAACGTAGAAAAAAACGCAATGGAAATTAGTCCAAATGAATGAAAGAAAATTATCTAGTTAGAATGTTATTGCATTTCAATATTTTCTATATCCAAACGATCAGTTGTAGAGCATCGAATTTTTTTCATCAGTAAAAGTAATTAAATTTTTCATTCCTGTGCTAAAATAAATGTTATGCGATAAATATTCCGAAAGAAAAAAATTAGCAAAGTCTCTTGCGTGTAGATAAAAGTAATACAATGAATCCGACAATCAAATTTTAATCTGGCTCCTTTTTTATATCAGTTACAATACAATCTCAGTTGGGCATCTTTAAGCAACTGCAAGTTTGATAGTCTAAAAGCAACTGAGTCGATTCATTTAAAGGATTTTTTCGTGTTTTTCTTACTGCAAAGCTTCGCCCACAATACGTAAATTTATACAAACATACACGCAAACCCAATCTTGTTTTTTGTATAGCTTATATACGACTTGTGCCACAATACATACACATTTGCCAATGTATGCACACTTACGAATATATACAAATGCTCCATCTACATCGCTCGTGAAGATCGGTGCCATTGTTCGAGAAATTGCAACAATCTGCGTGCATTAGTATGTGGCGAAGCTAGTATAGACGTTGATACGCACAGCATGTATAAGTATGCATGGGCGATTCACTTTCATTTAAGTTTTTGCTACCGAAAGAAAAAAAAGAGACGTTGATGTTTCATTGGCTAAACCTTACATTTTTCAAAGTTATTGTGTTAAAGATGTCTTTTTTAAGGTCGGTACTTTTGAATAATTGATCACTTTCATTCTACATAGAAGTTTTGCGTGTTGTTAACTGTAACTATATCACTAATCACTATCCACTATCTTACTGACAATTGGTATTTAAATTCTTAAACCCTTTGTATTTACTCGCGCAAACAAGCCTACATCCTACCAGAGCTTGACAGCGCTCGTGGATCTAAGCTGAAAAAGTGTGCGGGAAATAATCCACAAACAACCCCATCACTCTTCGTATAGGGGACTCCAAAAGCCGGTGTATAGGGATCTTCTTCTCCTTATATGTCAGACGTGTCCCTTGCGTAGACCTTTCTTTGATTCGTCTTACACCAGCTTCCTTATGACCCATATGACCCCTATGACTATTTGAGTCGAAATCTGAGGGAAGTCCTTATTACATTACTCCTTAACTTGTGCTCCTTTATACAAGAAACTTCGTCCAATAACAATTTTGATCATTTATAGCTTTCATATATTGACTCCATCAGTTCAGTTGACCGCATGCCAGCTACTCTTTTATTTTTATTAGAACTAAGCGCTTATTCGGATAACCAGTCAGTTATACTATTTTTCCAGATCCAAGTACGTTGCCGTACTGATAGCTGTCGTCTGATACTATTGCAGATGGCAGTGTGTAAATCACTCAAGTACTGGCTCATAAGTAACAATGCCTATAACAAACCTTAATACTATTACATGCATAATAAATCATGCCCATTAACAATTTAACGAAATAGTAAATACAAGTAATATTGACCTTACTTCAGTTTAAGCTATTATTTAATAGAAATTATAAGTTGTCTGTACAAATACTGGAGAATGTGTATCATTTTAATATAATCATATGAAAATTCATACAATTAATCTAACATATAAAAGAAATACAGTCACCGTAATTATAAAAAGTATAAATCAATTCCCAAAGAAAAAAGTAGTGTGATTCTTTGTTTACAGTTTATAATTGTAAACAAAGATATTCTATTGTTTATCGTAAAATCTTAATTTGAAATCGCTTACTTTCTGCAATTTTTGAATAATGTTAGTTTTTTCTCAGATTTTAAACCAACTACTTTTTGTCTTGCACATCGAAATTAACATTAATGATGAAATTATCATCTAAATACTTTCATTGTTGCTCAGCTGACGCTACTATGCCTCTTCCTTGGAACACACACAACGCTCGGCGATCTCCCGCCGGGTACTCGAACCCGAGCCAACACTTATCTACCACCGGATCAACCTAAAAGCGGCTACGACTACAACAAACCATCAGGTCCAGGTTTTGGGCCTGGACCCGCGCCAAGGCCGCCCCAGGGTCCCCCCGCAAGGCCACCAGCCCCTCCAGCTCCAAGACCACCTGCTCCAAGGCCACCAGCGCCCCCGTCTATACCCAGTCCTGGGAGACCTTCACCACCCGGCGGTGGCTATCCAGCTCCAGGACAGAGGCCTTCGCCTCCTTTCCCCGATTACGCAGGATCACCTAGTGGACCCAGCGGACAGGTACTATTCAATACTCGCGCGATCTTGATTTCCTCGTTCAACGCGCTTGATTAATTAAGTAATTACGCAGCGATGAGATGCCGATGAGACGTTACAAGACGCCGCGGCAACAACAACGCGTAATTGCTCGCACAAAAGATGCAACGGATTCATTAGTATGAAGCGTTGTGATGTAAAAATGTACGCTCACACGAACGTGCGGACTTTGTTCGGGGGAAAAAGAAGGGTACGAGAGAAAGAAAGAGTAGGAAAAAAAATTGTAGTATATGCGCGCTGTGTTGCGGCTGCTGTTTTGGCCAAAGGCTGATGCTGCATTATCATTAAAGTATACCTAGTATGTGCGAGAGCTTCTCTTATTTCACGCAGAGAGTAAAAAATTTAATTTTCCTTTGAGGTGATATTTTTTCCTACTCTTTCGCTCTGTCTCTCGGCATTCATCTACACTTCTTCATAGTGTATATTTTTGTCTCGGTTAGTAAGGGCGCTCGCACAAATGCTTTGTACTGCGCGCGCCGAGGTATCTGCCTGGCTATATACAGTTGCGCGCATTTATGAGCGCAAAAAAATACACGCGCCGCTCCGTGTCTCGTGTGTTTACTATAAAACCAAAAGTCGGATTCCTTTCAACGTTTTTTCTTTACAAATCGCGCACGCTAACTTTGATGTAATTAAAATACTTGCGAAAGCTTAATTCACTCACAACGTTATTAAGTTCTTTTTTGAAAATGAGAGAAACGAGAGATAGGCAAAAATTAGATAAGGCTAAAAAAGAGCCGAGAGGGCTTTCAAGGCTTTATTATAATTTGCATACTGGCAATACGAATCTTTCCGATCAGCCTCGGGCAGGGGTCCATTTCAATTTAACCTGCTGTTTTTTTGTTCAAATATCCAGGCACGTAACATCTCCTTTGGAGTAATTACTTTTATTTTCAATGTATCCTTACAATTAACAGTAGAGAGTGATGTTACACACTTTTTACTGGAGCCTCGTTATTTTTACGTAATCTGAAATCAAAATATCAGCTGGTCGACTTTTGAATATTCCCTTTGGAATGTATGTCTTCGTGTAAACTGAATATAGTTGCAGCTTCAATCCGACACATCACAGACACAGTTTGCCGTCAAAGTACAATATATGCCGTATGCTTACGTGTATATCGATTATGACGAAATAACAATTTGACAGAGACGATATCGTAACCCGCTGCCAGCGTAACGCACATTTAGCTATCGCGATGATTTGTTATAATAGGCAAATTTATATTGACTTATGATATTCAAGAATCTAAAATAAAGTATCCAAAGGTAATCGTTCTTTCGTTTCGTAAATGACGTTACATCAACGGGTCGAGGTAAATTACAACTCTCGCGCGATCATCGTACGACCGAGTCGATTATCCATAGCGCTAGTACGTCGCATATGGCAAGGTGCCTGTTTTTTCCGTCTTTAAACAAAAGAAATTTTTTTTCCTCGAGCGCGAAAGGCTGAATCCGCGTGTCGATGGAAAATCTCTGAAATTCGCGTGCAGCTTTAAAGCTCGAGAACGAAAAAAAGCTAGCGTGGATAAGCGTCAGTGTCTCTTGCAGGAGCTTTCATGGCAAAACACAGAGCGAGCGAGAAGCCGTAAACGTTAGTCACGGCTGCTTCTCGAAACGCCGCGAAACGACTGTCGAAGACACTTATAAACACGAGTTGTAGTTGTTATCCCTTATCTGCGTGCTGCTGGCATTTTCCGCGCGCGCGACACAGCAACTCGGCAGAGAAGCTTCGCTATCTCACACGAAAATAAACGTGTACTACGTAATGCATCTCGTACATGAGTGCGTATACATATATACATACATACATACGGGCCACTGTTGATAATAATAATAATAATAATCTGAGCCTAACTTAGACGAAAAAACTTGTTGTGTTGTGCATATAGGCAAATAATTTAGCTGTCGACGTCGACGGTATGTCTGATTTATCTTTCAAACTCTGATAACAAGGACTTTGTCGGTCCTTTCTCTTCGCGTGTACATCATACTCGTGCAAACTCTACGTCCTTTTTTCATCGTAATTAATAACAATTATGAGGTGGAAGCAAAGGAAGTTTCTTAGCCCCAAGTGTCGTGAACGAGGGTGAAATGTTGTACCGAATAAATCTCCTTACTCGGCTTCTGTAAATGCACACAAAGAGTGAGTGAGAGAGAGAGAGAGAGAGAGAGAGAGAGAGAGGCAGAGGGAGGGGGGGAGGGAAAGAGAACTGTTGTATATATACGATCGCTTTTGTCTGCTAAATTGATCGGAATATTGCAACGGTGGGCCAGAATATTTATGAGAATCAATTAGGCTCGTCCTTTTATTCGGGAAATATAAAACGCGGCGCGTGCCGAGCGTGAGCTAAACATCAAGCTCGTTTAATTAGCTGTCTGCCTCGCTCTCGACTGTATTATATTATGTACGTGTCACGCGCCAATCAGCGAGCATCTCTCTTATGTATACAAGCGATTCTTTCTTATTCATCTCGCTTTATTATTTGGAGTATTTGTAATCTCATTCAAGAGGCCTACATCAAGCTCGCGTGTATTACAATATCTTGACTCTATAACATCTTCGTGTCCGACACTTCATTTTGAATTTCCATCCGAAAAAAAGAAAATAACACGAAGTGAATCTTTTCTTGCGTACACACCGTTATATAATATTTTGTGATGAATTGTAGATTTTTATTGTATGATTTCTTCAATATTTTGATGACAAACTTGTCACAATTTAAGCTGAAATTTTAATTTGTTTACTTGCTTACATTTTACAAGCACTAGTCGAGATTTTTTTGACAAAATTCTATACGAACATAAGACAGCTAAATTACGTATATTCTTAAATTTTTCTTATTTTTCTAACCATTTGATTAAACTTAATATAAGTACAACATTTTTGTCCATTCTCATATTATGTGAAAAGAAAAAGAAAAAAAGATGGTCTCTCGAAAGCGGCGACGATGTATTGTAATGCGATTCGATCGAGCTCGCAGGAAAGAACAAAGCCCAGTTAATCCCACGCACTGGAAATTCGATTTTCCGAAGCTAGGTATAGTGCAAGCGTTGCCCTTTTTAACTCGCGTGTGTTTTTTTTCTAGTCGACGTCGTTGTTGGTAGCAGAGGTAGATTTTTCGCGTCGCCCGAGCTTATATCACTAGCGGCGTATAGCCAGGACATTACACGCGTAACGCAACACCTCTTCAACTTATTCTTTTTCTTTTGACTGCCGTATGCGCGCTAGGTTCGATATAATGGGAATCCCTCGGAACGCGCGCAATGCTGGCAAATTACCACTATTATATGCATGAAATTTATAACTACGCACGTCCAGTCACGGTATTTTCTGATTCAGCCGACTCGACGCTGCTGCTGCAGTATGTTACGAAGATGTGAGCTCGTTTCGTGGACGAGGGCCTCGATTATAACAGTTGATAGACGATGAGTTAGTTATACTTTCTCCAGTGGTAAAATAGCTTGGGGTGCTTATTACATATTTCTACACTGCGGCCAATGAAAATAACAACGATCTCTCGGGCGTAATACATTTCTTATTCTTACGTAATTGACTCAGAAAGTTTTTTCACATTTTTCGCACGGCAGAGAGTAACGTACTGTTTCGCTGTTCTCAAATCAAGATAACTCACGCGCAAACTTGCACACTCGCACGAGGATACACGCACATCATACATAATGTATACATGTGAGCTGAAAAGAGCTTATATACTTTAATGCATGTAAAAAATGCAGTTATTTGCAAGAAAATAGATGATGTATTCAAAAGAAAATTGTGATTATAATATTGTTTTATGACAGATTGTGATATATGACTCTATTCATATGTACAATAGTAACTCACACAAACGCGCGCGTGCACGAGCAAGTTCTCGAGGTGTACTTCAACGTCTTGAGGTTACGGAAATTGAAATAATTCGAATGTTGCAAGCAGAAGTGAGTTTTTAAATATGCATAATGGCATTTGTGTATTTCAACGAATCAGAACAGCGCGCTGATTTAAAACGTTTTTATTTCGGTTCCGAGGCAAACTTTGCCGGCAAAGAATAATGAATGCAAAAAATGACTTTTATCAGTTTCAAATTCTCACGCAATATTCGAACAAAAGTGCATAACAAATGCCGGGGCAACTACAAAAAAAGTGGGAGCAGCGCACACGTATATGTATATGTAGCGCGTCGAAACAACAAAAAAAAGCTGCGCAAGTTTTTTATCAGTGGAATTTCAGCTGTCGAGCTTGCGCTACCTATGCACGTGTGCGCGTACGCGTGTATACGTTCACGTTCGCGCTGCAGCTACAGCTAAAACGAAATACCGTAGATGTGTAGGATGGATAGGTAAATTGCAAGAGCAGTCAGAGTGAGCGATTTGTAGCTTTATACACACAAGCTCTGGCGCGCGCCAGCGTGAACGTACGCGAATACGTATATATCCGAGGCGCGTGTACACGAGTGGTATTCGAAACTCGGCAAGAGGTCTAAACGTCGTTAATTATGAAGCTTTCGAAAACGACGCGACTTCTTGCTGCTGGGGTCGGTCTAGCATTTTTTCCGTTATCACGTTCGTGTTTAATTCTTTTGCGAGGCAAGGAAAAAAAAACACAAGTATACTTATATGTATTATACAACAACGTTTTGTTTTTTCTGTTGCAGCCGGGCGGCGCTGACCACGTACACGAGCCAGGCATGCCATTCGACTTCAATTACGCCGTCAAAGAAGATGCCTTCGGCAACGATTACTCGCACAACGCCATTAGCGACGGCGACGTGACGCGGGGCGAGTATCGCGTCCAGCTACCCGACGGCCGCACGCAAATTGTGCGCTACACCGCCGACTGGAAAAACGGATTTAACGCGCAGGTCTCGTACGAGGGCGAGCCACGATTCGGGCCTCCCGCCGGCGGTGGCGGTGGCGGTGGCGGCGGCGGCGGCGCTGGCAATTTCCAAGGATACTGAGTGCCACCAGAGAATTATTCATAATATAAAAGTCAAAGCGCTTTTGCACCGCCAGTTATTCTTTGAGTCTCTCCTCAATCTCTCTCAATTTTTTAATACTTCATGTTCGCCTAGATTATGCGCTCAAACTACTTATGAATTATTTTTACCATTTATAACGTTTCATATTCTTCAATCGGGCGATTTCTACATTGAGAGAGGATGAACGTCAGAGCAAAAACGGCTGCAATTTCACTGTATTCTTAAAATTCTTTCATTTTCTTCGTGTACAAACATACTCTCACTGCAAGAAAATTTCTACGGTTTGTTGCAATACAATTCGCATACAATTCATTCTTCAACGAAATGAATTAAAAATGACAATTCTCATATGTCTCATTTAGATTTTAATTTACGTTCTAATAAATTTGTACCCGAAGAAAGAAAAAGAATTGACATACCATAATCGAACAACCAAGTTACCACACTCCAAATGGTACATAATCAAGTATTAAACAACAAAAAAGTTAAGATGCATACGTTACACATGTCATAATTTATCAAAAATGTATATGAACTTTATAAAAGCTAACACATAGACATGAATAACAACGTACGTACATTACTCAATTATAATAAATGTTTTAGTTTATTACTGCTATATATTTTTATAAACTATCTCATATTTTAATCATGCTTGTACTGTACAAAATAAGGATTTGAGAATAAAAATTGTAAAATAAATAACATCGTTACTTATCCCATGAGCGAGCAGAATTTGTACAAAAGACGGTTAGAAACGTGATTTCAAATAATTATTAGACGCAAGTCAGATTGAATGGCTAATACCATAAGTACGTTCGAAACAGATATACGTATAGTACATAATGCTACTACGCCTATAGTTTGAGGCTGAGATAAGACACGTGTAGGCAATTGCGCACAACTCAATCGAATATATGCACGCGTGTGTCTCGCGTTCGTCGGGCACGCCGCCCACGCATAATGTACGGGATTATATCCGCATCGGGTGAATTTGCATAATATAATATCAGTTAGGCGTATGTTCTGTGCTTGCATTTTCAGCGCGCTTGCTACTACTATATACATGTATGCCTGTGTACGTGTGTGTGTGCGTGTGTCTATATAAGCCACACTCGCGACGAAAAACTTTTTCCATCTCATCTTTCCGCTTTCCAACTTAGAGCTTGGTAATGCCGTAGGTCGAACATTTTATTCGAATGGCATAAATAAGTGTATATTAGAGAAATGATTTTTCCAGCTCTATGGGAGAAAAAAGACAATGGGCAACCTTGAGCCGTGCGTATAATGTGTGTCGAGCCTGTGTCTGTACTTATAAGTCGCTAATCTCGCGAGTTGCATACTTTCACTGTGTGTGGTGCTCTACGATGAATGTCTACATAACAGCGGACAAAGACGCTGATAATTGTTTGCGCCAGCTCGTAAACACAAAGACAATTGTTTGCTCCTTTAATATGATACAGATGATGCGCTTCGAGGCGCGCGCGCAGAACGAGGTGCATTTATTGAACGATTGAAAAATTGCTATCCTCGTGAAGCATATGTAGAGCCAGCTCCAAGTGCGAGACAATGGTATAAGTGACGATAATTGGCCCATTTGACAATAATGACAAATGTTGATATTGCCGACTATTGAATACGTAATTGCACCTTGTAAATCATAGTGCGGCACTTGGTTGACTTTGAAAAGCCAGTAATATACAATGTGACGCACATACCCCCTGTTGTATAAATACGCCGAGAATATCAAAAAATTTTCTGTGGGATGATAATTTTTCTAATTTACTAATTTATAAAAGAAAAATTGTATAATTCAACAATTAAAAAATACTAACATTTTTTCCAAATTCTGCAACCCGTGTTTGTATCGAATAGATTATATTATCGATTTGGTTTTTATCGATGCGGTTTATATTGACTCTTTAGGGGTGAAACTTTGCGAGTAACCACTAGTTGAGACTCAATTCTAGTATTCATGAATGCAATGTAATTATGCAATGTAATGACCGAATGTATTGGTTAAAAATTCCATTCAGTTTATCATTGTTAAAACAGACAAGCTTCTAGTTTTTAAAACAATCCGAAGAACGTAGTGGAGTACAAGCAAAAGCTTATACATGTATGAAATTCTGAGTCGCGAGAGGAAAAATTACCGCTCATTTGATAAGTCACTCTTTCCTCCGTTTTCCCGGGCAGGATGAGAAAATCGTCGACTCGTTTATAAATATTTATAAAAAGTATTATTCGGAGACGTGGATATGACATGGTGGCGTGTTATATATAAGGTGCGCAAGACATCGCGTCGGACGATATCGTCGGAAAGCTATTCACGTAGCGAGTTCGTCGGTTATAGAACTGATAAAATTTCTCAACCAGGCTAGGCGAATTTATTCCTTCCTTCGCACTCGCGCACTCACACACACACACACACATACATACATAGTTATACGCAGGATGGATGGGGAAGAAGAAGCAAGCTAGATTACGATGATAGTAGTACGGGTACGTATAGCTGCGAGGTTTTCGCGTTTATGTGTGTGTGTGTGCGTGTGTGTATGTATGCGTGCGCGTGTGTGCACCAGCATACCAACGGCAAGTTGAAATTCATCGTTATTCATCGTCGTCACCGCGGCGTAGGTATACGCGTGCGGGCGGGTGAAAAATTGTGTCTTCAGGAGCAAAGTTGCAAGTCGCTGCGCGCGCGGCGAAAGAATTTCGTCGCTAGCGCTACGCAAGCTCGCACGTACACTCGCACAATATATATATAGCATAGATGTATATAACATAGGTATACTCCAAGAGCGCCACTGCGAGCTGACTTTTTTTCTTTATTTTTCATTTCGCCAAACTTAGTATTAGTTTGATAGTGCCGCTGGTCTCTGCCGCGCGCTCCCGCAAATAGACATGCACTGGCTCACACAGGCTGCACACCTACTCTAATATCTATACCTACCATACCTGTATATATAGCCGTTGACGTAGAGCGTGTACGTATATATGCCTTTTTTATACATAGCTCGCGGCTCGGCTGTCACAAACAGAAACGCGCGAGATATCGTTTTTTCACTCCGCGAGTAAATTCAAAACCCTGCGCTACCTCTGCACTTCTATCCTCTCTCTCTCTCTCTCTCTCTCTCTCGTCCTCGCCCACTACCAGCCGCACGCGCTGAGCTGTTAATGCAATATACCCTGACTCTATATTTTATTTCACACGTATAGACACCGACTTACCCTCTACCTTTCTAGAACGTTTATTTCCTTTGCTTTTTTAACCCCCCTCACTGGCTCTTTCTCCCTCTGTCTCATCTTGCGCACGCGAGCTCCCGAGACGGCCTCGCAAAGATGCATCACGTGCATGTGCACCTACACATATATAACTATCTATGTATACTAGATCGAGGAAAAAACTTCAACGTGAGAAATTGCATTTTTACTCACTTTTTACTTGACTTTTACTCTGTTAAATTTTTACCAACTATGTGAGCTCCACATTATGTGCAGCAACATGAATTAGTGAATAGAGTTACTTTCCACAATAATAGAAATGACAATAACGCAAGATTCTTACCAGCAATATTTCTTTCCTTGCCTTTAACTTCGAAAATTAATTTGGAAAAATTGTCTTTGAAAAATATTTTTAATAATTAAATTTTTTCATAATGCTAACCTTGATACACAGTGGTTCAATCTGCATTGGTGATTACTTTTTGCGAACTCACATTGTTTTGTAAAAAAATGCATGCGAACACGTCGTAACTTCTAATAAATTCTCATATCACCAAAAAGTAGGGGTACGTTTCGAAAAAATTACACCGGTAAGCTCGTTTTACGTGTATGTTCATTCAAATGAGTTTTGAAATTACCTCTATGCCTATAGTAGATGTATGCGGAAGTTTAACCAAAAGCTCGTCGCACCTCCTTGAAACTGTTCACAAAGCTTTGAGCATCATACCTTCTCTTCTGGAAAAAAATGAGGATAAAAAAAGGTAAAATCATGTGTGGAGTGTTCGTTAAAGAGATTTTGTGAAATTAAAAAATTTACTTAGTTTGTAAAAGTTCTGTAATTGCGTTCAAAGTTAATATTATATTACTGTTGATGTATATAGATATATCTTTCGGAGATAAAGAAAAAACAGAGGGACGGGTTATCACGGGCTCACTGCTAATGAGAGAAATAATCTTCATCAAAGTGGCAATTACTATTTAGACAGAGAAACAGCTGCCCGTCAAAAGGTATTCGAAATGCATAGCGAATATTTGAAGCAACTTTAACGCTTTAAAAATCATCGGAGAAATAGCTAACAGTACAGGTTGAATTACTGGATTATTCGCAGAAAAAACAGTAATTAATTTTTGAAAATGTTCAGTTTCATCTGGTTTTTGTACTATGCAGTTGGGCAATCTGAATTTCTGTCCGAAAAGCGGATAAATAGCACCGAGCACTACGTACCTCGGGGTCCTTGTCTTATAACTTATTCATTTGATGGCACCACATGCGTGTATACAGAAATTCCTATGACTGCTCTTTGCAAATAATACATTTCCGGACTAAGGTACTTTACGACACCCCTGGAGACGTCCTTGCAGTGGCGGTGATACGCACTACTTGCATTTCTCTCTCTTTCTATCTCTATCTCTCTTTCCCACACCCGGTCGTACTGAGTCATATATATCTTTCTTTCGCGGGGCGAGTATTGCGTTCGCTTTTTCGAGATACAGTGATGAATTTCTGAATCGCCTGTGAGTTGAGGAGGAAGTGTAATTTTAATTTCGTTTCCCCAGGGTGACTCCAGGTCTCTCTTTTTCCCTCGCGATGTAGCAGTGCGTCTCTTTCTCTCTCTCTCTCTCTCTCTCTCTCTCTCTCTCTCTTCTCTCTATCTCAATTTCCACCGCCCTTTTCTTCTATCCACAGTGAAAATATATCTATACACACTCCAACAACACCTACATATAGTAATGGGAACTTGAACGCTTGGTAATTGCAAAAGTTTCATTGTGATGGTAAAAGTAGCGTCTGCTTGTTTGTTTTCCCTTTTTTTTCTTTTTTCTCCGCCCTTTGGATGCAAGTTTCAAGAAAAAGAACTCCTATAGCTTTATAGGATTATCAGATGTTTCAATAAATTATTAACGTAAAAGGTATTTTCGAAAATATAATTAAATAGTAGTTATTTAACTAGATTAATAACGAAAAGCTGCAATTATAAGTTAAAAAGATATAAGTATAAAAATAACTACGAGATAATAAATAAATAATTTATTTTCAACGATTCTATGTCAAGTTTTAAAAATATATGCAAACTTAAAAAACGAGTGCAATTTACCCACATAGAATTGTATATCGCTTTGCTTAAAATCTCATGAAGTTGTTCATTTTTTTGTAAGATAAAAAAATGATAAAAATAATGCAAAGTGAATAAAATATTCTATAATGGGATGATAATCCTAATAAAAACGCCTGAAAGTGGAGTTTTTATAATCATAATCAAAGTTCAAAGATTTATTAATATTGAGACTATTGTAGATCATTACAAAATTCACCAAGAAAGGCTGTACGCCTGGTGATGGCTTTCTTTGTATACTAGCAAGCTTGACGGGATCACACTTCAGAAATCATCAATATGTAGGCATAGTTGATTATTCGTCCACTTTTACGGTATTTTCGATAGTTTTGCAAAGGTTATATTATTTACATTGTAGACGGTAAAATATTAAGAATGTGTAACTCAGAACAAAGCCATCATATAATCACTGACCTGGGCGCTGAAAATTTTACTTTCTGACTTTGTAACAGTCGGAAGGCAATACAATAAAGCATAGAGAACAGTACGAACGAACAAATGAACGTATGTAAGCGAGGAAAATATGGTCTCTAAGTAACAGAAAGAAAGAAAAAGAGAGTAAAAGTCAGATGGCGGATAAAAAGTAACGTGTTATTTCGGTCAGTGATTCGAGTGGTTTCTCGCAATTTTCTTCGTGCTCGAGCACAAAGCAGATAGCTCAGCTTACGACTAGCTACGCAGAAGTAGAACATTTTGGTTATATGTCAGGCGAATAGAAGAAAGAGAGACAGAGACAGACAGTAAGAAAGAGAATGAGAGGAGCGAGAGAAAAAAGAAATAAAGATTATAAAGAAAAAATTTCCGCTGTAAAAAAAGTCGACAGTTCAATACTAAACTAAGTCGGAAAGGAATTAAAATTTGAATTCATGGGGAAACGCGTGCAGAAGTAAAGCACCCGCAATTTGTTTAACGTAAAAAATTTATTGACAAAGAACTTCTTCATAAAAAAAAACTATTTTTATGAATGATTACTAAAGTAATCTAACTAAACTTTGATTATTGACGGTTTAAATACAAATCTCCAATTGGAACTCATAAAAAAAGGTGTGCTGAGAGTAAATTGTATTCTAATCTAAGAGAGTTAAAAACGTTATTATGAAATTTTCAAGAAGGTTCTTTCATATATTTTGAAATTGTTTTCGTAAAGATTTTAAAAAGGTTCTTGATAAATTATTAAATAGTTGACAATCTAACTTATAAAAAAGAGATGGACCTAAAAGTGAAGCCAATCTATTCGGCCTCTGATTGGTCGATTGACTTTTGACTCGAGTCAAAACGTAATAAAGTGACATCTACGGTCAAAATAGCAACTTTTTCGAAACTGACTGAAAGATGTACGCGCGCGAAGAGCGCCTGAAAGTCACTATAACCTCAAAAAACGAGTGAAAAAATTAACACGCGCGGAGCGCGTTTGAAACATACTAGTCATCTTATATTTATTATGAAGCTTTTATTGAGGTTTTTTCAATCCCTTTGAAAAGTTTTAAATGAAGCTTTTCAAAACGGTGTTTAAAATATGGGTCTAGCTATTCAGAGGAATTTTGTGTACGAAAACATTTTCGTACACAAAAATTTTATGAAAACTCATGGATTCGACAATTTTCGTAAGAGTGAATCACTATTCATGGCATTTTGTGTGCAGGAAAGTTTATAGAACATTTTCTTCCACGAAATTTTGATGTACATAAATTTATCAATTAAATTAAGAAAATGAAAATTTTTGTCGAAATTTTGTAAATCGAGTCAATGAGTACCGTATTTTTGTATATAGAAAAGAACCGTCTGTTATAGCGTACCTAAGAAACTTTTGACTATGATAAAAAATGTATGGTTTGAAACACGATACTCCATATGCCTGATGATAGTTAAAGTATTTTTCTTTGCTTAGTTATGTTTATTATTGCCAAAAATAGAATTTGTTTCTCTTTAATTCTGTCAAATTGTTTCTTTTTTTATTCTGTCACATTGCTGAGCGAGGCTCATTTTGCTGCCTTTTTGCGGCGAGGAGACCCAGTAATGAGAAAATTTCAAGATGGAGAATTCCAAAACCTTCAAGACATAAGTATGGACATTAAACGGAAACTGTATGAAAAATTAAAAAAATTTAAAGTTTGATGAATATTTGTGATTTTTTTTATGATTCTGCTAACCTGAGCAGCAACCAACATAAGAAGCCCGGGTTTCAAATAAATGATTAAAATGCAAACCAAAGCAAAAAAAGTGACCAAGCTCGGTTGTTGTTTAAACTATTAAACTGCGAGTAAATGCAGTAACGTACATAATCCAGCACTTTTCTTTGGGAAATACTGTTGAAAGGTGAGATTTGACTCGTATCAGATGAAGTGGGCAGTTTTTGCCAAGTAACCCAATGAGCCCAAGTAACCCAATTGACCCATGTAATCAAAGTAACCCAAGTAACCCAAGTAACCCATGTAACCCAAGTAACCCAAGTAACCCAATTGACCCAAGTAACCCAAGTAACCTAAGTAACCAAATTGACCCAAGTAACCAAATTTACCCAAGTAACCCAAGTAACCCATGTAACCCAAGTAACCCAAGTAACCCAAGTAACCTATGTAACCTATGTAACCCAAGTAACCCAAATAACCCAAGTAACCCAAGTAACCCATGTAACCCAAGTAACCCAAGTAACCCAAGTAACCCATGTAACCCAAGTAACCCAAATAACCCAAGTAACCCAAGTAACCCATGTAACCCAAGTAACCCAAGTAACCCAAGTAACCCATTTGACCCATGCAACCCAATTGACCCAAATAACCCAAATAACCCAAGTAACCCAAGTAACCCATGTAACCTAAGTAACCCAAGTAACCCAAATAACCCAAGTAACCCAAATAACCCAAGTAACCCAAATAACCCAAGTAACCCAATTGACCCAAATAACCCATTTGACCCTCATGACCTAAGTAAGCCAATTGACCCAATTGACCCAAGTAACCCAATTGACCCAAGTAACCCAAGTAACCCATTTGACCCAAGTAACCCAATTGACCCAAATAACCTATTTGACCCTAATGACCTAAGTAAGCCAATTGACCCAATTGACCCAAGTAACCCAATTGACCCGAGTAACCCAATTAACCCAAGTAACCCAAGTAACCCAACTGATCGAGGGAAGACTTATACATATACAATTTATATGTCTAGAAATGATGTCAAATTATCAAATCTCTATTTTTTTTTTGTTTAAGGGCCGGGCATACACACTCTGTCGGTAACGACCGCGCTTCGATACTGAAATATTTTGTCCTCGTTTTTCTCAGCGAATAATGAATCAATCATCTTGAAATTTTCTAACAACATTCAGGAGATCTTTACAATTATGCCTGCACTCATATTTTTTCGATTTATGAAAAAAAAAAAATCAAGACATGAAAATTTTTGTCCTCATTTTACTCACTCAATAATGAACAGAATCGAGTGAAATTTGGACAGAATATTTATAAGAGCATTACAAATATGCCTCTTCTCGCCTTTTTGCGAAAATGCATCTCCATTATGAGTTTTTATTGTTTATAGTACTTTTACTGTACCAAAAGGAGGCCGACTTTGTCACCATTTTGCTCCCTCAATAATGAACGGAATGCAGTGAAAATTTACCAGAATGTTCATTAGTGTACTAGAAATAGGCCTCTACTCATATTTTTTGCGATAATGCAACACAATTGTTAATAATCATTAGGTTTAGGCATCTATGAAATGTCAAAAACACCAAACATTTGTTTCAGTCATGCGTCTCATAGATGGCGTAGCGTAAGAAAATATTAGGTATTTGAGTTTGACATTTACATCACCGGCGTCTGCTTTACAAAAGTTTGGTTAAGTTTGTTGTGAATTGCTAAAAAAATAACAATAAACAAAGCACCTGCTGTAAAAGCCAGTACCACAAAGTGAATTTCACTGTTGTGCAAAAATAAAATGCAGTATTTGGTGATTTTAATCAGTGTATAAACAGACATTCATAAAAAAACAGTATTATTAATGAGACACTGTTCTTCTTATGCAAGCAAACAAGATAATAAGTCAAAGCAATCAACGATAGCATTCTCATTTTGTTATCATGTTCAATGTGTAGCTAATGTTTATAGAGTATAGCAAATGATGTTTGTGCAATGTGCTTGCAATTGATGATAAAGGAGGTTATCGGTTTTATGTTCAAAGTGTTGTTTACGTGCTAATAAGTGCTGATAAATCAAATGAATTTTCATGTAAATACAATTTGTAAATTTGACATTTGTGGTGCTATGTTTGGACATGTGAGTCAAGAAATGTGAATGATATTAAGAAGTTCAATCTTTATTTATGTACAGTTGTCATTCAAATATAAACTATACTAAAATAAACTCCAAAAATCTCAATCATGATTGAGTTATTAAAGAAATTATCATTAATTCATGGTGCTTACAATTTTGTAAATCATGTTCATATCAATCATAATTATTTAATCTCAAATTGACTTTGAATAAACGATGAAGTCTTAAAACCAATCCTGATTATATTTATCAGTTTTAAAATTCATTCTTTCCAGACCCTTATAAATAAAATAAATTGTTTTTACTTTTATTTTAAAAAATTAGGTAAAAGAAATGGAATTTACACATTGCTTGATGAATTGATAACATCATTGGTCCGTATTCTAAAAAATCAGTCTTTTGATCAAATTCAATTCTGCATGAGCCAAATTTTGAAAGAAAAGTTATGGGCTTTTGAATTAACGTTATCTCTTAGCTGTACTACTTCTATGAATGGATACTTCAACTTATCTTGACTATAAAAAATATAGAGAAGGCCCTATAAGTGAATGATTATTGGTCGTTAACATGCATACATTCTATAAATGATACACAATGTATGAAAACAGCAAGGTGTCTGTCTATCTTAAAACATTGCTTGTTTGTTTGCGTTGTAACTGAGTAATTATTTATTCTTTCCAATCTTTTTTGATATCAAAAGACCACTCCCACTTGAGATGTTGAGAACTTCATAATTAATGCATATAAATATATTTAATCATGTATAGATATCTAGTCCCTTATAGATTTTTATGCACAAAAAATTAAAAGTTCATTTTAATCAAGTACATAAGTACATAATTTTAAAATGTGAATGATTTTTTAGCCGTTTCAAATTGTAGATTTATAATACAAGGACTGATCTCTGTTGGTCGCATCAATCAACAATTTGAAATGTATAGTATTTATATAATTAAGCTACAAGAACTTGATGCCATTAACATATACCTGTTACTCCTATAAAAAAGATTATTCATGTTGGCAAAAATAACAAGTTAATTAATTGGGTAATATTTAGAATTTGATCAATTTATATCCTCTAATAAAAATTACAAACAAAAAACATCATTAAATTGTAAAATATCATATAAGTTTTCTGGACATATTTCAATCCATGAACAATTTCTCGTTGTACAATGAAGTCAGTTCGAATTCTGTAACAAACTCTTTCTTTAATCAGAAATGTTTGTTTCTTGAGTGTTGTAAGATCACCAGTTAAATCTAACTCCATATCTGGTCAACTCACTATAATGAATAATGACTTTGATAACAGATACTTTTTGTTTTGCTTAATTGAAACAAGTATTTACAGTATTGAAACAAGTATTAATTGGTACTTGATTAGTTGATTCATCAACTACCAAAGTACTCAGGTGGATCTTATCTAAAATATTGCATACATTTTGTACATTACTTATTTTAATAAAATTTTTGACAATTTTCAAAATAATATTTAAACATCTCTAAGTGATAAATGAACTATATTTAAACAAAGTTTGATTGATCAGCAACCTTTTATTTTCATAAAATTATGGATATAAATACATAATTCAAATCAAACCAAAATATAAACTGGTGGTCTAAAAGTTCTAAAATGAAATTTTTTGATACCAGCAACGAGGACAGAATATATGTTGATAGAAAGATCAAAATACAATTTGAAACAACATTCAAATTGAGAAATATTGCAAACATGAAAAACCTGGTATTTTGATCCTTCGACTGCTGTCAAATTGTTTCTGTTGGTCAACCGATAATCAAAATTTTGTATTTTGGTCTTTCAATCAACATATTACCATTCTGTCTTCATCGCTGGTGTCAAAAAAGTCTATCTTAGAACTTATATGCTATATATTCATTTTGAAGGGGTTCTTAATGTATGTCACAAACATAGTAGGTATTTTTCTATCATATAATCAAACTTTTGATAAAAAATCATCATCCAAATATATCTTCACAGTCACACCCTATAACAGCAGAACACAATATAGCAGATGAATATCCAACTTTCAGCCTTTGTATATCCATAGTAATTGAAGCTGAAGGGCTCACATTTTTGATTTCTTCAATTTTAAGAGTATTTATTTTGAAGTATACATGCTTATTGTAAATTACATTTTTTTATGCTGTTGCGTTATATAGCCCATAGGCACTCTTTAGAACTTGTAATTAATCAAGCAAATTTAAACATTGAGAACTGTCGCTAGGTTAAAATTCAAGTTGAAATTCTTATACATGCTTCTTCTTATGTAAACTCCTTTTTGACTCTCCCTACATATTTTGTACTACATATTAATTTGGTCTTTTATTTAAATTAATTTATGGGTCTTATTTCTTATAAATAAAAACATTTCTAAGCTCTTTTTGTAAAATAAATTTATTGTATTTTCGTACAAATATTCTTCCTGAGCGAATAAAGACGGATCATATCGCGCAATCACGGCATTTTCGCTCTAAAGTGTCGCATCTTTAGAGCGTCTTTACATTGCTAGCTCACAAACGCTTATGAGATGGTAGAAAAAAAAATCGAAGAACATTGATCGATAGATTATTTCCCTTTTTTGCGGTGGTATAACTCAAAAAATTTTTACAAATTGTCTGAGTTTCAAACTCGAATTGAATGTTCAAGTCAATTTATTTCAAATATGTGTTTTCTGATTTTAAACTAAACTGCACCAATCGAAAGAGAAGGTGAAAATCGATTGAAACCGATTCATTTCAAAATAGAAAAATTACCACAAGTATTAAAAATATCGAGATAACGAGCGCGGGTCTGCGTGCGCGTTTTTGCCTTTTCGACTTGCTCAGAATCGCTAATCAAATGTTGTAAAAATCATCTAAAAGTCACGATGTTTTTTTTGTCAAACTTATTACGTATCGACTTGAAAATTTAAATCAAAATGGACGTGATCATAAGAGAGCAAGCGCGATATACTCGGAGTCAGAGTCTTCCGCGTGCTGTAACATGTTAGTACTCGACAGGGCTGAAAGTCCGCTCGCTCCTTTCCGCTGCGGGGAGTAGCACACGCAAGTCGCCCCAGAACTACTGTTTGGCGGCTCAGGCCTTTCCAATGTTTATGTATACCGCCTTATAACTCTGCCTCTCTCGCGCTCGCTTGACTCGATCAAGCGACTTTATGCGGCTCTCTCAATACTCGAACTTATATCCTCGCGCTTCTTGTACGCGATTTACTCAGGCTAGCTGCTATTCTACAAAAATCTATGTTAGACCGTTTAAATCTACAACCATTTCACAGTGAAAAACTTTCAATTTTACCATTTTTCATCGAAAAAAAAATGTTTTCGTTCTTATCAGCGTTTGTCATTAAACTTTAAACATCCCTCGATTAACTCCTGTAAATTTTTCCCGACATTTTTTATGATAAACCGATGTTACCATGCAATTATCGTTTTTTATATACCACGCGTACAAAAGAATAGATGGATCGTCTGCTGCTCTCAGATCGCTTGAAATTTAAATGTTCATACCTAATTAGTTCTGAAAAATAGAGTCAAAAGTTATAGAACTCTCAAGTAGATGCTGCTTAGAAGAACTCGAAATATTCATCAATAACCACTGGTCTTTGAGTAATTCCTCCTCACATTTACAATCTGACGAAATAAAAAGTTGTTTACTTTTTAAGCATGCATTTTCAATGCGTATTTAGACAAAACATCATTGTTAATGATAGTTGTCTCCATTTTAAATGGAAGAAAGTACAGTATTACTGTAAACATTTAATTAATACAATATGATAATATTTATTCGGAGAGATGAACAATTCTCTTTTATGAAAGATGAATTAATAATTGGTGGCATCTCACGCAAAATAGCGTGGTAGGGGCTCTTTTGATATTTATAAAAATATTTTACAACTTGATAGTTATGAATTTCATTAAATTAGATATTATTGCGCTGGAGTGGCAAAATGAGAACGCGTCGACTACGATGCTTACCGAACGGAGCACAATCTTTGCTCCTCAATGTATATGCTTGCTACGCTTACTATACAACAGAAATGAAATGTTCCCCATCTAGGGTGACCAAGTTATTCTTTATCCAAAAGCACGGTAGCGCCTCGTTGATACAATTTCTGTGCTCCAAAAAAAAACCGGTTGAACCAATTGATCGATTAATTAAAATAATGAAATTTTTTAACATTTANATGAGAACGCGTCGACTACGATGCTTACCGAACGGAGCACAATCTTTGCTCCTCAATGTATATGCTTGCTACGCTTACTATACAACAGAAATGAAATGTTCCCCATCTAGGGTGACCAAGTTATTCTTTATCCAAAAGCACGGTAGCGCCTCGTTGATACAATTTCTGTGCTCCAAAAAAAAATCGGTTGAACCAATTGATGGATTAATTAAAATAATGAAATTTTTTAACATTTAAAATACTCAATGAATGTATAGGAAAATGCTTGTATATTCCTGGTATTCTGATTGGCCATGGCAACATTTTCAATTTGTATTTGTATTTATAAAATTGCACTGTAGCACGTACATTCATAAATTAATTTAAAAACATTATAATATATTCATTTATCATTGAGATTTTAATAAATTTTCATGTAATATCGCTCGTTGCACAGTACGTACGGCGGGCTGTACTGCTCAGAGTAGTATACATAAAAAAATTAATTTTTTTTTAAAAAGTCATATACCAGGCATTTTATCCCACATCTTCTAGCGTGCTGTCCATGCGCCACTTCTAGGCGAAATTGTTCAATTTCTGACTCGCTAAAAAAATCCTTTCAAAAAACTCGGAAAAATGTGACATACATTTTCGATGGGAAATTTTTTCAGCTCTCTGTCGTGTATCACATATTTTTTCCAAGTATGTATAGGTGATTTCCGGCGAGTTACAAATGAAGCAATTTCGCCTAAAAGTGCCGTACGGCGAGACTTGACGTAAAATGTCTCATATGCCTCATATATATAATAAAAAAAGATAAAAAGAAGAACAGCTGTAAGTAAAACTTCTTCAAAAACTGATAAATTATGAATTTTATTCATTATTAGTTTTGACGAAAAAAGTTTTATTTTTTATAGGCAGCTGTATTTTTATTCAACTGTTTTATTCACTCTTCATTTTCCATTTTTTTATCAAAATTATTTTTAATCTCTATGTGTATGTGTATTACACATTCAGAAAATTAAACATCATAGTGTATTTATTATATTAATTCAAAAATAAGTATAGGAATTAAATTGTACATCATATATGTCGTTGTTCGTACGTGCAAACAGGTAACGAACTCAACGACTAGTACGAAATAGTTCGCTGCAGTATGAGTCATATAAAAATAATAAGCCTGCGATTTGCGAGAGAGGCAGATTAATTGTCTTTNCACCGACAGAGAGCTGAAAAAATTTCCCATCGAAAATGTATGTCACATTTTTCCGAGTTTTTTGAAAGGATTTTTTTAGCGAGTCAGAAATTGAACAATTTCGCCTAGAAGTGGCGCATGGACAGCACGCTAGAAGATGTGGGATAAAATGCCTGGTATATGACTTTTTAAAAAAAAATTAATTTTTTTATGTATACTACTCTGAGCAGTACAGCCCGCCGTACGTACTGTGCAACGAGCGATATTACATGAAAATTTATTAAAATCTCAATGATAAATGAATATATTATTATGTTTTTAAATTAATTTATGAATGTACGTGCTACAGTGCAATTTTATAAATACAAATACAAATTGAAAATGTTGCCATGGCCAATCAGAATACCAGGAATATACAAGCATTTTTCTATACATTCATTGAGTATTTTAAATGTTAAAAAATTTCATTATTTTAATTAATCGATCAATTGGTTCAACCGGTTTTTTTTTGGAGCACAGAAATTGTATCAACGAGGCGCTACCGTGCTTTTGGATAAAGAATAACTTGGTCACCCTAGATGGGGAACATTTCATTTCTGTTGTATAGTAAGCGTAGCAAGCATATACATTGAGGAGCAAAGATTGTGCTCCGTTCGGTAAGCATCGTAGTCGACGCGTTCTCATTTCGCCACTCCAGCGCAATAATATCTAATTTAATGAAATTCATAACTATCAAGTTGTAAAATATTTTTATAAATATCAAAAGAGCCCCTACCACGCTCTTTTGCGTGAGATGCCACCAATTATTAATTCATCTTTCATAAAAGAGAATTGTTCATGGATTGAAATATGTCCAGAAAACTTATATGATATTTTACAATTTAATGATGTTTTTTGTTTGTAATTTTTATTAGAGGATATAAATTGATCAAATTCTAAATATTACCCAATTAATTAACTTGTTATTTTTGCCAACATGAATAATCTTTTTTATAGGAGTAACAGGTATATGTTAATGGCATCAAGTTCTTGTAGCTTAATTATATAAATACTGTACGTTTCAAATTGTTGATTGATGCGACCAACAGAGATCAGTCCTTGTATTATAAATCTACAATTTGAAACGGCTAAAGAATCATTCACATTTTAAAATTATGTACTTATGTACTTGATTAAAATGAACTTTTAATTTTTTGTGCATAAAAATCTATAAGGGACTAGATATACATGATTAAATATATTTATATGCATTAATCATGAAGTTCTCAACATCTCAAGTGGGAGTGGTCTTTTGATATCAAAAAAGATTGGAAAGAATAAATAATTACTCAGTTACAACGCAAACAAACAAGCAATGTTTTAAGATAGACAGACACCTTGCTGTTTTCATACATTGTGTATCATTTATAGAATGTATGCATGTTAACGACCAATAATCATTCACTTATAGGGCCTTCTCTATATTTTTTATAGTCAAGATAAGTTGAAGTATCCATTCATAGAAGTAGTACAGCTAAGAGATAACGTTAATTCAAAAGCCCATAACTTTTCTTTCAAAATTTGGCTCATGCAGAATTGAATTTGATCAAAAGACTGATTTTTTAGAATACGGACCAATGATGTTATCAATTCATCAAGCAATGTGTAAATTCCATTTCTTTTACCTAATTTTTTAAAATAAAAGTAAAAACAATTTATTTTATTTATAAGGGTCTGGAAAGAATGAATTTTAAAACTGATAAATATAATCAGGATTGGTTTTAAGACTTCATCGTTTATTCAAAGTCAATTTGAGATTAAATAATTATGATTGATATGAACATGATTTACCAAATTGTAAGCACCATGAATTAATGATAATTTCTTTAATAACTCAATCATGATTGAGATTTTTGGAGTTTATTTTAGTATAGTTTATATTTGAATGACAACTGTACATAAATAAAGATTGAACTTCTTAATATTCACATTTCTTGACTCACATGTCCAAACATAGCACCACAAATGTCAAATTTACAAATTGTATTTACATGAAAATTCATTTGATTTATCAGCACTTATTAGCACGTAAACAACACTTTGAACATAAAACCGATAACCTCCTTTATCATCAATTGCAAGCACATTGCACAAACATCATTTGCTATACTCTATAAACATTAGCTACACATTGAACATGATAACAAAATGAGAATGCTATCGTTGATTGCTTTGACTTATTATCTTGTTTGCTTGCATAAGAAGAACAGATCCAAATTATGTGTCACCATTTCATTTTAGTAAAATAGACAAAAAGTATTGTAGCACATAATGTATGATTGTATAATCTACCAAGCTATTCAAATTTGTTTATTCTTTGAAAATGCTTTTATGCTTCTGGATTTTTTAACTTTTCACTTTACAACCAGCATGAATTCTCCAATGATCTCTGAGATTATGCTTACAATTGTACGCTTTAGTTCTAACGTATAACTTTTTTTCAACAACAAGGGCCTGATTGTTGACTAGAGTTTCACCGCAATCTTGACATACTTAAAAATCAGATTTCTAAATAATAATAATGTAGTGTCTCATTAATAATACTGTTTTTTTATGAATGTCTGTTTATACACTGATTAAAATCACCAAATACTGCATTTTAATTTTGCACAACAGTGAAATTCACTTTGTGGTACTGGCTTTTACAGCAGGTGCTTTGTTTATTGTTATTTTTTTAGCAATTCACAACAAACTTAACCAAACTTTTGTAAAGCAGACTGCCGGTGATGTAAATGTCAAACTCAAATACCTAATATTTTCTTACGCTACGCCATCTATGAGACGCATGACTGAAACAAATGTTTAGTGTTTTTGACATTTCATAGATGCCGAAACCTAATGATTATTAACAATTGTGTTGCATTATCGCAAAAAATATGAGTAGAGGCCTATTTCTAGTACACTAATGAACATTCTGGTAAATTTTCACTGCATTTCGTTCATTATTGAGGGAGCAAAATGGTGACAAAGTCGGCCTCCTTTTGGTACAGTAAAAGTACTATAAACAATAAAAACTAATAATGGAGATGCATTTTCGCAAAAAGGCGAGAAGAGGCATATTTGTAATGCTCTTATAAACATTCTGTCCAAATTTCACTCGATTTCGTTCATTATTGAGTGAGTAAAATGAGGACAAAAATTTTCATGTCTTGATTTTTTTTTTTTCATAAATCGAAAAAATATGAGTGCAGGCATAATTGTAAAGATCTCCTGAATGTTGTTAGAAAATTTCAAGATGATTGATTCATTATTCACTGAGAAAAACGAGGACAAAATATTTCAGTATCGAAGCGCGGTCGTTACCGACAGAGTGTGTATGCCCGGCCCTTAATTATTGAATAATTTCAATGAATCAAGCCATGTTTGCTGTATTCTCATGCTCTATGCTTATGTTGCGCACATAAACTTGTCTTTATGAATACTTGACCTTGAGTCATAAAGAATTAGTTCAAGTGTGTGTGCACATGCAAATATTTATAAAGTAAGTGGGGTGTATTTGTGCGTTCTGTTGGTGCTATTACTCGGGTTTTATAATGGAGATCTTTGCGTTTGCTTTTCTGAAGAAATATATAACTTTTTGTTCTTGTAAACCTTAAAATATTTTTACAAACCAGTGAAAATATTGTTTTAGGAGACCTACTCTCGAATATTTTAAAGGTATTTTGTATTGAAATAAATAATTACAATTGCTTCTTTAAACACAATGCGTTAACCTTTAACATATCTTAATGAATTTATCAAACACTTTTCAACGATCGATTAAAAAAACAGTAGGAAAACCCGTCGCGTAGATAAATAAAAAGAAAAAATAGGAAGCTAACACAAGTGTAAGAATACTTCGATTGTATCTAATGGCGAGACGAACACAAGAGTCTCATCTGTGCAGTGAGAAAATAAATAACCAATTTGAAGTTACGTGACGTTAGAAAACGCCTGCAAACTTGTATATACACACATACACAAGCGATGCGTCGTTGGCAAGCTGAAGGACTTTTGCAAATAGCAAACTGTCAGCATTTGTATGTACGCGTTGTCACACACGAAAATAAATTTTCTCTCTTTACATCAGGATATTTTCTCTTTTATTTATACATTTGTCAACTCAAATCATTTTATTTTCATGAAATTATACAGATTTACAAAGACAAGCTTCGTACTTTGGATTTTGGTGAATAAATATAAATGAAAATTTTTACGAGGATGATTTAATTCACCTTTACTTGACAGAAAAATGTATTTTATTGACTATTTACGCATCGTAGAGACCGTGATGAGTCTTTTGTTTCAATGAAAAATTAATTTTGGTTCTGAATTTCGATTGAAATAATTTTGATAATTATATCTTTCATGCCGGTTTAAAATAAAAATATTTCCAAGAAGTATTCGCAACATTCTTTTGTATCAGTTATCATATTCATATAGCATCGTACATACAAATGGACGATTGAAGATCAAAATCAAATGAATTAGTTTTTATGTCGCTGTATTAAACAGAGTATGTATATAGCAATGATATCCAATCATATTTTGTTTCAAGGCTGTCTCACTTTGATGCAAACATTAAAGTACGAAGTAAAACTTTAATTAGGAGATTAAAGTAAGCATGAAACTTTGCTGATTGGCTTATTTATTTTCTTACGTGATTGCAAAAACATTCTTGAAAATATACAAAGTTAAAATTTCGAGTTAGTCGACTTTAAATATTGAACATCATTTTGATTGATCTAATAGACAAAGGTCACGTGTAACTTGCAACATTGCATTTCGGTAATGTAAATTGGCTTAACGTCGTCAAAAAAGTAATTTTCATAATAATATAACGTTACACTTGCCGAATTCCAGTCCTTTCGGGATTTCGTCATATTTGAGTTTCGTAAAAGTGCGATGATTTTAGTGGCAATCCTAACGAAAGCAACGTATTTCACTAGTGTCTCTGGAGAGATGCACACAACTAAAATGCAAACAAACAAGTCCTCTTGTATAAAAAGCGCACTACCTCTCTCTCACAACTGGGACAGTCTTTTATTTCTTTGGGAGCGTATGGCTCGTCGAGTTTATAGGATTGCCGTGGAAAATAAAAAAAGCTCAGGCGTTGTGGCACTGACTATAATACGTTGTCCTATCAAAAACAACAACAACAACAACAGCAATGACAAAAAAAAAGCGAGTCTCCAATTTTTAAGCGTTTCGAGCAAATTTAGAAAAGCAAAGTTAATAGGATAACGGACGAGTGTTTTTTCTTGGATGCAAAGTATACGTATGAATCACATCGGCAAGGACATTTCTTATTCTGCCACTGACGCGCAGTGTGTGTGCACTCGTGAAAGTGAAGAGACCATTACGAGATCATATGCATGTAGTATGTTGCTATGCTGGTATATGCAGGTCGTGGGCGTTTAAATGGCGCTGCAAGTGCACATATTTTGTTGCAATATACGAGGCTTTTTACGTTTTATATACAGGCATGGGAATTGAAATTCTGTCAGTAAATATCTGTTTTTCATCGATAAATAAGCTGTATTCACAATCGAGCACTCTTGAGCTCAATAAACATCGAATAAGAACCGTATATTCATTCATCCTTGTGCGCATATAATTCGGTATAAATACTTTATCAGCGGGGCAGATAACCGCGTGGAACGAGAAGACATATGTATATTAGCACTGACTGCAGTTTTGATTGCACCGCTGCAGCAGCATCAGCGACGTACGAAATCTAGCGTACGCGTGCGTTTATACGTATGAGTGTGTGCGAGGGTGTGTGTGTACTGTGCAGTATGTCACAGTCTGGCAGTTTACTCGCAGAGTCGAAAGAGAGAGAGATTCATAGACAGGGTAGTGCTACACGGGTGTAATCATGTGACGAGGAATAATTGTCCCGTGCAGCACTGTACGTCGTGCGCGAGCGAGTAAGCGCCTCTGCAGCTCTTCGCAACATTGTCCTTTCGGGCTTTATGAGAGCAGGCCGCGCGTTCGTCTCTACGTGTGTGCGCTGCAGTGCACCTATATGTACAGTATGTATTAACACAGAGCCTGTGAACACTAAAGAGTCTTCCTCGCCGAGCCTTGACGCGGTTTACCCTATCACAGAGAGGCATTCGTCAAGTCTATTGCCATTTGTGCACGAGCCTTTGGTGCTAAATACTCGCCGGTCAAAAAAAGAATATTCTGCACTTATACTGCGCAATCGATGCGAATAAAAAGCGAGAGATAAATTCATCTGCACCATTACGGAAATCAGTTTGCGGAAATTAAAAAAAAATATTTGTAATAATTTTACCGGCTTCAAGACGGACTAAATTAGAGTTATCAAGTTTATCTCGCATTGCGCATTTTATTTTGTACTCGCCGAATGTTCATACTTAGCGCAATTACAAGCTTGGTGTAATTATCTTGACCATTTAATAAGAGCCAACCGCGTGCGCATATTTATACACTTGGTTTATCAGCTTCATTGAATGCAACAATAGCTCGTAAAACGTCTGCAGAGCTTTTGCTCGGAAAGCATTTATTATCTCGAGACATAAGCCGCGCGCCAAGCTATATAGTCAATGGACACCCCCGTATATACCGTACAATTATTCAAATAAACTACTGCGCAAGACAAGCCATTCTAAATGCCCGTGTACGCGGCTGAATGCACAGACCTCAACTCACGGCCGCGCGCACACACACCAACGGCACAAAAGATTCTTTGGTTCATTTTCGCACAAATATAAGCGCTTTCTCCTTCTCTTTCTCTTTCTCTGCCGCTGCAGTGTATCGGGAGCTCTTTGGGGAATTTATATATTAACGTGTATAGAAAAGCCCGAAGCGTGTCGGAGACATTCTGCTTTTTAAAAATGCCTTCTATTTTTCGCTTTGCTGCGCGCGCTATTAGCTTGTCTAGCTATATAGAAGAAAAAATGAAACAACGAAATGTTGTATCAAATTTTAAGTGGTGTACTTATAAGCACGCGGTCCTTTTTTTAATATAGAGAATAATCTATTGTTAAAAGTAAGCCACGAGCTTATGATGCAATAAAAATACGAGATTATCCTAAACTCCGCTTTTAAAATTAGCGAAAATTTGAAAAATGTCGCAGCTATTTGCAATGTCGTATAATGTTTTGCGAAAAAATAAACAAACAAAAAATAGTGAAGAAAAAAATGCGCATGCACTCTCGGCTGCTAAGCTCTCTCGCGGGGATCGCAAAAGAAAATAAAATAGCTAAATTCAAAAAGGACGCAGACAAAAATGGCTGTCTGGCTTATGCGGAACACAAAGAAAGCAGAAGCAAAACGCTATTCGGCCAAATAAAAAGGTGCAGGAGGGAAACGCGTATAGGTAGAGGAAAAAAACAGGAGTTACACAACAGCGCAGGGCGCGCGCATGCAGCAACAGCCGGTGTCAGAAGCCGCTTTTTGTCCTATTACTTCATAACGCCGTGCGCGCGGCCACTACTGTGTATATACCAGCCACAGCAGCAACGCGAAACAAGTCGAGCTCCAGCATATCTGAATCTATAGCTACCTGCGTGCTGGTATCGACTTTTCATTTCCGAATATTGTTATAATTTTTTCAGATATCAAATGGATGTATAGCTTTAGAGCCGAAGCAATTTGTGTTAGATTTAAAAAGTAAAAAAAGAAACTGTTCAAGAATATAATTTCTAGTGTTTAATTTAATTAAACATTAAGAGCCATTTGACTTACATTCAAATAAGACTATATAATACTTATAAGTATGAAAAGGATCGGTATAAAGAATAAGTAGGAAACCTAATATGACAAGTCGAGACTTGAAATAAAAAAGACACGATCAATGCTACAGAAAAATCCATAAATTCTCAATAAGGAAGTAAAATAAGATGCATCAGTACGTTTACGCTCATCGAATTGTCGAGATGCGTTCGTCGGAGTGACGTTCAAAAAATATCCTCGGTTGCTTTTATGCATCGTGTACTTGGCCATAAATAGCGATCTATAAATATTGTGTGTGTACAGTAGCGAAGCTTTGATTGCCACTGAGCGGTTAATGATGCTAGTTCTAATATCATTTAAGTTATGATATATGACGTGGAGTATTTTAAACTATAGCACTGAAAACAAGTGCGCATTCGACGTTGGATTGCTAATTTTTTGTCTCGCTGGTTCTGGCTTCTGCTTTTTTATATTCATAGCGAGAAAAGACAGTAACAGTATCCTGCCACTTCATGGTACGAATTTATTGAATGAAAATCATAGAAAAAATATATCTCGTCTTGAGTGAAACTCAGACAATCTTTATAGCTTTTTTTCTATAAAGTATTGTAAGGAACTTAAGACGAATTCGCTGCTATGAACTAAATCGCACAGAACAAATCTATAAGCTGTAAAAAGTCGAGACTAAATAAAGACACCAGCATCCCTTGACGCGCTCCGTGTGCCGTACGTATACGTTTCGGCGAGAAAGAGACGAAGAGAGAACAAAAGTCCCGTGTCCCACCGCATCTCACGGCAAACATCGACTCAAGAGATTACCATCACCCGGCTGAGCTCTCATGTGCGCCACGCGCCCGCCTGGGATGGGGTAGGTAGTCTTTGCCGTGCGCAGAGTGAGAAAGAGAGAGAGAGAAAGAGAGAAAGAAAGGAAGGACCCAAGAATTTGATCGGTTAACGCTCGGCTGGGCTGTAATGCCGAAAAAAAGATTGGACGCATAACCAGGAAACTTATATAGCTCATAATCCAGGCAAGACACATAATTCTCGCTTGCAGCAGCGATTTATCACCGTCACGTCGCGAGGCGCCCGCCGCCCGCCACTGCGTTGCTCGAGTTGTCGCGCACCCCCTTCCACGCTTTAACGTCGGGTGCTACTGCTGCTGCTGCTTCTGCTGCTGCTACGCCGTTTTCCCTCGGCTGAGCATCCCTCTCTGCGTGACGTTGTGCTCGAAGATTTTTAAATCTCTTGTACGTATAAGAGAGACGATGTGTTCTTTTTTTTTTCTTGTACTCCGGTAAGCTGGGGCTAAAACTGCAGAATTCGTTGCGATTAATTGTGAAAAATTGTCGAGGCTGCAATTTTTTTCTCAGACACGGCATTTTCGAGTTTCAAGCTTAATGATTTATCATTAAACTTGTAATTCTTCATTGACGCAGCCACTTTTTACTTATCCGATGCTGAGTGGATGTATCCAGCTCTTTCACTCTCGCTTTCGCGGGCGCGCGCGCGTGATTCGTCTTACCAGGAGTCGGCAATATAAATCCAAGTTTCTGCCACATACTTTCACCGAAGCGGAATTAAGGATTTGTAGTTGGCAAAGTTTGCCGCCACTGACTTTGGTGTAGGCGCGCGTTTAAGGCTCGATAGGGGCGTATCGATAAATCTTGCTCATCTCTTTCCTTGTGCGCCTCCGAGTTCCTGTTGCACGCAGTGCAAAATTTCACCCGCGGTATGAAAAATAGAGATAGAAAAATTTTGCGACAGACCCAGACAGACACGCGAGTTTTCTTCTTTTTTGTCGTGAAAGAGTAAGCTAGAGAGATAGAAGGAAAACTTATCATTTAATACGCGCCGCTGATCATCGTGCAGTGGTGGTGACGCCTTGCCCAACTAGAGTCTCTCGAGAAAATTCTCTAATGACTTTTTTAATGCGAATTAAAAAAAATCATCCTCGAAAGCTTTCTTTTTTCACTGAGAAGACTTTTTAGCGAGTTTGCTCGGGTAAAGAATGACCAGCCACATTTTTGTGCTGCTTTGCATGTCCGTCGTTAAAAAATTTCGTGCGTCAGAACTTAAATAGTTAAGCGCATTTTGGCTTGTTTTTTTCATATTACGCGTATCGAAACTTCTTCAAGAAGCTCAACACCTCTTGTGAAGAAAATCAGAAGTGAGTGATTTAAGTTGGCGATAATGATAAAAAATTTCTTGGTTTTTTAGTATCTTTCATGAATTATACTTTCTTCTCTCGCAAAGAAATACTTTTTCATGTAATCAGCGCTTTAACATATAAGGTAGCAGCTGCTCCCGAAAACACCTCGACGACAGTCTGAAAGTATTCACTTATCCAAAGTTGACAACTTGGCGCTTTGTCTTAGTTCACACTTTGAGCATCGGCAGCAACAGCAGCTTGTTCGACACCTCCGAAAATGCTAAGCATCTGCTGCCAATTGGCGCGGCACGCATCGTTCGTACGCAGCCGCAGGCACGCGTTATACGTATATATACATCATATCGCAATCTTTTGTCTCCGGCGTCGTTATGTAAGGCAAGAGCAAGTTTCGCGGGCCTTTGCAGCCCTCCACGTCTGCATATTCGAGATACATGTATAACGCGCCCGGGAGTAAAGCAGCCCTGATACAAGCTGGCGAATTGTCTCTCTCTGACCCTTTCTTTCACACCGTAACTGCGTAATTTATGCGCTTTGTGCATGCCAACGCAGTTTTAATTAACGAGCTTAATTACAATTGCATATCCGAGCTGCTACAAAGGCTACGTGTGAGTATGCGAAAACAAATGGCGCGAGAGTTGATGCGAGGATCAGACACTGGATAATACTACTCCGCGTGCGTCCTGGTGTCGGCCAACATAGCGCCGACGCGTTCGTTGCGCTTTTTGTTCAGTCACTCGCGTCGTCGTCGTCGTCGAGATACTCGCATGGACGAGGCTTTTCTATTACGTCTTGTGCCTCGTTTCGCAAAACTATTATGCACTTTCTTTTGAAGTCTACTTTTCTCTTGGCGCGGTGTAACACCTAAAATGGCCGCGACAACACCCAGCGCGTAGTCTCGTGCGTGCTTTTTTTCCTCCCCAGACAGAGCGAGTATATACATGTAATACTTCTTAGGACCGTGACTATAAGCTTTTACGAGCTTGATGCAGAATTTTCAATGAACTTTGTGCCTTGAGTTCTCAACTTTGATGCGCCGCGTGCCTTATGGGATGTATCGTGCCCGACGCAGGCATACTTGACAATAAGTAAACAGAAGATGATAAGCTCGGGCGCGCGCAACGATAATTGCTAACCACGTCAAACTTACTTTTAATCTAGAACCATTTCTTCCTAGGAAAAATTACTTTCTTCGGGCTTATTGGATTTTAAAAATTAAAAACATTGCCTGCTGCATTGAAAATGACCCTTTTTTTCAGAAAAATCAATTTTCTATCTTTCCCATTCATGCGCTGTTCTGCGCATGGAATGGCTTTGAGAAGAATTTTTTTTTCTAATAATGAAGACCAGCTGCTGTTTTCAATTGCGCCTAAAAGATAAGAATGAAAAACCTTGGCTTAAAGCTTGTAATATCAAAAGCGCAGAAAAGAGATAATCTTAGCACCGAAGAAGCTTGCCAAGCACGAGATGCGCTGCGCAGTCTGCAATTGACCTGCTTCTCCATATTTTCTCAACAGCTTTTTACGAATATCACCTATTGACATTTCGCCTCTTGAACCATATCCGCAGGCTGCAAGCTCGGCTCTTGAAGCAGTTGAGATAAAATAATCGCGCGGCTTATTGTCCTGCAGCAGTTTGTAACGAATTCGTATCCAGTTCTAAAGATTCTTCTTTTCTCAGACCTAATTGTATCATTGAATTTTTTTATATTTGTGTGTTTTCGGTCGTACTCTATTTACAATGTTAAATTTATGAAACATTCATGATTCTTATTGATTATTTTGCTCGACAGAATATAAACATGTTTATAAACGATTAAACGGCGCAAAGGTCTTCGTAGCACAATTTATGACGAATACTCAGTTTTGATATAAGGCAAAGTTATTGAAAAATTTAGTTTTTAATTTATCTTGAAAACTGATGCGATGTATTGCTAGCAGAGCAAATTTAATTGAATGCAATTGAAAATGTAATTGGAAAAAATCACACAGTAGCAATTAAAAATCATGCAATCAGCAACGATACACGACAGTATTTTATGTGTTATTCTTATGTATCCGAATTCCATGACTGGAAAAAAATCAGAATCGTAAAAAGATTCAATTGTTTAAATGAAAAACAATTAAAAAGTGAATAGTAAGTAAATGTAAATAAAATAATTTACGTGAATTTTTTTTCGAAACTTTTTGTTTTGTTCGTGCGCATCACGTACTATTTTTAGATTGTAGCTTCATATTATTTATCATTAATATGGTGCTTTGAAATTTTTGAAAAATTTTATTATGAATAATTTTTTAATAAAAAAAAATGAAAATTCTCTAACTTTTTAAATAAGACATTAAAATCAACATTGCTATTGCAGCTGTACTTTTTCTGAATTGTCTGAACAGCTTCGGTTTAAAATAAGTTCATTGATACGATCGCAATAATAAACTATTTTTTAAATTTTAAGATGATTTATTTTACAATTTATTTCAACAAATAATAAAAATATTTAATTTCGATTTCAATACAAATTCAGTAATCACTTTGCAATCATATAAACCTTGAATCATATAATTGAACTATAAGTATAAATATTGATAACGAAAAGTATTTTTCATTCAATGACGGTGGCCGAGATTGATTATTTTGTATAAAAAAAAACAAAACATATATTTAACACGAATCGAATGATTTCCCGACAATTAGATCGAATTTACCGCATTGGATACGTAGAATGGCTTACATTCTACGCTTAATTACTCGCTCGTATTTCGTCGGCGTTTCATCGACAGTATACCTTCGTACTTGTCAAAGGGAGGGCTACGATATCGACGCCCCTCAAGGGCAAAGGATCGGGCATGCATTTAAATAGACATTACGTTTCATTATATGAATATATAAGTACGTACATTGCACCGATGAAAAATTCATTTGAATGCAATACGTGGCCACGTAGCGATGATTGACACTCTCTGTATAGCTGATTCGATGGTAGAATATCAAGTATTAGATATTGATCGGTTTCTACTCTGCTAGTTACGTACGCACTTTTTTAAGCATGCAAAATAGTTAAACACATTAGGAAAGAATAGAACGAGTAATTGTAACTTGGACATATTGAATGAGAAAAATGTATTCATTACAAGTAATGTCGATGCACGCAATAAAAGTGCGTGTTTCAAATGAATACACGTAGCACTGCGAGCACGCAGTCGCAAATAATGAAATGTAGCAGGCTGAAACATGCAGGGCCCACATGCTCTCTGTGTATCAAAGCATGTATGTAATCGACCACACCTCATTATCCACACCTTTTCACTCGATCATTGCCGCGATTCATTTATCTGCGAGTACCCAGAACAAATCGAAGGCTGGCGTACGCAGTTATTGATATTGGAAACTAATTCGACGTTACAGAAGAAATTGTGCAAATATCGGCTAATTATAAAAAAGTTCAATAAGGCGGCTGATATTTTTGTTGTTGTTTGAATCGAACAAAAAATAATATTTCCAAGTTAATCCAACGAATGAAAAGCGAATGAGAAGCAACAAACGAATAGATGTACAAAGAGCACGATATATCTTGTCAACGTCGTCGGCATCGTCGTCGTCGTCGTCGTCTTTGACGCTGACATACGCCTGTGCACGCGAGTACATTATTGTACGCGAGCGACTCGATAAATAGATGTGAAAAAATTCCATTGCAAACAATACACCGTGTACTGGCTCTATAGGAAGCACACAAGGAAGAACGTCTGCGTTGAGATGACTACAACATAGGTATTCATGTGAGAAGATGGTGCCTCCATGTCAATGCACATTGCGCGTGCAGCTTGTGCCCGGGGCACACACGCGGCTAGACACTCGCTCTAGTTTTCTGAAAGCAGTTTTCAACTCGTAAATATGTCTAGGTCTGGCTCGAGTCTTGCGAGAGGAAAAAAGCGTCAGACAAGCTGCGTGAAAACAATGGATAAAAAAGTGCACGCATATGTAATTTCGTCGCTATAGGCGACTGAAAGACTAGTGGAATTATTGCTCTACCGTAAAAAGTAGCATATTGATCAGAGTGCTCGCATATCTCGTGACAACGTTGTTTGATTACATTTGTTACTTTAAATTAAGTTGTTATCCGAAACCAGTGTGACACTCGAAAAGAAAGTTCGATCGATCCTACTACTGCACGTGTGCATGTATGCGAACGGAGAGACGTATAAGCGCGCGGCTTTGCCGTGGCACGTTCGCGTCACATTTATAAATTCACTCTCGAATTACGTCTACACACAGGCACACACGTATATCTGTTTGCTGAAAAAGCATCGAATCTACCGATCGCACTGATTCAGCACATGTCGAACGCGTCGATTTCTTCTTTATACATGTATGTAGTGTGCGCCGGCGACAAGTATGTTTGTCTGCTGGTGGGCTCCATTTCGCTGGGATTTTAACTTGCAAAGCAGTATTTTCCGACTCGAGCGGACAGGTGTGGTGACTTGGCTTCTTTTTTTTTAACGTAAAAATAAGAAAAAACAATTGAAGAAAACCTATATGCATACCACTGATTACTGATTAAGCTGATTTGCAATTTACTTTTTATTTTTCATCAGAATATGCAATAGTTACTAAATTAGTGATTTATGATATCAGACAGTTTTACCTTTAAAGAAATGATAAATATGTAAGATAAATATTTTTTGATACTTTTTTTCAAAATCCGCACGATTGTTACGCTTGAATACTAAATATTCAAGTCAAGTTTACTTTTTACCGAAGTCTAACGTTTTCTTTCCTTTCTCCTTCTCCTTCTCCTACGTTTCCTCTTCTTCTTCTTCTTCTTCTTCTTCTTTTTCTTCCTCGGTATGCTAAGGTTTTACTCGATATTCTATTCGCGAAAAAAATGGGTCCTTGCGCCAAGGCTTTTCATTCCTGCCGAATCGACTTTGCCAGCCTATACACCAAACGCACGTATAGCTCATGTGTACATTTTCCGACGTGTATTACGTCTCTCTTGTATGTTTTTGCCTCAATTCTAACCCACTTATACACTGAAACAGCTTTTTCCCCCTTTTGCGTGGCTTTGCATTTGAAAATGCGCCTTTTTAAAATCCACATATCGTATTTTACGACAATATTATTGCGAGTAAAATAAATTTTTTACAAAATTCAATTGAAACAACTTGTTACTATTTGAAGGAATTATTTTACGCAACAAATTTGCGCGACCTTCGTTAAAGTTGTTTAGTATAAAAATTGTATTTATATGCTAGAAATAGCTCCTAAGCATTGTGCGTAATATGAATAAGAATGTGTCTAGAATCACCGGTATTTTCTTCCGATGATACGTATTCCAGTGATTACAGGATGTTTTTATTGCTTTGAAAAGACGACATCACCTTCGCAGCACGGTCATTTTTCAAATGTTTTCCAATTACAGTTGCGTACATCATTAATAAACTAAGCAAACAATAATGAATAGCTCCGGTGGAACTTGGTGCAAAAAAGTGTAACGCATAAAGTATTTGACGAGAATATGCCAGGCACGATGATTACCGATTTGACCATTTTAAAATACTCGCGCAGCCGCGATGTGTCTGTTTTTTGCGCGATGCAGCATAGTTTTATATGCAACACACTCGCCATTGGGATAGAAGCTCGCGGCGTTTTTTTTATCGCACCCTCGCGTCTCCTGCCATAAATTTTCTCTAATTTTGTCTTTTTTATATTTATATAGTCGACGATATCCTCGTAAAAGCAGCTCTTCAATATATGCTGCGCGAGCTGTGCGAGCAGAAAATTATTTCCAGCGACTCAAAGACACTACTTTCCTGATTAATACTCTTGCCGGCTTCGTTCGTCTTTCTCTCTTCTCTCTGGGTAAATTTTTCATTTCTCGTCTCTCAGCCTCGACCATATACAGAGCGTCATTTTATTTTCTTTTTAAGCCCGATGAGTTTGAACTCCCGGGCTCGCTGTATGTATTACACTTGGCTTATACTGCTCGGAATAATTTCTTGTTTTTACGAGTAAGCCGCCGACCCGCAGAATCGATTAGCACTAAAAACTGCAGCTCCCAAGCGAGCCATAAAATTCTATCTCATCAAGCAACTGCTTTTCGTCGCTTGTCTTTTTTTTCCCTGTCCTTCATTTATATCGTCGAAATCGATCGCTGAGATATAAAACGATCTATTTCATTTGCCGGCAAAGTGCGTGCATTAATTCGTTTGCGATTCAGGCTCACAACACCTCTCTTGAAAAGAACAAAGATCGAGCAGATAGATCCGAAGACGCGCAATGCACATTCCAATCACCTATCTTCATTCGAGATAAAATAGTTTTAATTTCTAGCATTTATCAACAATATTCATCCAAGCAGGCGTCATTAAGTCTGTGCCAGATCATCGAAGTAAAGTGAAATAAGCTCGGGAGGAATTTATCCGTTAAACTCTCAAAGCTCCGCGCACAAAGATATTGGAGTTTGATGAAAGAAGAAAAGCAAAAACATGCATAAAAAGAAAGCTTGGCAGCCGACTTGGTCGCGGCGGCAGTGATAAAGAAGATCCAAATAGTTTTTGTTGGTCATTGGCTTAAAGCGCTTCTCTTTGACTAAGCGTACGTGTATTTTCTATGCTGCGCATATCTGCGACAGAGCACTGCCAAAAGAGCTATGCAAATACCAGAATCTCGTTTCATCGTTGCACTTTTTTTTCTCGTTCGTTCGTTCGTTCCTTCCTAAGACTATTGACGTTATCGGTATTTATTCAATTTTTATTGCTTTCCTTATGTTCGGCACTTCCCAATATGCTTCTCGAGAGTAACGCTGCAGCTCGAAAAATATTTTACGACAAATATCTCGAGCGAATCACTCCAAAAACTAATCGCGAATACGAGCTTGCGCAAACTAGCAGGCGATAGATTACAAACTAGATGTGCAAAAATTAATCTTCACTCGCCACACTGTAGTAGAGCATCGTCGAAAGAGCAACGGTTCGCGCGGGCAGTTTGGCATGCGACTGTGACCGTAAATATAACCTACCGAGTGTGCTATCTACCTAGCTCATTACATTTTACGCTCGAAATCCTGATAAATCGCGCACGCACCGCAGAGCTCGTACTCGATGTATATAACGCGGCGTTGATGGTTTTGGAAAAAAAAAGTAAAGGGGACCGGCTGACATTCCAGACCGACATTTTTCATTAAACATTTTTTTTTACCCACTTTCTGATTTTTTAGCAGCTCGAAGAGCTTTTCCGTGTGAATTTCATGCGCCCACGCACGTGTGTTTATAATAACAACTCGGACCGCCACGCGCGTCGTCGTCGTCGTCGGTCGGTCGGTCGGTCGTGGAGAGCTTCCGGGCGTTGATGAATAATTCATGTACTAGACTGGGCGCATTGCTCTCGTGTAACGTTAGCCGCGCACACCGCGGAGGTTTGAAAATGCCACACACTATTGACCGCATCGTTGCCGCTAAATTATATACTGCACTCGTTTTACTCGCCCTGCCCCCCGCGCGTTGCACCCATTCAATGACCATCGAGGCACACGCTCTCTTAAAATGTTTACGATATCTCGCTGGATGCGTGTGCATATTTGTGCCGGCTTACCTATAGATACATAAAAGATACGACCGCCAACCGGCATATACTTGCTACAATCACCTCGGCTTTTCCCTTTGAGGAGAAATTTTCATTTCAATTCGTGCACAAAATACCAAACTTCCCGTATATGTCTTTTGATTTGACGCTTGATATTTGCCAGCCGTGAAATTGCTTTTACGTAATTCCTTGAGAGTAAGCATGGCAGCGAGCTTGCATCGCGCAATATTTTACTTTATGTATAATAACTCCGCAACAGCCGCAGCGCCAGCTAAGACGCATATATTCGTGGCGCTGCGCTGCGGATGCGATATTTTCGTAATATTATACCATGCAAGTTTAGCTCTGTTATGTCTTGAGAAGCGAGAAACATTGAAATGTCGGCTCTTGTCACAATTTACAATTGCTCTTATCGATTAAGCCAATGTTTTTGAAGCTCGATAAATAATTGAGTGCGTGATATTTAGGTCAGATCGAAGTTCTTATGTCGATGTTTCTGTGTTGTGTACTATCAACTTAAAACCTTTTTACATCCACAATTTTTTTTATTTATTTTATTTTATTTTTTTCCATAGTATTGAACTTTTCACTTAAATTTTATAAAATACATTTCAAACGATTGTAAAATAAAAATACAATCGTTTGCTATGATAATGCAAATAATATTGGCCAACAACTAAGTTTTGCTACTAGTTTTTTATAGAATGCATTTAGCCGTATACACGAATTGTTATCACTCCTAAAAATAATTGATAGATTAACCAGAAAGTTTTATTATGATCTTTATTAAAGCAGACGCTGATTCCACCTCTATACGGTGATTCGATTTTGCATAAATATATCTGACTTGATGCGTGGCACTTTTACCGCGTACAAACAAAGGCTGGCCATTAATCATGTGGTTGTGATCGCTTAAAAGCTCCCATTCATGGGCGCGCAATCGGTCGCGAGCGATGCTGATTTATCGCGATGAGCTTTTAAAAATCTCGGATTGAGCTTGCAAGCTCGAAACACGAGCGAGACTCATCGCTCATCTTTGCTCGTCGGCTCGTCGGCTCAGGCTCTCTGGGCAACGAACGATACATCGGTACATCGATCGAATTTCATATTTGTGTGCCCGAAATTGCGTGATTGTGCACCGATTTCGATTAGTGTATTAGCCTATGTCTGGCTCGCTGCAAGCTCGTATCTGCGCTCAGGACGATGTGTTGTAGCACGTGTGTCTCGGCTGCGACAGAAGCTCGTCCAACTTTCGGCCCGTCTACTGACAAGTGATTTTGATTGATCATCGACGTGAAACGTGGCAACTGCATCCCAGCCTATTCCCAGGGGAGTGTAGTTTGGGCGTGTGCGTCAGGCCTGCCTGATGCCACTGCTGCTTCTATCGTGTTTGTTCTCTACGCTATGGTTCGCACAAGGCAAATCTTTTTTTAAACACCAATCAATTGATCGTCAAAAATGTTTGCTGTGGTATTCTTCATGTTTTACGCATTTTTTCACATCATAGCTGCAAAAAACGAACATTCATGGGAAATCAAAATCAGTGAGCAATAATAAAAATCAAATTATTATAGATACTTTTTTTCAATCTCGTAAAAACAATTCGTAATTATTTACGTCGTTAGACGAATGACATGAGATTATCTTTTTCGATTAATCGGCAACGATAAATCCTGTAAAAGTGAGGGAGGCATGTGATGCTGGTTCTGTTTGGTAAACAAGCGTGTATATCAGTCGCGCGGAGATTTCGCATGCGGAACGATTGCACATAGGAAATTAAACGATTTCCGAATCCAAAATTTCGTACGAGGGGCAGACTAGCGTAATGACATCATATCTCAGCGCTCCCATAGCTAGTAGCGCAGCGCTAGGAGAATCGAGGAGCGAAAGTTCAAATTTAAATTTGCATCCACGGCTCTCTGATTGGAATGTATACGGCAGCGTGTTTGGACGTTATTTCGATTACGCAGATCCTTTGAGATGTACCTTGCTCGTGTACTGCACATGACTAGCACTCGCATGGGTGTATGTATGTGTGTGTGTGTGTGCTAAACGTGAACCAGCAGTTGATGCTTCTGCGTGTGTTTACTTCTTCTGACTTGATATTTTTTTTACAATTTTCGTGCTGGTAAATTCCAATCGGTGGTTTTTTTTCTTTAGAAAATCCAACAAGCTATGGCTGGTTATTGAAAAAAGATTAATCTTATCAGATTTTTAATTTACTGGCTAATATCTCGAAGACAAGATTTACTTCTTAATTTGAATTTTGCATACCCGGCAATTTGAAATTGACAGAGGCAAAAAAGCAAAAAATGGCATCACTAATTTGGTTTTCTTACACGTGTTTCGACGAAACAAACCCTCATATTTTATCATGTTCATGTTAACTCACATACACACCAGTGCAGTATGATGAATCTCTTTCGGTACGATGCGGTATCGATAGCTTTATTGATATTGAAGAATTTATCGCTGCGCTGTTGCAACATATTTGTTCAACGCCCTTTTTTCATCGTTTTTATCGTACAAGCTTGTGTAAATATTTTACCAGTATTTCAATAAACTACTACATCATGTATGTGGGTTGGGCAGCAAAAAAAAAGCAATCATTTCAAACTTTGACGTCCTCGCCGTTTTATGCGCTCTATGCGCGCCGTACGCCATGCCGCACGCAGTAATGATGCATCGCTTCTCGTTGTTTAACTTCTCTTCGTGTGCTCTCGCGCTTTTTTGCCCTTATTTTACCGTTCACACTCGCGTTTTTGACCTTTTGTTGCTTTTGAATTTTATCTTGTATTTTGTATGTGCTGCATTTGGTCGAAATACGTCCACTTGTAAAATAACATTATCGATATCGCGTTACTACATCTTTTGAACGGCACGTATAGGCAGAAATTTTTTATTTTTCATAATAATTATCATAACTGCTTGAAATATTCCATATGTTTCTCAAAGCATTTGTTTGCGCGCGCGATCGTAAAAACAGCGCGCGCATTATAAACGCAGCGAAAGAAACATGAAACTGCGGAGATTAACGAAAATGAACAGGAAAGAAATAAAAAAGTGCCTCGGTACTGCTGCCGAGTGCTGCTGCTATTGTAAAGGATTTAAAATACTCCTTTCTTGTTTAGCTGTAATAAACAGAGGCAGCTTTTATTTTCTTCTTACCGTTCATATACGTACGTGTGTACGCGTGAGCTCTTATCGGTTTTTCCCCAACGCGCGCAAGTCATTTTTTTCGGACAACTTTTTTCTTTCTCTCTCTTTCTCCACCTCTCTCCGCATACACTTTTGCTAATGCATAAGTATACGTCTAGAGCGGCTTCCGCAAAGAATTTTTTGCATCGCTGAAGAACATCGTGAGGCATATAAAAAGCTTTTGGCTTTCTTTTTTTTTCACCAAGCCTGCACGGAGTATAAAACTAATTCATACTCTGCAAAGCTCGCGGCGTTGTGATGTAAAATTAGATATTAACTCGTGGTTGGCAATAAAAAAAGCGAAATGTCCAAAAAATATTAATTGTGCGCTTTGTGATCGGAAATATTAGTTATTTTTCGGTCGCGTACGCGAAACTTAATCGAAGCCTACAACTCAAAGTCGAGTGATCCATGTGTAATAGCACGTCAGCCAGCTGCCAATACTCGTCCGATGGAAATCGCAAGCATCGGGTATGCATAAGAATCGCACACACGCGACATTTGAGCATTGAAAACTCGAAATTTCGTTATCCAACGTATACTGCTCGTATAAATAGATAAGGGGCCCTATGAATCATTCATTTTCGTGTCAAGCTCGCTGGCGTGCAGTCGCTCGTGCCTGGCGCTCTCTGCCTGCGTATACCATGCGACTGACATCTATCCCCTCTCAACGGATAATAAGATATTTCGGTGGGGCTGCCGCTAGCACCGAATCCGCGTGACGACGACGACGACGACGACGACAAAAAAATTCAATACCTCGTGCCATATTTATGATAAGATCACGCGTCATCGGCTCCGCGAGAGCAGCTACGGCAGCGGCACGACAGAGCCGAAGAATCGATCTGTCAGTCTTTTGTGCGCACAATGTGCAGCATATATAGCGGCGCAATTTCGCGCGCGCGCCCGATCTTTGCTCTCTATAGATGTGTACGAAGACTCTTGTGTGCGCCTTGTTGGCCTGTATATATATGCAGTATAGCATTGCACGTGCCGTTCGCGAGCGGCACCGACAAGCAGCAGCAACACGAGTGGCATTCGAGTACTCGTCCCTCTTGAACTAGCAGCTCCCACACTTTGATCCGCGTTTATAAATGTATTCTTAAGCACATTCAGTTTAAAGTTTGTTTGCTTCTCGAGTACTTTACACGTACAAAAAAAGCCCTATACGTGGCCTAGAGCGCGCAAGCTCGACTCTGGCCGGCCTAAATTTTTCGGGTCGTCGATTGTCCGATACGGTAATAGCTTTGATTTAGGTTATAGTCATATTTAGCGGTCGTAAATTTGTTGTTAATATCGCGAGCTCACGGGAGAGACGGCGGCAGAGGCAGGCATGCGTGAACGGCCAGTTATAAAAGCTCCCAGAGCGTCGCGCGACTGCATTTCGACCACTGACCGACATGTTATTTCGGTCTCGAGTGTATGCAAATAGTGGAAATAGAAACTAGGCTAGTGTTGGATGAGCCTCTCTAGCTCTTTCTCTCTCGTGATCATTCCGAGGTAGATTTGCACATTTGTCGCGCTTATTAATTTTCGACGATGACCGCTCGTACACTGCCGTAAACTCGACGATCGATCATTGCTCGACGCGCAGCTTCTGCTCGCCCAGTGGATCGATAAAACAAATTCTTATTAGCTTAATTCGCGCGGGTGTATATTCGAGTACGTATACGCACGATAGTATTGTATTCATATTTCGAATAACGTATATCGTTTAAATTTGAATTTATGCGTGCACTAAAAATTTCAATGCTCGCGCGCGCGCTCACTTGCGTTAGGATCGAGGCAATAACTCTGAATTAACGGTGCACTTTCCCAAATTAAACGCTGAAAAATTACGCGTACACGAGCGATGCGTTATTGATATTTATGGCTTAGCGTTTATTCCTCGCGGCGTGTAAAAAAACTTCTCGCTCGGGCACAAAGCGCATTTCTCCGATTCGTGAATTTTCTTTCGGCAAATCATTGCAACTGCGTTGTTTCATTTGCCCACGTGCCTCGCCGCAGATTAACTTGACAATTTTCGAATCACACATCACTCTTTGCCGTTGTACTTCTCTTTTACAAAATTTTAATTTTGAAAAATTACCCATATTCGCAGGTACGAAATTTGGAGAAAATATAATTATTTCAAAGCGTTTCAATTAGAAGACAAATGTATTGTGACGATGCAGTAAAAGCTGCTGAGCCTAAGCCAACTTAGAAAAAGGCAATAAATCCTCTTGGCACTGTGCGTACTTCCGTATGTATCGCTCGGTAGAAATGAACTGTGCATTAACCTTCCATACACACTTTGCCACGCGTGTAATCGAATTTTCATCGTATTCTGCCTAATGGAATCGTGTTATCGTGTGCTCGCGTGGACAGTTGGTCAGCTTCTGCACCCTCGTTTTAACGATTTCTACGCTACCTACGTGGTCCGTCGTTTTTCCGTGTAGATTTTTCTCCTGAAAATCTGAAATTAAGCAAAATTTACCCAAAGTTTAATTCTTGGGTCTTGAAATTATTTCGAAGTTGATTAATCAAATTTCATAGTTCTATTGTGAAATTGGTGTTACAAAGACACATCTATTTAGCGATATGATATTTTCATCCGTCGACAGTGCTTTTAAAGATCTCGAGCGCGTCTATTCATCACGCGTATTCAGTGCACCCGATAACTTTTCAGCGAGTTAACGAAAAAAGTGGGATCCACGAATCACGAAAGCCAAGCCCTGCGCAGATAGCCAATGAAAAAACGTATTAGTCAAGTTTGATACTCATAAGTGACAGGCGGTAAATTAGTCTACTCGGCTCTCTCCTCTCTGTCCCCTCAGAACGGCTCCACTGCCAAGTACGTCGAGACTTTCAATTTCGGGTGACAGAAGAGCGACCCTTGCGCGCACGACTCACCCCCGGCGGCAGCTCCCTCCGACGCCACATCATGGGGCGCTTGCGAATAAGTATGAGCATGAGAGAAGGTCAATACCATACTGGAGAAGCGCCGACGTGCCGAACGATGTACGTCGAGCCCCCAGGAAATCGAAGAGTCTATTCGGACGGGATGCACTTTATATAGATATATTATATTGTGCAGTGTGGAATCTCGTTTGTTTACCGCTTGAGTAGCACAAATATCCCAAATTTATCGTCGGTTCAGACGCTCGACCAAACGGTTTTAAATAATTTAGGGTAAATTGACTCGTTTCCTCTTTTATGAATAAGCGTCGGAGCAAAGTGAATAGAGAAAGAGAGTATCGCGCGTCGAGTGTGAAGTAGCTTAAAATAAAAGCAATTGTACTAAAAAAGTTTGCGTTAAAACGACGAAAAGAAATTTTAAATTTTAATAACTGCGCGCTTTTTTTCGCATTTCGATTTTTGTAAGGAAGAATAGACTTTAACTCGTGGGCAAATTGCGCTCTAAAAAATGAATGCAGCCTTTTTTCCTGTCTGTCTGTCTCGCTCTTTCTCTCGCTCCGTCATCACATATACTTTGCCCGTTGGCTGCTACGTTGCAATTCAACTTTTCTCGGGGCTCTGCCGCGCCTCCCTATACATATCAAACAGATTCTATAGAGCCGTCGAGACGCCGACGACGAGGACGGTTAACGGCTTCCTCAAAAATTCATGTCACAGCGGCTATGTGTGTGCCGCGCGAGCCGAGAGCAGCAGCAGCCGCTTGCGCGCAGCCTCCACCGACAATGAATCCACTCTTTACCTTACTTCTCTGTATTATATAAAGTTGCTCTATTTTACCGTTGCACCGTCGCGAAGAATCGGGATTGTATATATGTGTGCCCGCGCGGTTATGCTTTTTCCGCGCCTCGGACCAAGTTTTGCACGCACACGCGCAACTCACGTACGCTGCCGCAGCTTGCTTGTTTTGCAGCTACAACATTTGTGCTCTGCGCAGCACCGGCAGCCGCATTCGCGAACTTTGTCAAAGATTATGCGGCGCACTTCGGGCTCGCGCGCAGCCAGCCGTTGCTATTATGCGCGGCGAACTGCTCGTGACGCGTAATATTATGCGTATATGCGCGAATGTGTGTTTGTACGTGGGTATATAGGGGAGGAACAATTTTCACTCGATTCGTTCGATGAAGTCTCTCTTCGCGAGCAAGAGAGAGGAGAAACTTTTTTCTCCGCGAGCAGTTCGGCTCTTCTCTGCAGTCGAGTGCAAAGTTGCTTTTTGACTTTAATCCTTGATAGTCCGTTTGAGATCGCATTACTTTCAGGATATTGACTACTTCGACTTCTGAGAAGTTTTTTGAGGAGAGAAAAATTGCCCCGTAGATGCACTCTGATAAACGTTTTCTTGTAGCTCCCATGAAGCTTTGAGACGGTACTTTTAGTTAGTACTCGTGTCAGCTTGACGAGACCGTAATTTATTAAATATACAAACTACTTACAATTAAAGTCTTATCAATGATATTTTTTATTTCAGCAATTTGGGCTCACTTCTTCTTCCTAGCAACGTTCTTCTGGCTGAACACCATGTGCTTCAATATCTGGTGGACATTCAGGTCAGTTTCCGTATTTAAAAAAAAAACTCTGTTTCTTACTGATAAATATCGTACAATTACAACGGGTCGAGGCGTTTACTGCTCTTACTCTGAAAAAGAAATGGCAATCTGCTCTGGATCTGTTTGGTATTAAAAGCACGTTTCGCCTCTGAAAAAAATCTGATAAAAGAGCAAAAGAAAGTGGCTCTTTTTTGCCGTTTACGGGAGAAACCTCCGAGTCAGATTTTCGAAGATGGAATTTTTTATGTAACTTGAATATTTAACTTTTTTTTATTCAGCACCTTTTGTTGATTCGATAAAGAACGCCCCTGATTCTGAGGTTTCGGTGGATCTTCGCAAATTTGAAAATATTTTCTTTAGCATTCGATACTCTGAACTTTTGCGTCAACGTTGCCCAATTACCAGTAAAGCTTGAAATCGACTACATCTTCGAATTTATCTTGAACTAAATCATTTCGTACCTTATAAGAAATTATACGAGAAAGTTGCAACTGACGCTAATTAAACGCAAAGTTAACTTGGGTTCAAATCTTTATTCTATGTTCGTAGCTTTTGCGAGTGTAGCAGCAATCTTAAAACAAATCTAACTTTCTGATTTTTCGACCTCGTTGCCTTAATTACATTCTAACAAGTGTCGATTGGTCCATTTGAATAAATAATTGAAGGTTAAAATCAGAACTGTAACTCCTTACGAGCTTTACAGGAAAACCACGAGAAGATTAATTTTCAACGGTATAGCTTTTGCGTACTTATTGCTTCGTATCTAAGCTTCGTTTACGCGCATATCCGCGCGACTCTCTAGAAACAAATGCTCGATGAACAATTAGTTTTAGAGGCGCACCGCCTGAGATCGCATACATTTGCATGAATAAAGACACTCTCGGCCTCGCGTTTCTGTGCTAGATTCGCGTGCGAGTATATAAGCGATCGCTTTAAAGAGAGAAAATTTCATTCCTAAATATACCGTGCCGAGTCCTCTATCGAAATTATGCGCGAAACTAGTTTATACTTCCACTTAAAAAATTTGCATATTGCACATTTGCCTCGCACACGCAGTTGCCCTAGGTAACCAAGTAAAAGTCTAATGTTATCTTGTAAGTGATGAGAATTCTCTATATACTCCTTGGGAGAAAGAGAGTAAGTGAGAGAGATACTCGGCGGTAATTTTTGCATAATCATTCGCGCGCTCGCTAGGGCATACAATTTTTTTGCTCTATTTCGACAAATTCCAAAGCTTATTGGATACATGTTAGATAAAGCTTGTAATGTCGTTGTTTTTTTTCGCATTGATGTATCTAATTCTGAGACGTGACATGATTAATGAATAAGCGTTATTTTATCGCGTTGTATGAATGAAAAACCTGTTACTCTTATGCAACTTATAATTAGAAAAAAAAATGTATCGTGAAATATGAGTAGCTACTCTTCGGCCAGCGTAGCTGCAGTGCGTACGTATAAAATGCGCAGTGCATGTACTTCGTCGTGTCCATATTAAGTGCTGGTTGAGAACATAAAGACTCGCGCGCACCCTTAGAACGTGTTTGAATTTTTTTTCTCCCGCTCGCTCGAATCTTTATTTATTTTTTATATATTCTTCCTCCAACGAAAAGAATCCAGCAGACGAGGTGCAGGTTAACTACTATGTTTATTCAAGCCTTAAATGAGCCTACTCATGTTTTCAAGACGCATAGTCGCTTTGCTTATTTTGCTCCACATATCGCGTTAGCTCGCGCACGTCATTTTTAAAAATTAAATCGTAATTTAAGGGGAGGTAAAAAAAATTTTCTCTGCAAAATTGGCCTAAATCTCACTTACAAATTAAGACAAAATATGTTACACGGTTATATACGAGAGCTCAGTTAGCAAATAAACAAGGTGAATTGATGACTCGAGAGCCGCATGGAGTCGGAGGGAAGAAAGAGAAAGAAAGAAAGAAAAAAGCATCAATTATAATGAAGCTACATCGAAAATCTCTCTGGAGAGCTTTGGCGCGCATAACAGCTCGATGCACGCGCGCTGCGTTTTGTAACTCTTCTCTTTCTCTGCCTCTGTGTCTCTATGTCTACTGCTCTTGGGCTATATGCTTTTGCACCGACCCAAAAGACTCACCTAATTAAAATGGATAACGAGCAGTTCTTATTTCGTCCTCCCCTTGTGGATGCTTTGCAACTCATTTTCTTATACCACGAGTGCGGTATCTAGAATACCGAATAAGAAAAAAAATTCATTTTTTCCCTTCTTAGAACTCGTAATAATTTAATTAGTTGCTCGTCAAATGCAAATGGATATAATTATTTGCAGCTTCATAAATGAAAAATTATTTTTCGGAGCGAAGAAATTTTTTGAAACTAGACTTGTCTATGATCTCGGGTTTATTTATTGTACTGTAAAATTATAACATGTTAATTTACTTGAATAAAATAGGCGGACCCGCATCTGAAAAAATCATTCGTTAGAGTATGTTTATAATTTGATTACTTACACTGCGCTAATTTATGCATCGCATGTGCCATGTGATACAAGGTCGCGGCTCAGTCGAGGTTGGATCGTTGTCGATACACTGTTAAACGATTGAATGATTTACAATCTACAGACTTGAGAGGGAATAGGAGAAAAATAGATAGAGAATTCATAATTAACGTATCAAACGAATGCATATAGGCTCTTTGGAGCAAAAATATAATTAGTACTTTGATGCGAAGGTAAGAGTGATACTTTGATACGACGTTGGCATATCAAGATATCAATCAGAGGTAAATTTGCGCCATTGTTACGAATAATGCGCGCTTATATACACGCATATGCGTAGATATCCAACTCGATTAAAAAGTTGGCAACGCTAAAAAACGAATCATTGGAAAGTTTGAATAAGATAGAGTGGGTATATAGGGACTGCGTGCGCGTAATAGCAGAAGGTGAGGTAAAAGTCAGGATTCATCGGCCTTTTATAATTGTGCGCGCGGCGAGCGCGTCTGATGTTTTTTTCTCTCTTTCTCTCTCTCTCTCTCTCTTTCTCCCTTTTTTTTACAATCTCGTGTGTGTACCTGCGCGCTTACGCCTCGACACGCACACCTGTCTCGAACACACACGTACGTATACATGTACACCTGTAAAACTAAACTCTCCGGCGAATAAAACTTCGCTTACGCTTGGACACCGTAATCACAGTGGCGTAAATTTGAAGCTTTATTTGCGCGCGATCGTTTTATGCACGTATTCATCTCTCTCTCTCTCTGTTCCTTCTGCAGTGCGCAGCGCATCAGTGGCAAGAGCCCGCTGTCAAGCCACTCGTGTATATGCTCGTGCGCCGCAGAGTGCTGCAGTCTGCGAATGAGGCGACTGTAATTGCTTACACTTTTACGAGCGCTTCGTTTTGCATTTTGCATTGTATCGATCCCGTGATGCGCGTAGCGGCCCGCTCGCTGTACGTAAGCAGTAAGTACAGCTGCGATCGTGGGTAACTCTGACGCTGCTGTTCCATCAACTCTCGGCGTAACTGAGACAGAGAGAGAGAAGAGACGAAAATTAACAATCCGAAATACCCAATGACGCCTCCATTGCAATAGATCCGTGTATAAGTATAATGGTAAGTCATCGTGCTGTATGTTACACGTATATAGGCGTCATTTCTTTCACTCGCGTGTGCGGCGGCGCCAATTTGCGCTTTACGAGTGGGTGATTAGATCAGCCTCATTCAGAACCTACGTAAGAACCAAAAAGGTCCGTTGAATCGAGCTCTACGATTGACTACGTATATAATACGTATGTGTATGAGCTTGCCTGTGTGTATGCGTGAGGAGAGAAGCATAAAAGTCGGCGGTGGCAAAAATCTTGATTGTGTCTTTCATCTTCCTAAGCCATAAAACATCTGTCCGCGCGCGTGATTGTCTTCCATCGGTTTACCGCACACAATTGACCCCGAGAGTGGCCGAGAGACAGAAAAGAAAGCTACAATCAACTGCACATACACTAGCATCGTCGTTCGTATTATCCAGGCATATAAAGCGTGATTTGTTTTCCTCCGGACACTGTAAGCGGCGGCGGTCCTCTATCGTGGGTCTTTCATCGATGCGCAACTTGGAACCGAGCGAGCAACCTCGTTTTCCACGAGAGATCGCTTTATCGACTAACCAGCGTAGTCGAGGTCCGCTTGACCCATATATTTGCCTGCAAAAAGCTCGCGTAGGAGACGCTCGTCTGCCTTTCGTATCGAAAGTAATACTTATTACTAATTCGCAATGTTAAAAGCTCTTTTGTATCAGCGAAAGATAAGAATCGCTCGCATAATTCCATGCAACCAAGGCGACGACGAAGACGACGACGACAGCAACAGCGACGAAGAATTCATAACGGATCGTCTCCCCTACTTTTGTTCTTATAATACGTTGCATGTGTAAGTGTATGTGTATGCGCGAGGCATTCCGCGCCTCACACACGTACATGTTACATGCACATTCGCACAATGTAATTTTGCCTGAAAACACGTTTGCCTTTTTTCTCGCTTATATATACCTTTTCGTCGTATTTTACGGAGAAACAGAGAGAGAGAGGGCTTGGAACGTGTTGTTATTTTTCCTAAGTATATGTATATACTACCTTGTATACACCGGTCCTGCATACACTTACTCTCGTTTCAACGACTTTCAAGTTTTCTCTCTCGCTCTCCTCTCTGTCTCTATCTCTCTGTTTACAATATATTTTTTTTCTGCATGCGCGCATGCATCGCACATATTGAAGCACAATATTTGAAAAACAAACATCGTCTCTCGACGGAGAAACGAAGTTCTCATAATCGCGCACTGTGCGTCTGCGCCCATAGACATGTTTTTACGTCCTTGTCGCAAATTAAACATCTTCTATATTATTTATGCAGAATCTATACAAGTTGCAAAATCCATTCGCGACTCGCTAGTGGCTCGCACAAATACGATGAGTGTGTTTGAATATGCATGCCAATAAATACAAATTGTATAATCTTACGAGTAATTTTCCTACACATTGAATGCACTGGCCATTTCTTTGAATACATAGCAGATCTCTCGCCATTGTATCGACAAATTACTATGATATGACGGACGGCTCGTCATTGTACATTATTTGATGTTGTAGAAAATATTTCATTTGCAGCGATAAGCGTGAATACAAAAATAGACGATATAAATATCAATAAACGAACGTCGAGAAACTTGAACGACCACGCGGTATAGCTCGTCAGAGATTCCTCTGAATAATTTCTATCGCTAGTATTTTCGCTTTCCACCGAATCGAACGATTGCGAGCTTTGCCAAAGCGCTCAACGTTTGAAGATTAGTGCGCGGGTATATGGCTCTTTAGAACCCATACTCGTGAATAAAGATATACTTTTTTATAAATTTCCCCTACACCATTTATAATACATTAAAGTGGAAATGATCGTATCGGCACCGATGCGGCTAACGTAGACCATCCTTTCTTTTCTCATTCACCTGTTCTGCTTAAAGCTCGCGGAGCTCATCTTTTATGATGTCTTTGGGTGTATCACATGCGCACCTATATGGCTAACAACAACAGTAGCAGTGGAGTAGCAGCAAAGCCATGATCGGAATGCCTTTGTTTCGAAGCTCGCGCTCTATAAATCAAACCAGCTGAAACAGGAGCGCACTGCATACTTCGCAACGTATAATACGTGTGTCCGTATATATACATGTGGTATTGCTAGCTGCAGCAGTCCCTGAGAGCTGCCACTGCTTCTTCAATTTTAGACAATGTTCTATTTCGATCCCGTTGTTTCGTGACACGCTGACAGATGATGTATATTTGGCTTCTTATTCGATATATAGGCAGGCGTATACAGATGCAACGCTGCTCTTTGCGACTTTTATATATTATTCATGAATCTCCAAGCGAAACTCGTCAAAATTTAAAATTCGGAGCAAGTTTTTCCTCGACGTTTGGCAGGATATACGACTTTTGCATCGCGAGGCTGTCGAGAGACGCCCCCGAGAAGCGAATATAAGCACGAGTTGTCAAAACTTGCTATGATAAAATAGACGAAGGCAGCGCACGGCAGGAGGATTGACCGCGGCGATTAGGCACAATCTCCTTGAGGGGCTCGCAGTAACAGCCTTATACGAGCGGCAGTTGTGCGCTACTACTGGCAAGCGCATAACGGAGACAACGAAACGATCCCTGGTGGCGACGAGCTGGTTCTGCGTCAAAACCCGATGCCAAAAGCAATAGGCGCAGAGTCTACTGCAGTGCATCTTTCAGGCGGAAAATTAGGCTGGCTACACGCGGATATACGTATGCGTGCAGTGTAGAGCCGCAGCCGCTGCTGCTGCTCCAGTGAACTCGTGTCCGGTCAGTTCGATCACGAAATCGTCCTTTGGGGACAGCTGCTTGTAAGCTTAATGGGCTCTGCGGATTTCCAACAAATCCCCAATGCTAGCGCTGCAAGCTGCTTCCGAAGCTGCTGCTGTAGCTGATCGCGCCCAACGAAATGTATCGTAAATTGATTCACGTTTCGGCTTATATACGCTGTCCGCGTGAGCCGGCGTCGAGAGGATTTATAAGTTTTCAATGCCAAGCAGTTTTCGCGCTCGATTAACTTCAATAACCTCCGATGCATTGTGTAGGTTCTTATTGTCGAGTCTTCGCTTGCACGGAAAAATCGTTTAATTTTTTTCCTCTTTCTTTCCAACGGCTCAATGGCAGATTAGCGCCGAGGATTTGAAAGTTTTTCCTTCATTGTTCATCAGTTGGACTCGTAGGTATATATCGCTTTGTATCGATCTTTTCTCTAGACTCGATGCATCGCGCGCACACACACACACACACACATTCTATTGAATTGGTAAGTCATACAGAGCCTAAATTACTTAGGCCATTATATTAGCGCGCGAATAAGTGTTGCCTACGTAGCGGAAATGTGTCACGCGCAAAACGAATACGTGGGAGAGTTGGCTGTAGAATTGTTGCTCGCGCTCGCTCATTATCCTCTTAACGTGGGCGCGAAAAACTCGTTTTCGTTCGGCTCCCAAAGTCGAATCCATCTTGAAACTTGTAATCGAGCTCTTATACGGCGGATATTTTCTTTTACATATTTTTTTTTACCGCAGAGCTTCCACGCATAAATTATTCATTGATAACATGATTACAATTAATTTACACGGATATTGCGTCAAAATCTACTCGCTAACACAGAGTGCATATAGACGCAGTCATTATAACGAGCGGGTAATATGCATATGATTTTTCGCGATGAAATATTAATGCGCTACGTGCCGCGACGAAGATAATTAAACTCCAGTGCCACCGAGGGCAATAGCTCGGCAAAGAGAGCTCGATATATACTTTAATCGAGTTCAATTATAATTAGCCTCATAATTGATCTTTCAAAGCTCTCGGCTCTGGCTTTTCTCTCTCTCTCTTCTCTCGTTGGAATAATTTGCACGAAAAAAAATAATAAAGTGCGAACTTTCGTGGAAAATATTCCATAAAGCTCGCGCGCTCCAATGCATGCCAATTGAGTGTTGTCTCGGCGACGAGGCTTGCGACTCCCGCACAGACGCGCGCACACACGTACCCGCAGATAACGATCTCTCTCCGCGCTACCGAGTTAGCAGGGCAGGCCTTTCCAAGAATTTATTGTTCCTGCGGCTTATACAGGCTGTATGTGCGCAGATTCGATAGAACGGCCCGGCAAACTGTTCCAGTGCCGCTGCTGCTGCTGCTGCTGCAGGCCTCTTCATTATTGTCCAATATGTGCCGCGCGCATAGAGCGCAAAAAGTCGAGACTCGACCTGGATCGCGCGAGGCGCGAGAAAATCTGGCCACTCAAGTCAGCTGCGCGGTGAGCAACGGCAAATCGATAAACTGAGCCGTGTGTCGGTGGTGTGTATATACCTGTCGGCTGTCTTATATAAATCCACGCGTGATGCGGCCTCAATTGCGCGTCGAGCGATGGGACTAACTCGATACACGATTCGTGTGTGTGTGTGTGTATGCACGCCGAGAGGAGATGCGCGCAGCTCATCCGCATCACCGTTACTCCTAATTGCAATAGCTCACGACACACGCACACACAGACACAGACACAGACATGCACACAGACTAATATATAGATGCTCGTGCATACAGCCACAAGCCCATGAGAAAGAGGCTTCCTCTAATGCCAGAGTCACCTTATGGCAGTCTTGCACTTTATTTGGAAAATTCTTGTTTCGGTCGTATTCCTCGGCAAAGTAAGTGTACCTGCTTTATGGCTTTAGATGAGTGTATGGATACGCGAGTATAAAGGTAGACAAAGGATGTGCAATATATACCTATGCCCGACCTCATTGTTACCGGAGGAAGGGAGAGAGAGAGAGAAAAAAGTCTGAAGATCCGACGAAAAGGATTCAGGGCATCTCCGCTGCTGCTGCTCGCATGATTTATGAGACCGATGATTTTTAGATAAAGCGAAAAATATAATGCGCCCTGAGAAATAAAAGGCGCGTGATTATTCATGCCGAGTGTGAACATTAGCGGTCGAGCTGCATGCCTCGTCTTTCTCTCTTTTAACGAGCTTAGTTATATATTCTCCGCGAATGCTTTTAATATTGCTGCGTGCCACCGCAGTTAGTAGTAGTGTATGAAGCGTCCGACTCTCGGCGCGCTCGAGACTGCAAACAGACGTGCCGCTACTATATACGAGCTCGTGCAATATCAAAACGTTCAATACTTATCAATACGCCGGTGTAATGTTATAGCGACTTAATTTATAGTTACGGAGGATAAAATATTTACACGATATTTATCTCGTGGAGAAATGTCTCGAATCAGAGTCGAATTTATTGCATTTCTTATAAAAATATGACGACGACGTGGACGCGCGCGCGTAATAATTTGCGCCAACGTGCAGTTACACCGAGCGCAAAACACGTGTAGGTATGAAACTCTCGAGATTGCTTATATTTTAGATGACAAATCGATCAAAGTGCCACCTCGCAAGAATTTAAAATTTAAAATCCAATTTCGTGACCGAGGAAAAAATGCGAATTCCTTAATTATCTCGAAACGTGCGTGCGACTCGACAACGCTCGTGCCTGCGTACTATTTCGATCGGCCGCAGACCGGTCATAGCAGTTTCGAACGAGCGGGACTGAAGAAATACTTGTCAAAATTATATTTATCATTGCACCTTGCAGCGGCACAGATAATTTCTAATCAGCCGCAAGCTTGCGCGAGCACGGATCAAGTAGCAGCGAGTCGCGACATCTTGGTACATTCATTTACAATGCGCCATAAGTCGACGATTGCTCTAGGCTTGACCTTTTTCAGTGCGCGCGCGTCATACTCGAAGCAATTTCATTTGCGGCGCACTTCAAAGAGTCCGCGGCACGAACATGCCAATATAGAAACATCGTCGAGCACGGGCCCCCGGTATAGGATGAAAGCTGCGAAAGCAAAACTGGGTTTACTACCGTGCGCGCTTGCTGTAACTGCACGGGCAAATATGACAAGCGCTGTACATTCGTATATATATACATGTTTATGTAGACTTGTACATAGCGATGACGGAGAAAAATCGGTAACTAGCAGCGACGCGCTTAACGGTTCTTATAATGCCGGGGCATCGCGATCGGGCTCGATTTTCGTTTTATTGTCCGATACACAATTTTAAATCCTAAGTACATGCGACCAACGTACGTACAGAGAATAGGGCTTTCGACGTGATAATTCAAATTGCAGCTTATGTTATTATATACTCATAGCTACGAAGTTACCTTGTCATCGGAGTTATGCCGAAAAAAAGGCATCGAGTCGGCTGTTCCGTACGCGCGCGTAGGTAGAGTATTAACGACATCTGTTCAATGAACGGGCTCGAAACAGCTATCGAACAAAATGACGTACAACGTCTAGGCACATACTACGATTACTACTACTACTAGCTTGGAAAAAAAGCGATCGCAAGTCGAACAATGGAAATAGCTCCATAACCGGTTACACGTACTCTCTCTCTCTCTCTCTCTCTCTCTCTCTCTCTTTTACCTATGCTTCTCTCTCAGTCGCTCCTGCAACCGGTAGCTTTTTCCGGTCATCTTGATAACTACCGTAGTATATACGTATGTCGAACGGCGAACACGTTCCATCACGTGGATCAGGCAACTGCAGCAGAGATCGGTCAATGTCTCCGCTCGCGCGCGTACCTCTCGAGACTTCTCTTCGTCACTGTACTTCAGTTGGCTCATTTAAGAGCCGGAGAAAAAAAAGAAAAGGCTTTCGTGCATCGAATGGCGCTCGCTCGCGCGCACACACGTAGACTAGCACAGACTCTTCGTCGGACTAAGTAGACAGTACCGTTTGCCATTTATCATGTCACTTTTATATGAAGGGACTATTATGACTGATGAAAATCGAATTTTCTTACGCGGCAGTGTATGCGTATATTTTCCAGCGACTCGGGGACAAAGTTGTTTCGTCGGTCGATAAGAGCCAAAATCCCGCACCCTGTACTGATATGCTGTGCACAAAATAATTTTTGCTATCTTATTGAAACGGATCGCCGGCTTTGTGCGCTTTCGCAAAAGTTTTTCCTCCGAAAGAAAAACATTATCTTGAAACTTGTACACATTTATGAATTGTGGCTATTTGAAAACTCTTTTAATATATAAATGTATTATTTCACATGTTCGTAAGATGTATAAAAAAGGGAGAAAGATATATTTGTACGGAAAGAGCAAAGTTCATGTATGAAAGCAAGCTGAGAGATGGTCGAGAAAACAATGTTTGGCAGTCGCACTAAGATGCCATCGTGAAGATTACCAGACACTTGCTTATACCAAGACTGCTGGCGAGCCTTTTCTTATGAAAATCTCAAGTTTTTACGAAAAATTAGTGGATGGTATGGTCACTGTGGTAAATATATCTCAAGAATAATTTAAATTCAAGTGTATGAAAATAAAATAGTCCAAAGTAATTTTGACAAGTCCTTAAAATCTAACACCGACAGATCGAGGCATGAATAGTCAAGTATGGAGATTTTCCTCGGCTACGTATATATACGACAGTGCCGTCGAGTTCGACACTCGAACTCGTATAGAAAAAATTTCGCGGTAAAGGATATATAGATACGTCGAAAGCCTAACCGCAACCGATCGAGTTCCAGAGGAGGCAATGCGCGCTTGACGCGGCCGGCTTAGAGACAGGCACCGATGCCCGACTCTTGCTTATATATACGTCTAACTTTGACACTTGACCATTCCGACGCGGCCACTTGAAATAAGTGGAAAGAATCTGTCAGCAGTCAGACGGAAGTTAAATCAAGAACCTCGTTCACGTTTTCGTTATAGCGGCAGTATAGCTATCTATCGCTGTCGCTGCGCTTCAACCCCCTTTATTTCTCTCTTTTTCGAGCTAAAGCGCGGAAAATATAAATATTCAGCGAATGTATGCATTTCGGTTTTCCAGTCACGTGCGCGACAATGTTTAATAGTATATATAGTTCAGGCGACGACGAGTATAAAAAAAAAAAAAAAATAAAGCCAAAAGTTTTTAACAAAGTCGCCGAAGCGCCGGATCGAATTTGAAAGGCTTTGGCGCTCTCGACTGGTAGTACAACTTGCGCGGAAGTTTTCCCTTTTTGTATCTGCACCGGTCAACGATACGCGAGCAAAATATTCTCTCTTTCTCTCTCTCTCAGCGCCGAAAGTTGTGTAACGAAGAAAGTGGCTCGGAAAGAAAGCCGACAAGGAGATACGGATTTCCATTCAACCTCGGTGATACGTGAATTTCGGTGAAACTTATGATAAAGATACTCGAATTTAATTTCGAGAAAATTATGAATAAGGAAGTACTTGATTAACTTTGGAACGTTGATTAAATTCTGTACACGCGATAACAAGACTTCTTTTATATTGCTGTAAAAATTAATTATTTTATTAAACATTGTTATTGGACACTTTCTACGCTCAAGTCTAAGAGCGTTTACTAATGAGATAACACTGATATAATTAAATTTAGTTATATACTTTTAATTCTATAAATAGAGCTTGTAATTTCAAAAGTTGCACTTGAAACTCAACCTCGCTTGGGTGGTATTTTTGGTGAAAAATTCACATCGCCTCATGCAAATTACAATTTACCCAAACAAGTGTAATCGAAAAAAGTACTTCCTTAAAATATACATTTGCTCGCAGATAATAATATACGTTTGTATTTTTACTCACCACGAAATATATAGTTTAATCATAACTGGAGCATATTGCACCGAAAATGAGCGAAAAAGAAAAATGCGGAATAATTATTCCAGTCTTGTACTCTCAGCATGAATATTAATGTACATCATTTCACCGTTGTATCGGCTTTCTTAGCCGCTGCTGTTGTGTAATTATTTGTTTTGCTCATTGCAGAGAAACCGACAAATCATGGTGTAAAAGGGGAATGCACTTACATGTTATAAATGCCATTGACCTCGGCCGTTTACCTTTAGCTATTTCATTTTTGCGCTTCTTCGGTTCCACGGTTTCGCATATTATATCTCCTATTTTCTTTCTCTCTCTCTCTCTCTCTCTCTTCTTTCGACAATTTATTTTTGGTCTCATGTACACTTCTGCACTTTGCATTTTGTTATCTCTCATTAATTTAAGAATCAATTATAATACGACGATGGAATTTAAAAAATAATTTACTCTTGGATAAGAGGTAAAACCATTTTTACCGCGCGGTAGTGCGCCCTCTAAAACTTTCAAGGAGGGGTCTTATTACAGTCGATGTTCAAAGCAAATAAAAAAAGATCAAGTTTCGTTTGAGAAGAGTATGCCCATTTTCTTTTTTTTTGTGGGTAACTAAAATACATTCATCGTGCATGATTTGTAAATATCGCGTAATTTTATTTCCCTTGCGATGATTTTCAATAGAGAGTGCTCATTTTACATCATTAAAAATATGTTACGAGGAATGGTGTATTTGGTGAATGAAATTGAAAACAGGTCCGAGGAACGGTACATTTCATGAGTGTATGTATGTGTTGAAATATTAGTGCGAAAATGTCATACAAGATGCATCCTTTTTCATTTATCCATGAACTTGACTATTTTTTTTTGAAAATCTGGCTTGGAAAAATTTTGATGGAAATTCTTAATAACTTAATGACCTGTTCAGTAAAAATTACGGTTCAAATACTTTTTCTAATTTTTATTTTTAATTGTTGACTTCATTTTAAAAGTAGAGTTGCTAGAAGAATAATTAAAAGTTTTCAGTAACATGATATTTCAGGTTTCATGATGTTCATGAGTCAAAATCAAGAAACGTTTAGTGGATGTTTCCCGTTTTTGAACCGACTATTGCGACACTCATAGTTATCAAAAAAAACAAAAGAAGCTTGACTCGGTCAATGTACGGCATTTTTCACGTTGTACATAAACTATTTCAGTAGCTCAAGACAGTATGATTGCTGTCTTTAGCTTCTTTTACTTAACTTTAAAATTTTCATTGAATAGTAGAGGAAATGTAAAAATAAAAACATAACTAATACTGGGAACAATTAATAATCTTTGACATTTTTTATTCTGTTACAGGTTAGTAACTAATATTTTTCGAATAAAATTAGTTGGATTCGTGTGAGTATTGATAATCGAATATTACAAAAATCATTCTTCCAACCATAATCTTAATTTTCTCTAAGAACCAATGCGAACGCAAACGATGACATTCGTTGGAATGATCGGCAACACTGTTTCGTTTATATATAAATATCCTTACGCATCACGAGCCGATAATTGCTAATACTTAGCGGTCAGGAATTGCCTCTCTACAATCGTATCCGAAACGTATATAGATACAAATCTAATCTAAATTATAGCTTAACAAAGTGGCAGAGATATGGTCGGGCCGCGAAACAATACGCATCTTGTTTTGCCATCGTGCGGCTTTTGCAGTGTATATCTCTCTCTCTCTATACATATATACGCGAGCAGAGCTATTAAGCATACACATAAATACAGACTTTAAGCGAGCAGACTCACTCGCTCAGTCTCGCGATAAGCGCCGCGCACCGCTCGAGCATCATTAGTTTACGTTCGGGCGCGCAAGCAACTATACACGCAGCACTAGTCCATGTCGATCAGGAGCCATTGTAGCAATGCTGGCTCATCTATACCGCGCGACTGTTGTTGCTCTGGCAATTGCTGAATTTGGGTTTACCGATGCTATTAAGTAATAGGCAAACATTATATTGGCGACCGTATGGCCCAGGACGATTAGACTTGATCCGCCCGAAGCTAGAGAGAATCGTGCATTATCACCGCGATGTTTCGCCTACTTCGTTAAAGCTCATTAGGCATTTAATTTGCTTGGACGAGCAGAGCGTGTAGTATGCGGCGCGCACCCCTCGCATTCGTTCGTGAGAGGCTTACAGATTAGCCAACATGTACGAGAGAGAGAGAGAGAGAGAGAAAAAAAAGAATTTCGATGGATCGATATTTATTTCATTCCTCCGAAATATTAAGTGAGCGGAATTACAGCTATGCATCAACACGCGCTTCTGCACTCGCTGATGAACATGGTTAATATTCAAATATCTCTGCCTCGAGAGCTCCCGTCGAAATATACGTATATGTATCCCCTCGCGTGGCTCTTGCCGTGCACATTGTAATTCTTGAGCTATGCGGCAATATTATTTAATCTCGCCATTAGTCAAAATCGCGTTATCAGTGGGCGTGAAGGGAACGAGCAGCTGTTTTGAGAAGCTTTTGCGATCGCGAATTAAATAATATAACGAAACGCTGCAATTTCACCATAAAGATATATTTTTTCACATGAAATATAATACTTTTGTGTTGAAGAAATGTGCTTAAAAAAGTATCATGTTGTGTAAGTAGCGTGATGATAAAGACGCAACAGTGAAAATGTTCAACTTGAAAGTTTGTCATTGATAATAAATAAAAATCGCTCTCGAATTTCCAAGGTATAAACACTATAAAGATAAACTCTTTTATATACTTTGGTTGCAGTAAAAAAAGCACATTTTTATACCGAATAAAATTCGTTGCATTAAATCAAAGCTTAGAACTCACGAAAGCACAGGTAATTTTCAATGATTGAAAAAATGAGCGAGTTGTCTGTTTAAAAAGTAGGCAATCGTCGAAGTCGATAAATCCGGAATTAAAAAAATGATCGATGAATGGCGAATACGCGAGGAGTCGGCGCACGAGCACGAGAGGGGAGGGGCGAAAATTGTCATCAAAAACTTTGCCCAGGCGTGAAAATGATGACGAGGTATCCGGCGCAGCTCGCTCGGATACGTACGTCTCGCTCAGTCTCTGCCACCCGCGAATTTCAGCCTCGCGCGATAAGAGCTATGTGCCTGCTAAATGTCTCTGCCATTATAGTGACATTCATGACATTCCTGGCGCTCAGTAACGGCGGGGCATCAGCGTCTCTCGAAATTACTTGGGGCGCGCGTTGCAAAAAGTCACCGCTATAATACACGCGCGCGCCGTATATATATTTCCTCCCCGGGCAACAGTGGCATCACTAGCAGCAGCGGCATACGTGGAGAAGTTATTGCATTTTCCATCTCTCGCGTACACTTTTTCACGCTTTGTTTCGCGTTTGTTTCCCCGAGACTCGGCCTGACACGGCGGCTGCTGCTGCTGCGGCGGCAGGGGCTTTCCTCGAGACTCGCTGGACCGTGATTCAACGACATTCGTAGCCGTGCTAGTCTCATCCCGCAACTTTTTCCGACACTTTTCCAGCGTGTCGAGCTCGCGGCGCATTTCCGGCAGAGGCAGCCGAGCTCTCTATTCCGTATTCGCGCGCATTATATTTACTGATATATGTATCGTCGCCGCATCTCGATGTATCGAAAAAAAGACGTTGCTGGCGGAGGCAAAAGCTATGGCGCCGACACTGCGGAGTGGGAGCTGTGGAGGAGGAAGAAGAAGAGTCTACGTACGCCACGCGCGCGCTCACGACGCGAGAAGATCAAGAAGAGGCGACGGCTCGTTCGCGTTGACGATTTCATCTTGTTTATTGCCGTCGCGCCAATCCTCCGATATATATATATATAAAGCGAGGCAGATCTTTTCAGCCTCCCAGCCCAATCTTCTTCGTATACGTACGATATTACGTGATCGCAAGGCATTCAAACCATCAAATGGTACTTTATTGTGAATAAAAATTTAGCCGATGCTCGATGAGCTGCTTTAGGCTTTAACGAGGAATATAACTGCGCGTACTGCACCGAGGGCATATTATACAACGTTGCAATATGTACAAAGTAGTCGCGAGAGGCAAACAGCCTCGGATATTATTATATAGCGCTCGCTCATACGTACGGAAGGCAGGTGTTGTCGCTCATATGTATAATATATTTGATTGATCTAGCCCTAAGGCTGCACTTGAAATTACCATCGCTCGCGCTGCATGGCCCCAGTGGAAATTCCGCACCGACTTTTCTGGCCTTGGAGCCTGCTCTCGTGCGTGTATTCAGCTACTCGCTCGAGCTATATGCGTATGATGATTCTGAAGCCTATTGAAGCTCTGCCCTTCAACATTTAAATACTCGTACGCATACATCGCTTGCATACTCGTATTCAGACTATACAGACACAAGTGAACATAATAGTTCAAATCTTTCAAAATAACTCATTTGCTTGACATATGAAAGCCAGCTTCTCTTCGTTGCAATTCATCATTTAAATTATTTAGAAATATCTCGGAGAAACGTTTAAATTTTGTAAGAAGCCCATGAATGGAAATGTGCAAGTTTCGCTCGAGCGACGATATTTCAATGATCTGCAAGTTCGCTTCGGCAAACATTTTTAATAGAGGCGCAACGTCACGCAGTCTCACCAGCGCTTATAGTTTCTATTATTATCAGCAGAATACATTTCTCCCGAGGAAGTGTATAGGTAAGCTCGCGTTATTCTTGGATTCGCCGCGTCGGGCTGCGTGTTTGCGCATATAACATACCTGCCACGCGCAATAATGGATCCGAGGTGCGCCGTGCCACCAACGCACAAATTAAACTATATGTGCAGCTTGTCAGAATCGGATACATCCTCTTCTCGCGGGCAACTGTCCATTCGTATAAATACTCGCGAGCGTGCCTTTATAATGCGAGATAAGTGTATAAGCGCGACTTCACGTACACGACGTATCGGACGTTTTTTTCGAACCCGATCCTTTTTATAGACTGTCGACGCGTGTCTTCGACGTCTCTTTTTTCGTTTTAATCGAGCGATCGTACGTGGAAAAAGAATCGAATTTTATTATGCAACCTGATGATTTCATATTACGACAACAAGAGACAAGCCGTTAGTACTCTGATATGAGGCAGAGAAAGCGAAAATTGATCGTTTATTTCTCATTAAGACAGATATTTTATTTCAAAACATTTTAATATCAAGATGAATCATTTTAATTTACATTTTTATTTCACTTACAGATATTTTTTATACTTCTAATATTTTTTCTGGAAATTTTTAATTTTTTTGCATTCAACCGACAAAAGTTTATTTTACTGATAAACTTGAATTCCTTCGTCTTTTTGTAATATAGCTAAAGATTAACGTAATATACCGATTATGCAAAACTGGTCAGTGGTCAAGAATATATTTGCCAACCGAACGCATTTGTAATAGTTAGCAGCAGCAGTATATACAAGGTATATTCGTGGGTGGTTAGTCTAGCGGAAGTTAGTCCCGTTATCCTCACCACTCGCTAGACTTTATATTTGCTTCTTCTTCTCTGCGTATAGATATACATTCGCTGTAGTATACTGAACTGCATCTATAATTGAAAAGTAATCATTTATTTGTCATATCATTAAAGTTCATATAGTATAATTAAACGGGTTTTTTCACGTCTCAAAAACATTTGATTATTACGTAGGATATGAGAAGTACTAATAATTAAAAGACAGGAATTTTTTCTGCATAGAATTACTTATGTAGAAACTAATTTTTAACTGCACCTAAAACTTGTGTCTCCCTGCTAGTATACATCTAGACTTTTTGTATTACAAACATCGACGATTAAAAATAAATTTTTGTGTCAATTAGACAACTATGGCAAGTACACGTACTATAGTCGTAAAAGATCATCATCCAACGTTGCCTTGCCGAAAGATTCGTATCTAAGGCCAACGAAATCTATTTGTCCTAATTAACGATTATATGCATTACACCGTGCGGCAACGTTCTCGGCACGCTTGGCAAGTACGTTCATTCCACGGAAATGCAAAAAAAAACTACATAACAACATCCGCATTCACATTATCAATACTACAGAGCGCGCGAGATACTAGAGAACTTTTCGCTGGATCTTCCGCAATCTTGTTTTATTAGCCATCAAAGTGAGTAAATACATTTCTCATCTGTGTTTTTTTTCCTTTCGTCCCGCGTGCACATTTATATATACCTGCGCGCGTATCGCTTTCAGCGTGTTTCAGTAATACGTAATGAGAATCACTTACACGTTTCGCGTGATAGTGATAATTTGTACAGTTACTCACCGTCACTTTCCGCCGCTTACATTACATAGCCGAGGTTGAGCCGAGGCAAAAAGTATATAGGAGAGAGAAAAACCACCGCCGCCGCCGCAGCGACCGACGGAAGGTCTGTATATGAAAAACTTGGCATTGCAGCAAAAGAGCTGCCGCAGAGAGAAAAAACAAGTATACCAATGGCAACGGTAAAAAGGTGACTTTTAACGCTGCGCGCGGCTTATTGTATTATTCATTGTGTGACGATCTGCTACGACTTGGGCGATTAATGGCGATCGCAATTTTCCTTCTGGACGATAAAAACAATATAATAATTCTATCTCGAACAATTTTACTAAGAAATGCGCATCCCATTGGATTTCTTTATTGTGGAGCCCGACAAGTCCGCGGAATAAATTCAGTTTAGCATTTAGCTATGGAAGAAAACATCTATCGTAGAACACCGAGCGGCATTTGCGGCTTTTCCTCTTGTTTCTCGGAAGAATCCCGAAACAGATTGACTTGTAAACATCGAAGTAATCGTTGCGATCGTTAAATGTCCACTTGGATTTATTGCACACTATTTACATGACTCTTATGCAGTATATAAAACTATAAACAAACAAAATCCCATACTCCTTTTTAAATTCTATCGTTCAATTATGCAGTGCAGAAGTGAGCTCGACGCAGCTGCAAGTTTTTCGCGAAAAAGTTTATTCATTATTCAGTCTCGATTTAGCAGGTACACACTAGAGAGCTCGTCTACATATACGAGACAAGGTGCAACTTTGGCACTTTCCTGCCATCCATCAGTGCTCGCGCGCATCGCGTATATGTTCGTGGAAGTGCAGTGCGTAAATCCCGTAGGCAAATTCGCAGGCGGGTTTCGCGCTCGGCAAACTCTCGAGAAATTTCGCGTGGCGACACGCTGCTGCGCTTATATACGCAGGAAATGAATAAACATAGTTCAGCGAGTGCAAATACGCTTTTTACCCCGGGTCATTTCAAGATTCGGATTTATTTTTTGCTGATTTGGCGCGAGAAACGGGAATTATGAAACGAGCCATTTATCCCTCGACTATATCTTCAACTTCGATTAAGCCACGGGCGATTTCTCTTGCTCTCTCCGTGCCCCTATCTCTTCTCATAAAATATTTCAGGGTGGGAGTCGAAATTCGTTGGGTTAAAAAACGATATGCTGCTATCTTGTCTGCAGAAGTTGTAAATCATCGCATTGTGGCCGAAAATCTCAAGGTTTGTAATTACCGGTTCGGATAATCCATAAGGATAATCCAAAGTATTCTTCCACGCTCGCGAATATACTATAATTGAATTTTTGACTAGGCGTGAAACTTTATGCTCCCACTAAAACCAAAGTGGTGTAAAGTTTTTGCGAGGGTGGTATTCTTTTTTAATTGCCTTACCCTTTACTTAAACTATATTTTAACCGTTTTTTGTATACTTGCAGAAAATTATATATCTTCAAAAATTAAAACTAACCCATTTATATAACGTTCAAAGAACGTGAAAAAATTATAATGTGTACGAATTATTGGACTTGAAAAACATTACTTTACAGTTTTGAATTATTTGGCATAAGCTTAATATCTTGCAGCGATTAAGAAACTCATAACGCTAAGAGTTTGATGAAAAGAAGAAGGAAAAATAAATCAAGTGTGAAAGATGCGACGAGCTCACAAACTACGGCAGTTTTCGTATTCAAAGTACAATGTAAATAAAATCAGCTGAAAATTAAAAATGAACAGAAACTCGCTGTGTGGGTGTAGCGTACCGCAGTATGGCGTAGCTGCAAATATTACTTCAAGAGAATTCCCTAAGTCAACAAAAGGAACTGAATTACATTTCATCTTGGCTCTAATTAAGTATACACTTTCTAGGCGTTTGCGAGAGTCAAAACGCAGTCGCGGGGCTGCTCTTTGTGATTGCGAAAAAGCCAACTTGCCTGCGCGAACATTTAATGCGGTATCATTTCACTCTTGGGAGAGCCTGAAGATTCTTACGTACACATGCGCCCCACGCAGCCTGTCATTTCGAATGCATCACCAGGCCGCATCTCGGCAGAAAATCACACGTGGAAATTCAAAGGCCAACAATTACTTTGTGCTCGAAGCGTGTTCAGCGTGCAGAAAGTCTGCACGGGCTTCATCTCGCATGCGGCATTGCCGCCGCTTCCACGTATAAACATGTATCTTACGGTAAAAAGGAGTCATGCAACAAATAACATGTGTCTAATGTTTTTGTAACAATTGCTCGGATGATGACGTAACTAAATATCAAGCTGCTGCTATCGTAGCAATCTTTTAAAGCCCAGTTATCAGTTATACGCAAAGGAAGAAAGAGAGTCTCGTTGTTGATAAACCATACACAGAGCCCCCCGCCTCTCCTTTGGTCTTTTTGATGTGGGCTAGCAGAACGCGACGCTTTGCCCAGGCAAGTAAATATCGCAAGCTTTTGCGCAAGTTCTGCGCGTCAAACCGTACTTCAAACTCGAGGAAACTATAATTTTCGCATTGTTTTCGACTCTAACGAATACGTCTAATAGATTTCGCGGTAAATTTGCTATTGTACACTCGTTTGTAAACAAACTGCCGGACTCCCGAAACTTGTAATATTTATTGCTTGTGTACGAAATTTCAGCAAGAAAATTATATTTATCGTTCTTTTAAAGGGCTTCTGAAAAACAAATAATTCACTCTCAGCAATTTTCCCGCACTCGAAGATTGAAAAAACTTGAGTTTAGTGTAAATATATTTCAACTAGTCAAATAATGAACGAGGTATTTGACCGAAAATTACCATAGAGAAGATGCGTAACTATGCATTGTGCATCCTATGGAATAGTATATGTCTCAACGGGCGCAGTTATGGTTTTTCTCGTCGTTCAAATTCGTTACTTTATCCTTTAAAACATCAATTAATCAGATTTAAAAAAAGTCGGATTATACGATGTTTATTAAGATTATCATGATCATCGAAGATTTTATTAAAACGTTATCATGTTTTCGATGTACACAATACATTTTAGAATAATAATAATTCATTTAAATTTCTCTGCGATTAAACATGTCAAGTATCCAAAACAGGCAGCATTTTACTATAGAAAATATTCGATACGATTTCGTTGAATGTAATATTACGTAATAATTTCGTTAAACTCACTAAATAAACGAAAATGAATTGTTTTTGTATGAAATAAAAAAAATAACATAACTTTCTAAAGTCCTGTGTCGCAGATATTGCTACGAAGCCTAAGTGCAACAGGTTGTGGCCTTCATTTACTCTGTTCTTTTTAGTTCTACAGTAACTACGGTGTATTTCCGAGTCATGAGGACGAAAGATGTTCTTTTTTCTGGATTTTTTTCATATTTTTAGATATTCGAGTGTCAATACAAACCTTAAAAATAATCTTTGAAAATCATAATTTCTTGTTTGAGTATTGAGCAATTAATTTCGTTTGGTTTATATTTGTCAATTAAAAAATATGTGCTTCTGATCCATGCATTCGTATTCCATCAGAATTATAGAGGCGACATTATTTATTTAAATTTTCTATACAAATCAATGAATAAAAGCTACTAATACACAATTTTTTGTCATGATATGTTTGAAAATAAATCATAATATTACAAATACATGAGTTGGTGAAATAATTTGCATGCAACTATGCAAAAAGTTCGCGCGGAAAAAAAGAAATGTTGAACAGCAACTTTAATTTCAAGTTGTACTCGCGCGTCAGAACAGACCGTCGTCGCGTAGCCTCGACAGAGAAAACGTGACTCGGGCTCTTTCATGGGTATCTCATCTGTGACCTTGTCGCGAGGGACGAGTCTCGAGAGAAAGAGAGTAAGAGAGAGAGAGGATGCACTGCTTTTTCAAGTGCAGCTTGCACACATACACACATACATCATATAGCGCTATGCACTCACGTACTCTACGTATAGTTGTCTGGGCGGTCTTTGTTCTTCTTCATTTTGTTCGTCTAATTATGTTCGCACTGCAGATCCAACATCCGGGCCGTATCTATGTTGGTTGAACTTCAAAGTACTTCGAGGAAAAATCTCATTTACTATTCTCGTCATCACACGCTTGAATTTTAATTGTTTTTGTTTTAAAGGGTAATTACCCGTGGCTTCTTACCATTTTTTTTATAGCTGATCAAATTAATTCAACGCGAAAAAAACAGGTTCAAATTTGTTGTTTACCTGCTTCAATTGTAAATAAATACATAAATAGTCGTCGAGAGACAGGCTTTTGAAAGGCCTCCTACATGGCTCGCAGATGTACAAGTGAATTCAAATTACATTTTTCAAAATGTTGCGCCTGCAGTCTTAAAAATTTATTGATCTGCACACTTAAACGTACTCAGCGCATCGAGTCTCCTTCTTACCACAAGTCATGTTTGCTGACAGAAATTAATTGACTCCTGTTCATTCCGATTATCGCTTTAATTGAATTTTTTTACTCTACGTCGGCCATATACATATTTCTTTACCCAGCAGCGCTTGTGTAGCCCTAAGGTTGTTCAGTGAAGGTAGTTCAATTTTATGCCGTTTTACAATCATAATAAATTAAGATGTATATCTTGCAATATCCACCTGCAATCTCTTTATTTACCAAAGAAATAAAACGACTCTCCATAAATACCTTCTACCTATGCGAGTGCTTAAGATGATTTGTAAAATATTCACTTTGGCATACACATATGATTTTTTAAATATCTTCACTCTTGCTTTACTTTCATTTTTATATTAAGATTTTTTGAAAATGTACTTGGTATATAGTAAATATAATATGATGCTTCGAAGTGGATTAAAATTCAAAATTTAATTAAAAATATATAATACAAAAAGTACTTGTAGCAATTGAAAAATTAAAATTGAAAAGATTCAACTTGGGAAAGTCAAGTATACAACTCAATCGAGTAGACTGCACGCGCTGGCCCAGAGAAACGTAACTCAGCTCTTTAAGCTATCATGCTGCTCTATTTCAGTATAGTGGTGACCAATTCCAATCCAGCACCATAAAGTGGGAACAATCGTAAATTTCTGAAAGCTTTCGTTTCATAGACGCGAGGGCCGCACTTTCGACTCTGTGGGCAAAGCGGCTATAAAGTGCGCCGAAGATGCTCTCTCACTCCCTCTCCATTTCTCTCTCTCTCTCTTTCTGGCTTTTGGTACTTGGCGTATCCGAATTCCGGGGAGGTCAAAAAAATAACACAAGCATTGCTGAACTCCTGCCGTTGAGCAATAATAAATCTATAAGACACTTGGATGGTTTTTCGTTGCGATGTTATAGCCATAAACTTTTTCGGGTTAACGATGTTTACTTCCAAAGTCTTGGAAAAAATTGTTCACTTCTTACCGATTCCTTAAACTTTTCCCGACTCTAATATGCAAACGTATTCTTTTTGTTGTAAGTAAGACAGTTTTGTGTGATTCATCGCTACTGCGGACACTCTGAGCGAACAGAATTGCTTTATTATTCATAACAATTGAAAATTTTAAGCCGATACAAGGACGTAAGTATAGAAGGATAATTCATGGAGTGTGCAGCCATGTGATTTTTCGAAAATCGAGAATCGATTGCGCATTTTCGATATAATTTATTCGTGCAGTTTTTCCGGAGCTACATTGGAAACTGTGAGAAACGTTGGTACGCAACGTGCATTTAAAATGAATAATGTGATATCGAAAGTCAAAATGCAACTGTAATACTAGAGAAAAAGAATCGCGTATGGCACGGCGTCAAACGGGAGCCACTCGATTACGATTCTTAGCATTAATTCGACAAACGACTTGTGCGAAGCGGCTGCATTGCCATGTAATATCTGAAAATGCTCGATTAATCATCCGCTCTGTTTTATTGAACTCGAGCTGCTGCACTGGCTATATATACAGCCAAATATGCACAGTCAAGATATTTGCCGCGTGCGCAGACACAAGAGTATCAATATGCCATTACAGCTCTCCCTTTATGTATATAAGCTGTAGCTTAGGCCGTTTCTCTTGTATAGGCGAAATAATTCATCTCCTTCCTTGGAAGGGCGATGCACCTTTTGCTCGAATTTGAACGTGTATTAAGCGCGTAATTGTCGGCATTTAGCAATTGTATAATATCTACAGTAAAGGCTTCAAGTTGTACAATAGCGCGCAGCGATATCAAAAGAATTGAAAAAGATAGTTCTTTTTATCAAAGGGGATTATCGTTGAAAAAAAAAAAAGAAAAAAAAGTTGCGTGCGTGTCATCCATTCAAACAAATAAGATTTATGTCAGAAATAAGTATTATATATGGAGACGCTTGAATTAAAAAATACCTTGAATAAGGCCATTTCGAAAACATTACCCCCTGCCTTGTATTTACACGCAGACACACATGCATATAAAGGAGATTTCGCTCGGGTCGTCGAAAATTATTCGTCATCGAAAGTTAATCGAGTACGATCATGCGAGCCGTGGCGTATATGAAGCTGCGTAGGCTGCAGCCGGTAAGCACACACACACACATACACAAATAAACGGCCAAGCACGGTGATCATACATCAGGATTGGCCCCATGAAGATCCCGTATCTGCACGTGCGTGAATACGTCCGCTGCCCGAGTCGGTGTGTGTGTGCAACTCGTGCACGTATACATAAGCCCACATGCGACTCCTCCTCGTCTCGCATCTCATTTAACACGTGCCCATATATATTGTGTTCGGTATTTGCCCAGCGTCCTCGGTGTGCTTACAATCGCATGGTGCACGCGAGTGTATATATATGAGCGCAGAGGATTGTCAGAGATATAGGGAACGTATCGATCTCCGCCGGAATATGTATTACCACCATACATTTTGAAGAGGAGCTCGACGCTGCGCACCGAGGACACCTTTTTCAATTAAATTCGCTAACCGAGAGATATGTGCTGTGTATACGCTTGTAAGCCGCTTGTATGAGCTTTACACATGTATATTGCAATGTGATGAAGTTCGAAAATCACAATGTATCATTGTTTCCTAATCCCGAATTTGCTTGATTTCTCTCATGTGATACTTCGATTTATTATGTTTTCTAAGTCTTTGCTTCGATGCAAGTACAATTATGAAGTACAATTTATTTGTCGTTAAATCTACAAGTGTACCAGAGTATATGGGCTATTCCACAACAGGTGTTGCAAGCCCAAAAAATGAAGTTGAAAGTAACCATTTACTCTTCAAGAACACAATGAAAAATGAAAATCCTGAAGGGCACAGCCCCCTAGGTCCAACCCTTATGGATCTACAGGGGCTCAAAGTTGGATTTTCATGGTATGAGGATATTCTGCTTCTTACTCTGCTTTTCTGGGGGGACATAAGAAAAAATTTTTAAACCATGTTTTTTCATGTAAAATTTGATGTAGAATTCAAATCTGTACTCAGATGAGACATTAATAACCTCAAAACCCCTTGAAATAGAAAGTATGGTGTAATAGGACATAAATGTCAAAAAAAAAATATGTTCGTATACCTCAAATCAGCCCATATTGTAATATGTTCATCGATACACCAAAATACAACTTCTGATAAAGTTTGGTAACTGAGTCTCCATTACAGACAATTTGGTAGCTAGCGAAGAGGCAAAAAACATGGAAAATGAGGAAAAAACCATGTTTTTTGGGCTTTCAAAAGCTACATAATGATCTGTAATGGAGACTCAGTTACCAAACTTTATCAGAAGTTGTATTTTGGTGTATCGATGAACATATTACAATATGGGCTGATTTGAGGTATACGAACATATTTTTTTTTTGACATTTATGTCCTATTACACCATACTTTCTATTTCAAGGGGTTTTGAGGTTATTAATGTCTCATCTGAGTACAGATTTGAATTCTACATCAAATTTTACATGAAAAAACATGGTTTAAAAATTTTTTCTTATGTCCCCCCAGAAAAGCAGAGTAAGAAGCAGAATATCCTCATACCATGAAAATCCAACTTTGAGCCCCTGTAGATCCATAAGGGTTGGACCTAGGGGGCTGTGCCCTTCAGGATTTTCATTTTTCATTGTGTTCTTGAAGAGTAAATGGTTACTTTCAACTTCATTTTTTGGGCCTGCAACACCTGTTGTGGAATAGCCCATATAAAGGACGTCAATCCTGTAGCCGTGTCAATCCAGTCGAATGCACCTCAGCGATAAGTTCTTTTTTTCCATCGCAATCAATTCTTGTTATCGCTCGATCGAAATTACTCAATTTTCCCCTACTCCTTCCCAAAGTCTAAACGACAATAGTAGATCTCGTTTAAAACGTCTGAGTGAAAAAAAAGATAGAAAAAAAGAAATAACGAACGCTGTCAAGGATTTGTTCTCTGATTGCGCTTCATTCATCTGTTATTGCGTTGGCAATCGATTTAGTCCTGTGATGTGCTCCACGTCTTAGCTGAGAAAGAGAGAGAGAGAGACCTAAAAATCGTATGTACTGTACGAGAAAAAAAAGTCGGGTCGTGCTTGGCACGTCGCCGATTATTTTCGGTTACGCACTCGAGACGGAAAATGTCATCTCAACTTACAGAGGGACGAATCGCTTGGCTATATACGCTAGCTTGTTTTTCTATCCCCCTTTAGTGGGTAGAGAAATTCAGGGTGTTTGTTTGGTTATTTAGAAAATTTTTTCTTCGCCACGGTGAACTTGTTTTTTGGATTCCAGTTTTATCTTTATTTTTCCTAAAACTTTTTTACTTCTAATTATGTTGTATACCTCATGGAATTTTGGGCGTGATGTTCTTAAGTTAATTGGAAAGACTTTCGTCTTAAAATCGCTCCAAATCTTTAATAGCCGACAATTTTCATCCGAAAGTAAAGGTAGGCGTCAGAGTGATAGATCCTCAAGCAATAAATGACATACACACCTTCTCATCCGAATACCATGTCTGCGGCTCAATTTTATATACCATTCCCGCCAACAATGACCAAGATAACGAGTGAAATACGAAGGGCATTGGGGTAACTGAGAAGCACCTGCGAGTCGCGATATAGACGAAGAACAGCTCGATGCGGTCCGGTATCTTAATTACTTTCTTCTCTTTGTTCCTGCGGCTGATGATAAGGCAATTATATTCCTACCGCAGCCGAGGAATCCAGTCGAGCCGCGCGCTCTCGTACTCCGCGGCCTTTTTGCTCCGCGTCCCGATCATTTACACGCAACCGTAATCCTTCCACGCGCAATGTGCATGCAGCAGTTTTTTTTATTAAGGGTAAAAAAGTAAGGGACTATTGTAGTAATTATCATCGCTCGTAACACTATCACCGACGTCATCGATATATCCATTGGTAGTCGTAAACAAACCTCGACTTATTTTCTCTTTTTGCATGGAAAACTTTCGATTTCCTCGCGTTCGCGCACGTAGCAATAAAAATCTCTGCTCAAGCTGGAATTTCAACTTTTTGGACGATATTACACGGCGAAGATGTATATAGAAGCTGCGCGCGCACGTGTAAAAAGCCAATGACCCGAGGCTAATCAGGATACACTTAGGTGTGTGCGTTCGTACGGCGATCAGCGAAGAAATTGGAATGAGCTGGTTTTTTTTTGCGTGTAATTGTGCGCTGCCTATACACATGCTGCGTGACTTAATCGCCGATGATTGCTCGCTAAATGGGCGGCACTTTTGCTCTCTGATGATGTAGACACACACGTATATGCACGTACATAAACTTTTGTCGTGTGTGTAGCGCTTCATATACATGCATAATCGAGGCCGCACGTATACGTGCAGCTATAAGATGAATACGTATGCAAGAGAGACCACGCAGGAAGATTTTTTACTCCGAAGTATCGACTGACCAAGGTGTGCACGAGATCGCCTAATTAAGTCGCTCTCGATAAAGCTTCCAACGAATACTTATTTTGTGTCGCACGAGATAGGGAAAAGGTCTCTGCCGTTTATGACTATATAAATTTGTATGCCACATGTATTGTTATTGAATAGTTTTAATAGTTGAACCCTTGATTTTTTATAAAATGTACTTTCTTGAACTATATTTTAACTAAATCTTGAAGTTGTCTTCTTGGGTAAAATTGCAGGCTCGTGCAAGTGTGTAATTTTGAGTGTATACGACCACTTGCAATCACCAACGTATGAATAAAAGTCGCCAAAAAAACGTACACATTACCACTGGATCAAATTACTATAAATTTTTCATGAAACACTCATCGATTTTGTAGACCATTTCTGTGTTATATTGAAAATGGAAAACAATTATTGTCTCGCGAAACGATATACCACTCAAAACCCTCGGACGAGGAAAATTACAGAGCCGAGGAATACGTCTCGCCCTTTTTTCGCTCAGCGACGTATCGTTTGCCTGCATATGTAATTGTCACATTAATGTCGCAAAATTACTGCACCACGATATAAATATATCATTTACTTGGAGTAAAAAGCCACATGGATCCTACACGGTCGCGTATACGAACGCGACGGCACCGATCACGTTTTACCATTAACTTTTCGTAAAAAAACGTCTATATGTAGAAACATGAAGGAGCAAGTATGAACGTAGGATGCATATGGCTTACACGTGTATAGCGCGGTGAAGACACGCCGCGCGTCGATACCTTAACCATGGGAAAATTTGTTGTTCAATTTCCATTTATCGCTTATAGACATCGTTTATGCATTCTCCTTGTGTATGCTGTATGGAGGCGCGAGCGCACGGCTACATGCAACCCTCTCGTATCATCACAGATTATACATTGTGTGTTACTGCGCGCGTACATCCAGGGGGCCTTGGAATTATATACCTTTATGCAGGTTTATTACCCAAAGTCGTTCTGTCTCTCTCATACACTTGCATTAAATGAAGATATACATGGCGCCTTTTATTTTTCTGACAATTTTTCACCATTATCCAGCACGATTGGGGTTTATAATGCAGCACCATATCGCGTAATACGAAGAAAATCCGACGTTTTTCTCATGATCGAATTCGAGCGGGGAGTAAAATATAATAGAGCCGACACGGTGTGTGTGCGAGCCACGTATATATGTGCGCTGCTTGCGTGAAGCGTATATACACGCCAAGAGCAAAGGGTGCGTGTCTGCCTAAGACACGGCGCGCGGCTCGCTAATTTCACGACGTTCTACTCTTTGGCCCCTGTGCGCCAAGAGGTCTGGATATTTATCGTGTCTGCGCGACAATTCATGCCGCGTCGTCGTTGTCTGCTCCTTCCCTTCTGCCGCAGAAAACGGCCCTACACAGCGACCTATGTATATAACTCAAATATATATGTATATAAACTAGGTGTTTAAGAGTCGACTCGCAAGCCGGGGGTAAGAATCTTTGCCTTTGAAATTTGTCGGCGTGCGCTGTAAACCGATATACAGAAGTGTATACACTTTTCTTGCCTGCAACTTCGAGGTAACAACCCCCGCGCGCGCCTCTGCTTGAAATGCCGCGCGCTTATTTCGAATATAAAGTCGTAAACACGTAGGAAAAGTTTAAGCGTTGAAATGTCCTGATTGCGCGCGCGCTATCGGTTAAGTTTTTTTTACCTTTTTCCTTTAAATTACTGAACCGTACAATTGATAAAACTTTCGCATTTTCTAAATTTTACGCTCTCGCGTAAAGCTCATATAAGCGCGTGTATGTTCGACCAAGATTTATTCACTTGCTATTCATACGAAGATAATAGAATGAAAATTTTGCACAGTGTACGTGCATGTAGTTCCGCGCGCAAAAAAGGGGTTAAAATACTTTTTTGTCGCTGAAACATAATATATCAATAAGTGCTTTGAAACCGGTACGCTGCAGTACAGTTGCCAGCACGCGCCAAGAATTTCAGCATGGTCGCCGAGCGCCGGGCTTTAATGCTCCAGAGCCATCCTGACGGTGGCTCCAGAGACGCCTCTTTTTCTCTCTGGTGTATAAGCTCGGTGCCAGCTTCGCGAGCTTACGGCGTTTTTTGTGCAGCGGCAAATCGAGAAGAGCGCAGGAAAAAGAAGATCTCGGCCAGACGCTGCGCGTTTTTTAAATGAAAAAGAGAGTTAAAGGTAGATGCGCAATTAGTAAAAGGCAGGAAATAAGCTGTGAACGCGAAACATATTATGCCGTAATGGACGTGACTTGGTGTTGACTGCGCGCAAAAACTCAGTGTCGCGCGTACTTGCGGCTCAAACGATGCAAAGGAGAAAACTTTAAAATTTAACGACGCGATGTGCACCTACATTCTACTCAAAGGCAATTATATGCGCACACCGTTCCGAGTATTCATGTACTAAGTAAAAGTGAAAAAATGACTATAGGCTAAATTTCCCGGAGCTATGATTAAGTGGAATGCCCGTTATGTCCCGCGCACGCAAATGTAGGAGTATGTAGTTTTTTAGCCTTTAACGCGTGCAAATATATATCGGCGTCTAGTTGCCTATCGTTGGAACCAAGCGCAAATACAATCTCCAGAGCTGTATAATAATATTACGCGTGAGAGGAGTAGTGGCGTTGCAGGCGCACTTAAATTGACCCTAAAACCGCTTACTGCTTCACGGGGCAAAACCAATCGTAAAATTTCCTCTCTCCCTCCCTCTCTCTCTCTTGCCTGTCTTTGCCGCCGTAATAACAATGTGAAAATCGTTTATGACTCTTATCTCTCGACGCTTATATGACTATTCGCTATACGCGAGCTGCACGTATATAGTGTACGAATTTGCCCTGAACGCGCATATATCTCATTCCGTATACTGCTGCTGGGCTTCTTACTCTCTCTCTCTCTCGCCAAAGAGCTGCCATCCATCGTTTCCCTCTTTGCCCTCTCCCGCCGCTCTTTTGCCCTCTTCCTCCGTTCTCAACAAGGCCAATGTTGCGGGGAGGTAGATAACGGCCTCGAGCTTTTAATAATGTCACTTTGCGAGGGAAAAATTTATTGGCCTCTGGTTATTATAGTGAAATTCTCGGGAGCGTTAACTAACGCATGTATACGTTGGTTACAGAGCTTTCGTGGGAGCTTTCATTGTCATCACGCGGCTCAAACAATAAAATTCGTGGCTCATCTTCTTGAGAGAGTTGCCAATGAAGTTGCCCGCGAGAAAGACGTGATATTACTGTCAAAGCAGCGGCAGTGTCTTACCTCGCTTAAAGCTCGTAAAATATTACGATTGTTTGAGTTTGCTTGACGCTTAATTGTGTTCAGCTCGTATATTACAGTTTTATACGCAGTGGATATATATTTTTAATGATTAATATTTTGAAATAATAAAATAAATAAATTAATATTAAATAAGCGAATATATAAATGTATAAAAAATAAATAAGTAAATAAATAAATAATAATAATAATCGCAGCTTCGAAACTCATATCAAAAGCTGCTCGAATGTAATATAACGTATACGAGTCATGCATATACAGATCAATATTGTGAGCTTGCACTTCGAATGATTGATACATCGTTTTTCACAAATGCTGAATTGAAAAAGCCAATCAGTAATTTTCATACAAAGAACTTTTGAAAAGTCATCTGATATATAGATAAAAATACCAAAAAATTATTTGTTCTTTTTACGACTTTCATTTTAATAACTATAAAAAACCATATATCTTCTATTAATTAATTCGTAACTAACTTTTTCAAAAGGTACTTCTACTATTATAATTATATAAGATATCAACCAAACGTACTTGATTGCAATTTAAATGATAGAAATACTACTGTTGGCCTCAAGCAAAATAAAATATGTGTATGATAATCAAATGGAACTTCTCTTATATTTGTAATTTTTCTAGAAAATAAAAATTTCTATATGCAATTCATTCTAGTTTCATCAGTCCGTTGTAAGGCTGCATAAAATTTTGCGCGAAGGTTAGACTTAAAAAAAGAATTTCAATACTTTATTGGATATTCAGGGAGGAAACGAAGCAAATACAAAGCGAAGCCTGGGCGCTGCTTTTAATTACGCTCGAATTCTTTCGTGCGCAAAATGTACGGCGTGGTCAGAACACACTATGCACGTGAAATATAATTTGCCGCCTCCGAAACTTTGTTCATTTTGCCGTTGCCGCCTACTCTACTACGTACCTATAACAACGCAAACGATTGCCGTATGAAAATCGAATGCTGGGTGTTGGCTGCCATTCGATACTAAGAATGATGTACGATTTATTCCGTTTGTAATTGTCGGAACTCATGCGATATGATTTGGCTTCACTGCACTGCCGTTTAAAAAGTTTCATTTTCAACCTTTACATCGGACGAAATTCAATACTATTTTCAAGCTCGCTCCAGTTGAAAAGCTTACACGGGCATTACTAAGGTTTAGCTTTTTTCAATTTTTTCCCAGAAAATATGAAATATTCCAACCAGAGTTTCGAGATAGTGTAAGGCAATTAATGGCTTTGTGCGCACAATATACAAACACACACCCTGTTTTATGCAGTATACATTCCTAAAATCCTGCGCAGCCAAACGAGGAAGTTGATATTTATATATGTGCGTGCTCCAGTGGCAATTTACGAGACACAAAGGTTTGCAGGTAGCTGTACGTTTACTTGTTTCTTGAAAGTACAGCATCGATAAATCGTGGCTAGTGGTCTATCCTCGCCAGCTTTACGTGTCATCGGAATCCTTGCACTCACAAACAGACTACGATACTGTACTTGTCTCGACGAAATTTTATCTTTCCTCGTATAATACTCCTGCATAATTCCCTCGCTAAAAAGAATTTAATTGAACCAAATGCATAAAAATTTTTTTAAAAATATTTGATTAAATCAACAAAAGGATTTCTGGAGTATTTCTTTTACGAGCGAAATAATGCGTTTTTTCAACAAAGAACAAACACATACATGCGCTCTCGCGTTATTCCTTTTCAAAAACTCAGCTTTGATATGAATTCACGAAAGCGGCTAACTTGTTCAAACAAGAGCCTGTCCCTTTCACCTGAATAGATTTGCGAGTCTTGGCAACACCACGACCAATCACGAGCTGAATTTTACGCAAAAATTTGTCCAACTTGGAAAATTTGACGCACGTGACATGTAGAGAATCCATCCTTCAATGCCTTTGGAGTTGTATGAGCTCGCAACATTTAAATTAAACTCGCGATTTATTTTGGTCAGATTTAACCGAGCTAATTTCGATTCTGTTTTTGGATTTTATAACTATACTATCAGTACCCTAGCCCCATTGCAATTATGAATTTCATAAAATATGTGAACGTATCAAATGAAATGTTATTTCTTTTTAATTCAGTAAAATTGCTATCCAATCGAAGCATGGTAAAATTACTTGAATCCTTACCGATGCGTAAAAAATGCATGGATGCCCAGTTCAGATTCGTGCGATTAACTCGGCCAGGAAAAAAATTTTCAAAGCGAGACAGCAGTTGAGCGTAATTTTCGTACGCGGCGATTTTTATTAACAAGAGAAGTAGGGGGAAAAAAATTAAAATACGCCAAGCCATAATAGTGCCGGAGCTGAGCGCAGGAAAACGTATTGCGGCAGAGAAATCGGGTATAGAGTTGCACACACGAGCGCAGAGATGGAGTGTGCAATGCTCGGCTGCTCTCATGCGCGCGTGCGGCTAAATGCAATTTTCGATTTTAACGCGATACACACGCGTTAATCGGAGTTTCCGCGCATGTGATTCTCTCTATCTCTGGCTTTGTGGTCCACATACATAGGCGCGGCGAAGGAGCGAGCAATAAGCGCGTGCGACAAATCGACCGATTACCACGTTGACACGTAGAGGATTGCTGGTTTTCCTGCTCTCTATACGCGAGCTTATCGTTTTTGCAGCCACGACCAATTGGTTTCATTGGCCTGCTGTACAAAACATAGTCATTTTTTCATTCCGCAAACCTTTATTTTCTGTAAATGCATTATCAAAACGTTTATAACTCAATTTACAGATATATTCGATGGCTATACGCATGAATAATTTAGGCAGTATACTGTTTAAATTATTCATGATAACAGCGGTAGACGTGAATTTTGGCAATGAGTGCTGCCACGAAATATGCTATAATTATAAACCTCCTGATACACCAAGAGTAGCTGTAGCTAATCCGTCCATTATTTCCAGTCGTGCAGCAAATTACGGTTAAAATCCGACGCGCGTACAGCCTTGCTTATCCTTGGATTACATTAATGAAGCTCATATAATCGAAGCTATACGCTACGTTTTCCGATGCAGCCTCTGATGTATACGCTGTGGGGCAGCCTATAATATACAACAGCCATATGCACGCGTTCATCTACGTCAAAACGAGCCTGTCCGTTAGCTTCCCGATAGTCGATGTTTGTTAAAATTCTGTCATAATTTAGGTTCATGTTTAATAATAATCTCTCAATAAATTTAATTTTATACGCAATTAAAAGATTTTCTTTATGAACATCTGTTGATAAAACTGAACGCTTCTAATTTTGTAGAGATTTGAGACCGGCCAGCCTAGAAAAGGGCCAGGAAATGATACGGCTGAGATTCTACAGCGCATACGCCTGGGGCGGTCCGCTTATCGTGGCCGGACTCGCAGCGTTCCTCGATCATCTGCCCGAGACACCCGGCCAGACCTTCCTCAGGCCGAGATTTGGAGAGAAGCAGTGCTGGTTTTACGGTAAGTTCGAGCTTTTCATAAATTCTCACAGCATATTTTCTTAAAACCTCGATTTTTACCCTGCGAGGCAAAAGTTATTTCAACAAAACAGCGAATATTCGTATTACATGTTAAGTTTTCTCCGAAAGTAAATTGAAACTTGAACTGCAGACAACACCAAAAATGTTGCGAAACAATTGCTCGTGACGTGTGGAGAGAAAATCATTAATTCGAAAAATACATCGCCCCAACGCCGTGTATAAAGTGTCGAAAAACATGTTGAGAGGCAAAATTTTATTTTTATTTCAGCTTCTTCGCTCACCGCGCATACTCCGCCGATCTGCGCGCAATACTTTTCTTTTGTTTACCTTATGTATTCGTTTTGGCCGTCAGATTCAGGGTAAAGCTTTTATTTACACGCGGTATCATGGCGCAGCCGCTTGCATCGCAATTGTCTCGATTTATATATATCTATACACAAACACCTCTCTTGCCGATACCGAGCGTCGATTTTTCTCTCACTCCTCGGCGCAAGCCTCGGAGGCCTGTCAAGGTAAATCAGGATAATGACGTCTTGAGGGTACGGAAGAAACCTTCGCGTTCCTGACAATTGTGCGCGAGGCCGAATACACATACACAACACATACACACAGCGAAAAAGAAAATTCATCAGCATGAAATCTCTTTTTCATTCATATGAGTCGAAGTAAATTCAAGTTTTTGCAAGGGAGAAAAGTGAAAAAAAAATAGTGCATTGCAGGTAAATTTCGCTGCTCGTTTTGTTGTATACGTATAGCACGCGTACGAACAATGATTGATACTCTTTGTAATAAAAATCCCTGGAAAAGCACATACGGTCCCTACATTTTACGTTTTGACGGAGAAAAATTAATGTTTAATGCTGAATTACGAATATTTTCACATTGTACGTTCAAGCCATTTTTTAATAAAATATTTTTAGAAATGAAAAATCCGATGTTATGTTTCATAAAACGCTGATATTAAACGGATTTCATTGTTTTAATTAATTTCGATTAAAAAATACTTTTTTGAATCTTGTGACGTATTGCCTTTTGCAATTAATATTTACATTAGCATTTTGTAAATTATTTTATGAATATAATTTAAAAAATTTGTAAAACTCGAGCAGCATCTCTTGTATTCATTTTTTTGCGGTACTGCCATATTCAAGAATAAAGACAAAAAACACACAGTTCCTCCGTTGCCCTACCCATTTCATTTGTAAGCGAGACTCAATAGACTAGCTATAGCAGAAAGTTAAATTAAAATTTGTTTACTTAAAAGAAAGTATTGTGCACATTTAATTTTTTCCTGCAGTATAGTGATCTTAGAAACAACAGGAAAGGAAGAAAATAAAACTTGCACTATACTCTTTATATATATAGAACCCCTTCTTAAAAGCTTCACCCTGAATTATTTTAGCTGTAAATATTCTGAGTGTGATTTCAGTATAGGAGATAAATTTTCATGGGATGTAAAAGTACATTGTACGGATTTCCAAGCTTATTCTCCGAATGAAACAATTCTATGCTCTGAAAAAAATAACGAAAAGCAGTAGCTGAATACTTAATTCATTAGCCTGATTATTTATTATTAACGATTTTTTCACGACTAATTACCCATGGAAGAAACAAAAAAATTGAAAGTTTAGTAACGTTAACAAATTAGATGCTTCAAAATGTTTTCAGATAATATAATGTGAGTTACATAAAAAAAAAGCAGTGGAACTCAAATTAAACATACTTTGAGTTAGCACGACTTGAGTTTTAAAAGTAATTTAAAATAAAATATATAAGATATTGAAAAATGTTTACATTCATTGGTATTGAGCCGAAACATATGTTTTAAACTAGACTAGATGACTTACTTGACAAACAAAAAATTCAGATTCTAAAAAAAAAGGAAAACAAAAAAACAGTAGCAGTGACTACGTACACAGTTATAAAGTTTAAGAGACAATGAAATTCTAGAACAGCGCTTTTATTGCTACGACGCCGTTCCAAGAGGTTTATGTTTATATTGTCAGTTGGGCTTGCAACGCGCCAGCCACGAAAGAGCTCGTGGTTCAATGCGATATTTGTACGGACGATAAATTTCCAGCCGGTGCACGTATACATTGTAAATTGTCGCTCCAACCTCTCCAGATAGTGCAAATAAAGTCCTTTGAACTATGATAGCATCGTGCGCGCGTCCTCCTTAATCCTGCAGAGTCAACGCAACAAGGACAGTCAATGGCGCTCCCTATAAACCACAGCGACGCAGTGGCTATTGATATAAGACCAAGAAAAGAAGTAGAATCACGCGAGCCTCTATAGTTCGCCTGCAATGTCGTTACCCCCGTCCTGCCTTGCTCGTTGGCTGGTGTCGATCAATTTCGGACAGTATGTACACAGGACAAGACTGACACCTCAGCCTCTGCTATCTGGACAATTAAACAATACAACACGCAGTATATATAATCTCGGCGCGTATATGTATCTTCCGTGATTGCAGTGGTGCTCGATTCATCGTACTAAGCTATGTCTGTATAGATCTGCAAGCAGACAGGCAAACTGGGAGAGACACAGTCCGTCTGGTGCAGTCGCAGAGCTTGATTCTAATGCGAGGCCGATAAGCGTTTCCATGCCAGCCCCTCTTTGCCCTGCCCCGACCCACATGGAATCGCTCGTGGATTTAGATTCACCTGGTCGAACACTCGAGTGCATAGCTACTGCTTGGCATCTCGAGGGGATGATTGTTTGGCGGAAAATCGACCTGGCGCCCGACTCCGAGTCAGTCGTGGATGCTGCAAAAAAATAGAGAGACGCGTCGCCGCCGACTCTGGCAATTTATTTCGGATTATGCCGTGGAGCTTGGGACTGTACATCGAGCACTGCATCCATGTAAATTTGTCAATCCTTGCGTGTTTACGCACCCACTCGTTGCTGCTGCTCGATATGTATGAGGGGAAATCCAACGACGACGACGACGACGCCGAGTGGCCTAATGAACATATCTCATAATTCGCTATTCTTACATCCTTGTTCTTATGTTTAAGTAAACGTATATGTATTTATTGTTACTTTGATAGCATAATTAAAAAATTAGATTTTAAGATCAATCGAACAAACGACGTTCTCTATATTTGAAACTATTCTTAACACACGCATCTTTATTTTTGTATTTTCTTCGGTTAAAAATATAACAAAAACCATTAAATTTCTAAGATATTCACTATTTAAAATATATACTCGATTTTGAGTTTAACAATTCTTAGTGAAATCGAATGGCCAAAAAAAAATTTTTCTCCAAGTATAAAAAACTTTTTTCCGATATCAGAAATGTCCCAAGTTTATTAAAATTTTTGGGATTATCTATAATACCATTTTTCAGAGGTTCAAAGTTGGCATTTTTCCGAATGGGTTGATTATAGTATAGTATATTACGTCACTCGTGCGCGAAGTGGGTGATTCTCGCACGAGTCTCAGTTTGACGCCCGAGCGCAGCGATGGTGACAATGAGACGAGGGCGAGAATCACCACGCGCACGAGTGACATATATTATTTTTTATTACGAGTTGTGGGAAGTTTTTCTTTCCCGCACGCTCAGCCGTGTGGGAAGTATGTAATTTCGAGAAGTATCGTTATTACACTACTGCTCGGGAATTACGTACTTCCCGCACGCTGTGATAAAAAATATTTTAAAAAATTCCTAGCTTTACTTACATAGCGACTTAAACAATAAAGTGCACGAAAGTCTTTTTGTTGGTAATTTTAGAAGAAAAATACTCCTTAGTGATCTGAGCCTTTTAAAGACTTTTACGATAGACAGAAATACAAAACTCAAAATCTAATTGATTTCGATCCAGAATTTTATCTACAAAACATTCACAGAACTTTTTAAATTATCAGCTACTACCTGCTAAATTTTAGTATTGGGGCTTAAAAAGAATGTGCAAAAACGTCAAGAGGGGCTATTTTGGGCGGTTTTCCGCTTTTTGAGCCTTTTTCGAGTTTTATTGCAAATAAGCTAAGCAACCAAATTGGAAATATCGAGCATAATAGTTCATGTATGCGAGTATATACACAAATTATACGGAACATAATATAGATTGTGGTATGTATCGCTGCGCTGCCTGCAATGTCATAATTCTCCGGTTGTATTGCTCTATGCCTTGGCTTGCTCATATACATATACGCGTTGAATGTCTATAGGAAAAGAAGACGTTGTACAAGCCTAAGCGTTTTAATCTATAACGTTTTGGCGCAAAGCCAATCCAGCGTAACGTACAGCGAAGCCGGCGAATAGCGTATATAGATTATGTATGTGTATGTATGAGTCGCGCGAGCTGCGCAGCGATTCGTCTCGTACACCCCTACAGCGCAGTATAATATCAACCTGTCAAGTTGCTCGGACGCATATCTCGCGCGTTCGCATTTTTCGTTGACATTCGCCTTTCGCGAGTTATAAGTCGTCTTAACAGATTATTCATGGGTTCTTTACGATAATGCAATTTATGACTTTGCGCGCGCGAATCTGTGCAAGTCGACTAGCATAATACGCGTGTAGCTTCCGTAGTTTTAGCGCGAGGACAAAAAAGACGAGAAGAATTATGCGTATCGCGTTTTGACAAATTTTTTTATCCTCAACTATTAGATTGGCAGAAAAAAAACTGTGAACCGATCTGTGTAGCAAAAAAAGGCTAATCTTGAAAAGCCGTGAACCATCTAGAGCTCCTGCAAGGGCATGAGAAATCGGCACGCGGATTTCTTTTGATGTATCGGCGAAGCGCGCGCCGGAAGAGATGGAATCCGAGCGCATCTAGCTTACATATATATCAGCGACGCCGGGTAAAAAAAGAGCGCGGCCGCTCCGTGCTCAAAGCTCCCGGAGCCTTATAGGCATTTAAAAGGAGCGTCGACGAGGAGTAGCAACGCTCGAGTGACGTAAGTGCGAGCGAGCTCGAGCGCGGCGAGTGCCCGTGATCTTGAAAGTTTTTGACGCGCGCGCCGCACAAGTTGCCGAAACGAGTTTCGCTCGCTCCATCGCTCGAGCAAAGATTATGTCGTATTAAATATCGCCGAGGATGCTGCAGTCACGTGTTTCGCATAAACATGCCTCGCGCTCTCCATAATGCACGTATTATATACAGGCTGGATGCGCCCAACTGGGTCACAGTGGCAGTTCTCTTGGCTCTGGTGGGCACCGAGCAGAGAGCACCGGTTGTGATATTTTATTAATGAATACAAATTCAATCACGATCTGCGCGCCCAGCCATGTACGTAACTCCGCCGCCTGCATGTGCGTAAAATCTCTGCGCATACAGTGCCGAATTCAGACACGCGTTATAATGACCGGCTAACGAATGTAAAATATATAAAATTCTCCTGTTACGACGAGCATCTGGTATAACGCATACCTACGCGCACCTAATTAAGCATGCCGAGATAACGAACGAGCTTCGGCTGAAGGCAAGTGCAGCGTTATTGACGAATGTGGTTTTGTCATGCATTGAAAAAATTATTGTAACGCTATACGCGCTACTGAAAATTAAACAACTTGCACAGGATACGTAAACGTGTTTTAGAGATTTAAAAAAGAAAAAAAAGAAAATAACCGACCAAGAGCTTGGGAAATGCGCCGCGCAGCTAGCGTGAAATAACGCGTGACTGAAAGTCATAGCCCTTCTCGACGGTCTCGTAAAAAAAGTTAACGTTTCTTTCACAGCCTAGGACGTACTAGGAATACGCCAACTTTTTCCCTTACTCAGTGCTCACTTTCACTGCGCTCCGAGCTTTTATTTTCGACATTTGCACATGTATGAGAGGAGAACTTCGATTCGACATATACCACGTGGAATCGCGTCAGCAAAGAAAAAAATTATCGTCGAAATCGAAAGAAGTCGGTAAAAACTCGGCGCAGATAATAATTATGATACTCTTGCCAAGCGCGAACACTTGGCGTTCGACGCTCGCTCTTTGTAGATGGAATGTCTTGTACAGTAAGCCGCAGCTTTATGTCAGCTGCGAACGCGCGGGACTATCGTGCGGTCAAGTGTCGCTGCGCCGTCTAGGTATATAATGGAGGTCACAAAAAGTGTAACCACCAAGTGCACCGCGAGGGTATTTCTATTCATGCTAGGCTATATATACATTTTATATTCATTCGACTTTCCGAAGTTTACAATGCACTTGCTCGACTAGCAGTTTTATGTACACATCGGCTCCAAATGCGATCCGTAAATTATTTTTTCCCTATACGCTTTTGTGTACAGACCTTTTCGATTGATTTTTCTTCAACAATGTTTTAAAACTCCAAGTTTGTAGGTCGAGTAAAATCGCGCGCGCAATTCGTCCATTAGCCAAAAAGTACAGCAAAAAAATTGCTTCATAAAAATGAAAATAATTCGGGGTTCGGGAGTGCAGTGATAAAACAACGATCAGAATGACTACAGCCAAATCATACATTGGCTTATCTTGTCCGTAAATTTTCCCCGGCAATGAAATATCTGCAGCCAGCCTGTCGTGAGATACATAAATACAATACAGTATGTGCTTGCAGTCCAGCGCGTATTTAGAGAGTAAACAATTAGCGAGCGGAGGCGATAATTCACTAAATCATGGTTGGCCGAAAACTTAGTAGGCATCAACGGCAACAACTTCTGTTTTCCAATAGATCTGCTCGATGCAGTTAACTGTGCTTACTTCGGCGGCGTGTACACAGCGCGTATATGTGCTCGATATTTCATCGGTGATTTCGAGAGTCTATTAATCACACTTGGCGCGAGATAAACTTGCTTTATTAGTTTCGGCACTTTGCTTTTCCAGCTTAATCAAAATGTCAACCTATTATCACTATTAAAATATCAAATGGTTCAAAATATTGATTAAATAAATTTTTTGCTTTGATTCGTTGCAGGTGATATGGAGATTCTCGCTTACTTTTTCGGACCGATCGGCATACTGTTGGCGATAAATCTTCTCTTCTTTGCGGCGACGGCTCACGAGCTGACTTGCGGCCTGTGGAAGGGCGAGTTCGTAAAAAGCACGACTGAGAGGTAAGAGTCAAGAGATTTCTTTGAAGACCTATTGACAAAGGAGGTATATGCCGCGTGTGTGCGAGCCTCGCACGCCGTCACCTTTGCCTCACGTGCAATCCAACTAGAAGAAATCATAAAACGTCCCACTGCGGCAAAAGCAGTTGCTTGGATTTCTCCTTTCAACCTTTTTTCTTTTTATTTTTTCCCTCTCTCTCTTTTTTTTAATAAAATGACGTGAAATGTTCTTTCTATATTTTGACAGCAAATCCAATTTGCGTCCCTATACGTAGTCCAACATCATTTCGTATAATATGACGATCTGAAATGTTTGGCTAGAAAAGTGGTCGTACAGCAAATTTAATCACGAACTTACACATATGTGCTTTATTAAATTTCATTTTGGTCTTAATTGAATTCGAGGTTGATACACGTTAGTCAAAGGTCCATTTCGAAAGTAAATGAAAGCTGCACTTTATATGTGTAAAATGTATAAAACTAAATATCCACTGCAAATCATGACTGAAGTCTGTTGTAAGTTATATCTTGTTATTAACGGCGTTTTTTATTAATTAATTGCTATTTAATCACGAGGTTTTGGCTATCTCTACTCTGTGCGGAATTGATGAAAACTCTAGTTATATTGTGCATGTGTACAACACACAACATTCGAATTTTGATTGAAACTCATTAAAACGCAATTAATTAATAAAAACACCGGTAATAACAACCGCCAGTACTCATCAAAATCGAAATTAACAAATCCGACTACAGAAATAAATATAATTCATAATATCTCGGTTCAAATTTTCGCTAAAAATCTATCGATAATGTTATTGGTTGCCGCTGTATGTTATAATATCCAACGCAAACAGCTCAACTTAATCAAGTGTATATTGAAAATCGTAACGATCGTTCATTTTACAAAAAGAATACCTAAAAATAAATTGCGCGCATGGCTACTTATGAACCAAAGCGGTATTAAACAATCTTAAATGTTGCATGGAAAGCTCCTTCTCGCTTTATTCGTATTTCCACTTGATTTCTTGCAAGCTTATGTATATAGTTGCGCGTACGCACACACGTATATAAATGTGTGCAGTACACTATTTATTAATACGGGTCTAATGAGGCAAGCTGCAGTCGTACTGCACGTATGTAGCGTATATATATATCCATGTATATGCACACGGTTATGAAGGGCTATAAACTCGTTAATTACCCAACCAAGAGCTCATCTATCATGCGGCTGCAGGGCTTCTCTCTCTCGCTCTCCTGTGCACAAGCCTCGCTTATATTATACAGTTCAGCCAGTGTAAATCACGTGCATGAATCCATTCTAAATCATTTCTTGAAGGAAAACGAGGTGACGTTGCTGCACGTTCGGGGCAACGTGCATAACGCGTCGTGCTACTCATAGTTTTGCGAACGCGTCGCGCAAACGTGTACGCCGCTGCAGCTTTGCACAAATGCGTTTATTACTGTTGCGCGTCTGGGTCTCGTCTCGAGGTCTGAAAAGCTCGAGGCCTTATTGTATCAAAGATCGGCATCCATATTGCGGTGAGCGTTGCGGTCGCAGCTATACGGCGCGTCGCTAAAGGAAGCTATGCCTCGCCATTCGAATGCCAAGCTTGCAACCGTTTTCGATAGGTTCGACCGCAATAATTTCGAAAATAATTCCACAAAGGACTTTCTCATAACAACTGCGTACAAGTTCACGTTGCCGAGCCATCTCGTTGCGCCGCGTCTATGTCTATAGTAGGTACGTGCACGGGGATCAAAATCGTAAAGGGAAGACATAATTCGCGTGTAATTCTGCTTTTAAGCCGCGCGATGCGCCTTCGGATGTTACACTCGCGCGTACAGCCTACGCGAGGCTTATACATATCGGAAACGACGTGGGGCAATTATATGTATGTATAAGTATGTGTGCAGGCTCGAACGCGGCTTTATTCGACTCTATGACGCTATGGCATGCCGAGATCTCTGTACGTCTGTGGTGCCATATTCTCACGGTCAATCGTTCAATTAGTGTATAATCCTCGAATAAGCGCGCACTGCATTGCAGTCTCGAGTTTAGACTTTGCGCGTGATCGATTCCGATTCGCGCCGTATTATTTCAACAATTGAAAACGGATTCGTGCACTCTATATGCCTCGCAGCTCGGCTTAGCTCTTCTCTCTCTCTCTCTCTATCTATCTATCTATTCCTCTCGGCATATAAAAGTCCGTGAGATATGTAGCACGTTATACGAGCAATAAACTTGCGCGAAACGCGCGAGCGCGCGGATATATATAAAGTGTATGTGTGTCTCTGAACTGAAGATGGATTGTAATATAACCGTTGCTCTGTTTCCTCCTCTCTCTCTCTATCGTCAGGCTATTTTTTACGAGCGACCATTCAGAAGCCATCAAAGATTTCCTCTGGCTAGCGTGAAACTTCCATCCCGCTTGCGCTTGCGGCAATAAAGAGTTCGCTATTCGGCTACTGTATATGTATGTACTGTATACGCCCGTCTGTCTTATATGCCGAGCTAGCCTCGGTCGCGCGCGGCTCCAATTTTTACAACTTTATCATAAAGCTTCCAAGGATCGAAAGAGAGAGAGAGAGAGAGAGAGAGAGAGAGAGAATCGAGCCGAGAATGGTATATTTTATCCGCAAGTTCTATGCTGGCTTCGCGCTCGACGTGCGCTTGAATACGAAAAATTATTTTGAATTTTATTTTACTTCTCGTATGCGCTCTCTGCTATACGTATCGTTTTCCTGCAGGCGCGAACGAATTGGAAAAATGTTTTTCCTCGATAAACGACGGTAAATGTCAATTGTGCCCGTATATGTACAGCTTATATAGCCTATCGGCAATAACAGTTACTACAAATTTCAATACGATCGCAATGGGAAAGCCGCTGCTGCTACTGCGGGACAATACTCGATGTGCGAGGATATAATTTCTAATCGAGTCGTTGGTATACGCTTCGGCTATCGATAAACACCGATGTCGCGAGGCAAAAGCAGAGTGAAATATATTTATCGATCGCAAGAGAGAAACAGAGGGACGATGTAAACGAGCCTACGGTATACACGTAGCGGGGCGAAAAAAATCTAAACAACCTGGCCTGCAGCTGCTCGCGCAAATCGCGACGAGCTGATCTTTATACTATAGCCGCGCGGTGAAGCTGGGCCCGGAGCTCCCGGAGTGACATGCGTCGCAATTACGATAACTCGATGATGCAGGCACGAGGCGCACAGGTGCGTTTATTCGTTACATTCAAAAAGTCGTTATAACAACGTTGCTTACTCTATACATATGTACGTACCCACACACGTACATCGATGATACAGATTGTCCGCGCAACATGCGTCGACAAAATTTTTCAATCAGTCTCTCTCTCTCCTCTGTACACGTCGAACGCGTTGTTTACCCTTTTTCCGCGCACTAGCAGCTCTTCATCGGCCTTCTCTCGCTCATACGTATGCTATAGGTATACGTATCTAACTGCTGCCTACGTATATAATATATATATATTCTTTGCTGATTTTTCCCACATAAAATTCCTTGGATAATTCATCACGCTGCACCGAGCGTTGTTAGCTTGCCCAGGCTGAGCGTGGCCGTTTCACGTATCATTCCGCACTCGAGCCTCCTTTTCTTCTTTTTTTCTTCTTCTCTTATGCACGCGTAATTGCGTTATTCCATTTCGACGTTCGGTGTAAGGCGAGCCGTTCGAAGAATATATATCGCGCAACGCAGAATGAGTTTTTGAGCGCTCCAATGCGTATTATAGTACTACGCCGCAAAATCTCTCCCATCTTGCGCGGATTCATTTTCTTTTTTGTGAAAAAACCAAAGGATTAAATGCATGTAAAAGTTGCGCCGCGAGTTCGTGCGTGCGCGCGCGCGCATAGATTTACAAACAATTATTACGTATTCCCTTGGCCTTGGCGAAAAAAGGAGGTACGCGAAATTATAATTGAAATACGGAGTTATTCGTACATGAACAGCTATGGAATTTATCTACTGACCTCAGTTTTTTCGCTTCAACATTTTTTGCCTTTCTCAATGAAAATTTGTTTTTAGATAAAGGTTGCTCGATCATCTATTCTATGCCTACTTACGATGGCAAAAAAAATGATTATAAAATCATTTATTTATAAGTATGTGTTGCTCTGTTGCCGAGCAGTGTCTTTGAAAAATCAACTCCTCAATTTTAGTGTTAATTAACAAGATATTTGTGTTAGTAGCGATAGCATCGAAATAATTAGACTTCCAACATAACATGATTCCAATGACGATCGGTAGTAGATAGCGAAACAATCTTTTTGCGTGCTTGAAAGTAGAACAAACATCGTAGAATAAATCATTGTAATAGTACTCATGGAGAATCTTCAATTTTTTATTTTACTCTATGATAATTTTTTTTTTTAAATTTTTTTTATTTGCAGAACTTTACGTATAATACCGAGGAATTTAGAAAGTGCACATGAACGTCGACTTCGTAGGTATGGTACTTTTTTTTATTTTTTTTTAATTTCATATTCATTCAGGTAAGAAGTTTAACGATTTCTAAAGAGGTAAAACAAAATGGAACACAGCGCACACTGTTACGTACGTGTATGTATCGTTAATATGTGCATTTGCCATTCAAAAGGCTCTAAAAATCGTTACGACCCATAAGCCGCCTCTCCTTTTCATCCTAAAGCGACAATGATTTGCGCGAGGCGTAAAAGCTCTTGGGCAGTATTTCGCCTTAGCAGCGCTTCATCAACGATCCTGCGCCGTTGTCGTCTGCCGCACAGGCGCGCTTAACGAACGCATGCACGGACACTTATTCAACGCCACATCCCCGCGCATATAAAACTTGTTATATAGCCTTTACGACAGGTTAGTGCGTGCGATACATTATTTGAAGCACAAGACGCGTGAGTAACGCAGGCGGACTTGTGCAACTTTTCTTTCAGCCACGGTATATATAGCCTAATCCTCGCGCGTGCACGCACTGCTTTGCTCGCCTACAGCTGGATTTTGTCTATAGTCTCGAGTTTCCTTTTTAGAAGCTCGCCTCTTTAGCCCTTAGCGGCAGAGATGGAAGAAGCAGCTTGCGAGTCTTTTGCCAAAGTATATACATTGTAATGTAGGATATGGTCTCAAGGCTCGAGGTGTTGTTCTCGAGTTTTTGTGCACAAGTAGCAGCAGCAGCTCGTTTAATCAATTAAAACGGTACATGGCGTGGCGTCGCCAAGCTGATGCTGCTACCGCTTCATCTGCTTGCGCTCATGCGACTGGCGCAGCGACGGCAGCGGCGGCTCGACTCTTGGTATGTTGATTAATTTTTGATGAGATACGAGACAACGTCAGGGACTTTAGGTCTAGCGTATCACAAGCTAACTGGAATCTTTTATATATACGTGCAATCTTTGCCGTGCTTCCATATTGTGCTAGAATTTTCAGCTGAAACTTGGATATTAATTTTCCCAACAAAAATGCAGAAAATTAGTAGTGAGGTGATACTTTTACTGTCGTGAACCACCCCGAGCTTTTTTACTTTATATAATTAATCCTTGTAACTAAGGGCGTTGTTCATTATTCTTATTTATTACAAAGTACGTTCATTTTTTACTGTCATTCGATATTTTCACGATCTTGTCATTTGACAATATCACTTTTCATCTACGATTGCAGAAAAGCCTTGAATTCGTAATCATATTCTTCGATCAAAAATAATCATTGACACAAAAAATAGTATTTCACTGAACTTTTAATAATACGGTCTAGCAGGGTAAGAAAGATTTATTTATCTGCTACCGAAATATTATCTTTACTAGGTACGAAATTTTTATGTAAAAATCCTCAAGTGAATCAAGATCAAGCATATCATTGGCACGCACATACATAGGTACTTGCTGCCACCCTCGACAACTTCAATTTCCTTCGCAGCAGTCATTATAAACACACTTTTCACACGGCTTCCCATAATTCACTAATTTCGAGCGTGACTGCAACATAACGGTTCGTATTTCGCGTGTCTGCCTCAGCCGCCTGTGTATACCTACACCCCGCATGTGGCATATCGACAACGACGGCGCTTAAAATGTATATAATCAAACGTACAAATTACAGTGCGGAAATCGATGCGCGTGGAGCAGTTGTTGCTGCTGCAATGTTTTTTGAGATCGTTGACTGTGCGCACCGTCGCGTATAATAACTGCTTACACTGACTTTTTTACAAGCAGGCCTGATGGCTCTTGATGACATTATTTTGATTAAACGATGGTACATTAAGATTAAAAGGCAGGTATTTCAGATAAAATACTGGTAAAAGTTGTACAGAGCCGTTTTTGTGATTGAAGTAAATATAATAATCGATGAAACGGAAAAATTGTGGAATGAATAAGTTTTCATCACTTTTATAGTTTTTTAGTTAATTAAATATAATAAATGCCTTTAAATTGGGTTCAAATTTTAAGAGTTATTAACACAATTACCTGTCATTTGAAACATTCACAATCTACTTGAACAACTAACACCGATAAAAATTATTTGTTATTATTCTGCCTACGGTACATATGTAACACATTTTCAAAGACCAATAACGCGCTGCAATTAATTTTATTGCTTTCGATAATTCGACCAATAAATATAAGTTTGTAATTGCAATGGTCGTTTTTGTGTCGAGCTTTTTCCCCACATCCGCTCGATGATAACGTCGAAATAAATATCAAAAAGTTTGCCGTTGATTTTGCCCAGCGTTCTGGAAAATTAAGAATAAAAATAAAAGACACGCGAACGTCCCTCTCTCTCTCTCTCTCTTTTTCTCTGCATGCATGTGTGGTTCGCGCGGAAAGATCGGTCTTTTTTGTTCGTTTTTTCTCTCTTTCGCAGCGGGTAGCAGGCGTTTCGCTTGGTGCGCTTGCTGCACGAGAGAAAGAGAGAGGCAAAAGCAATTCTCACAGTCGCGCGAACATGAACAATTAGCGTCGGGGATTAAGCTACGTCGCGCGTCCAGCCGCGCTCGGACGGACTCTCCGATAGCTCTGCCGCCGTTGCCGCGTCTTTATAACCTATTTTTCCACCCCGAAAGAACGAATATTGCGCGAGTGCGCCCGCTTCATGCGTTTCGAGCGTATCGTATAATATAATATCGCACGCAGGCGTGAGAGAAAGAGAGAGAGAGAGCGAGAAGAATGGCAATAATTAGCCTCGAGTGCAGTAGCGGTGGTATGGGTAGCAAGAGTCACCGAAATAGATACGCGAATGAGGTCTCTACGCTCAGTTTTCCTCTCTTTCGCGCTTGGCATATGTAGAAAATGCAGCCGAGCGTGGCGCACAAGAGTCCCAGACGGCACTCGTGAACTTTATATACATTCATAACGATCGTGCATACGTTTTTCACGCGTATATAGCCCACGGTGCAATAATTATTGTTCGAAACAGCGCAAAGATCGGCGCAAATATACTTCGCAGAGAGTTGCGCGCGATTGCCGTGCTGACCCTCGGTCGTGTGCGTTTCCCATTAACAATCGAATTTATATCGACGTTTCACTGATAAATATACGTTTAATTACTGCTTTCCCGAGTTAACAGAGAAACGATACACATGCTGCTGCATATAGCGCGCGTGGGCTCCGAGAAGACAGAAAACGCAGCGCGTTATATATAATACGTATATGGCTGTCAAATTATTGCAACGTATATTTTTCATCTCGCTTGTAGAGAGCTAGCTGGTTCGCGCGCGCGCGTTTAATTGTATTGCTTGTCTTCTGCCATTTCCTCGCCGAGAGATTTAATTTTAATTTTCTGCAGCTAATTTCAGACCCGCGCGCGACATGTTTTCATATTTTAATTGTGAATAATAACGTTTCGCTTGTTCATATGCATTAAAAATTACATCTGCTTATATTGCAGAAATTTCATAATTTAAACTGCATATTAAATTGAAAAACTAATCGACCATATTTATGTATGTTGTATTTTTTCAAATTTGCTGAATAAAATTATCAACGTGAATTTACGTCGAAACATTGTATTATAACGAGAACTGTGTTTTCTTACAATATGCGGCTATGTAAACAAACAATCAAGCTGCGCTAATAACTACAGAAAAAGCTCCGTTATATAAGTTTCTTCTGTACGTTTGTTATAATACTCGAGCTGGTAGAAAAATTTCTCTTCAACTGCACTCGCGCAGAGATGTAATCTTACTTTTATCAACGCATTTCAATCCTCATTCGTACAAGCAGGCTCGAGAGTTCGTGAAATTCAAAGGATTTGAAAAGCAAATTAATTTAGCGTTGGTGTATACGTGTGAGACCGAAAACTATCGAAAACTTGCCTAACAGCTTCTGAAGTATCTTTGCAAACTACATTTAGTTCCGTGCTCTCTGCGAGTTTATTATTTAAAACACTTCTGCAAGTTTAATCGAACTATCTTGCAGCAATTAAGCCTCGGCTCGACAATTGTTATAAATGTCATTCAATCTTTCAAAGAGTTAGCGAAAATTCATTCGATTCAACGTTTACAAATTTTTATCGTTTTCATTTTACAGGGCAGCACTGGGTAAAGTGTGTCTAAAGCTGGTCATAGTCATGGGAGTCCCCTGGATCTTCGACGTGCTTTCGTGGATGGCGGGTGGGCCCGATTTCCTGTGGTACGTGACGGACCTCTGCAACGCAGCTCAGGGCGTTCTCATCTTCCTCGTGGTCGGCTGCCAGCCTCAGGTCCGAGCGGCCCTCAAACGGCTCTGGTCTCGCAATCCTCGGGCCAATTCCAATCGTCAAGGCAACGGCCTGAGCACGACGAGCCACGGCATGCCGAGCATGGGCGACAGCTTCACCCAGAACCCGAGCACCAAGTCGGCGCCCCTCGAAACCATCTGCTGAGAATACGAGACTAGAGAATCTCTCATTGCGGCGGAGCTCCTCCTCTGAAACTCTCCCAGAGAGTAAAGAGGAAAGTAAGCTATACACACATGCGTAATTGAGGCTGATTCTCTGGAATTAAAAAGTATTACCGTCAAGTCGAGGCTTGAAAACTCTTGACTCACCGATGCTATATACTCCTTGGCTAGGTCGAATGATGTTTGATAAACGTTACAATTCGACTCTTCTGATTAAATCTTTTCTCAAATACTCTTCAAAGACTGACTTTGAAGAAGTGGTTATTGGAATTAGACAAACTTCTTTCAACTTGATCATTATTCACTTCCAGTTGCTTACAATAATAAAATACGACATTACAATTATGTGTTTTCAAAAATAATAAGTTGAATATGTTGGATTTTGTAAGTGAATCTATTAACAAAGTTCAACGATCGTAACCTTTTTATTTGTAACGTATCAAACATAATAAACTACTCTATAAATTATTAGAAAATTAAAACTAATCAACCTTTACAAATTTATGAGCTAAAATTTCCAAATTTATATAAATATAAATATTATTGCTTGCTGAAAACAGAAATTGAGCATCAAACATTGAAATGAAAGAAAAGTATCTTTTATTATATTATTGGTTATTATGAATAATCTCAAAAATTGCAAGAATTAACTCGTGAAGAAAACTCAGTTCAACTATTCGTACCACGGTTAAAAGTTAAAATCTAACATATAATAGTATTATCAATGCGAGACAATAAATAATTTTAACTACTGATCGTCTGGTTATATGTAACATTTAATGGGTAATTTTATTATTAAAGAGAGAATAAATTGGCAAAACAATCTTAGAATCTGTCAAACTTTCAATTTTGACCGATAGATTAATATATTGTAAAACTAATGCCTTGGAAAAATTGCCTTGACCACGTGGTAATTGATTAATTTTGAATATTGCTAAGGCGTAGATCATGAACAAGACGTAAAATTTAAATTATTATTATTTTGAAAAACACCTCATAGAGTAATTCATGATAAAATGTAACATCGTTTTAAATTGATCAGTAATTTTTTTGGAAAGCTCATGGAATAATTTGTACGAGTTTTACGAGATCCGTTAAAATTGTTCTAAACCAGCCAATATGTAATACAACACTGCCATTTTTATGATCATTTTATCCATTGAGCTACGCTTTTTGAAATTTTGATAAAATATACCTGAAAATTTTCGGTATTATACACCAAGGTGTCAGACGCCATAGTATAGACAACCAAAGAATTTGGAGAAGTCATACGCGTATATTATTAACTGTAACTTTAGAAGGATAGTCTATACGATAGTTAAAACTATTTATGTGCGTCTATGAACTTCTAGAGAGCATCTTAAAAATTTTTAGAGACTGAGTTGTGCTACTAACAATATACAGCTGAATTAGACAAAATAACTATACGAACAATTAAGTCCAACAATTTCTTTTAATTTTAAGATTTAAGAGACATGTGATACTAATTTATACATCGATTTTTATCATAGTTCACGATTATAATTATAAATGTAATGTATACATGTCGCATACGAATTTCATAATGCCGAATGGGACACATTCAATTTAAACGACAAATGTTGAAAGTGGACAAAATTATTAAACGGTGTCAAGCTTTGACGAAATTATTTCACTTCCTCCTTAGGAATGTCCAAACGCTTAAATAAGAAATTTGTATGTTCATTGGACAATTTTTAAAATTGATCCACGTTTTTTTGAAAAATATAGTATAGTAATATAGTATACTCTGTATCAATTTACATGTGTTAAGGATTAATTGATAGTGATTTTTCTGGTTTGTCAAACAAAACGAAAAACACTTCAAGCTATACGACATGTATTAAAAAAAAAGAGTGAATGTTTATAATTGTAGTATGGGCCGATTGTGATAACTAAGATTGCGTGTTTATGTACACGAAAAAATGAGCAAGCGCTTGATGTACGTACCTTTTTGCGAGACTAACTTTAGCGATTTTTACAGGTATCTTTAACAATACATCAAACACGAAAAATATTACTGCATGGTTAAAAAAGTAACATTGTTTTTTTTAAATAAATGTCGTGATTAACATGAAATGGAATTCAGTTAATAACACTCGATATTTAACGTTTATTTTATAAGCAGTCAAGGAGTCAATTAAATTACGTATGTCATTTATAGGCGTAAATACGAAAAAAGTGTAAATTTTTACTTGAGTATTAGAATAATGTTTATATTTCGTTTGATTGTATAAATTATGTATATATGCAAGTCTATGGCTTTCTGAAAAATTAATTTACTTCTGAATAAATTTCAAATTTATCGTGTAAAATTCGAGGCCTATACCACCGTTCAATGTAAGACTGATTCTATACTTCAATTAAAATTTTTTGGAAATTCACAGACATCTATACAATTAAATTTGCAAAAAAGTTTCATAAAAGGGTATGAAACAAATTATACAATAAAAATAATGTATGAGAATTTTTAAGTATCGGCAATTTCTATAACAGTTACTAATCTACGTCCATGCCAAATTAAAAGTTCTTATCTGAAATAGAAAAACTATAAATTAATGTATATATAAATGCTAAATAAAAAATTTAAATCTAATGAGCTGTCAAACAGTTTAGTAAATGTAATAATTGTATAATGTAGAAATATAGTGGTAGCTATTATAACACTACAACAAAAGTATAGGCAACAAGTACAAGAAAATGATTTTTAATTTTATTTACGTCACTTGTAGTGATAATTTTAAACATGATTGAATGATTATTATACTATGATACACGTATTTTATAATGAAAATAATGATGCATACATGTAAAAGTTTTTAAAGTAAACGATACAACGTGTTTGCCGATTGCCCACCATTCCTACGAAATGTATATTATGTAACAGTATTTACTATTATCAAGCTAATAAATAATGAAAATAAATAACTGTTAGAATGAAAGAAAATTGTTTCTGGTCATTATTCCATTCGATTTTTTTCATATAGTAATGATAGACTTGAAAAAAGGAGTATCATACTTTGTTTGGTTCGTGATAGGCTCCCTGCAGGAGTTCATTGCTTCTGACGCGGAACAGACAACTCAATTATATTACACGTGGCAGTGGTACAGTGCTCTTAAACACATCCTCGCAGAGATTGACAAAGTCTTCTGCCATCCTAATTCAATCGGCCAAGTTTCGACGTGACTAATTTCGGAGAACATTCTTGAGACTTGTCCGCTACATATACACGTACATTCCTGCAAGGCTTGCATGCTGTGTTCGGCACATTGGTTTACCAGTTCAATGGCTCGCAACGCTAAACAACTCGTAGTGTTGCTAACTTTTGGTCTCTGTTGTTAGGACGAGCTTTGCTTTGATGCACTTAGGCGTGTTAGTAGGTGCGCGCAGCTGACAATTGGCCTAGCGGAGCGTACGAACTTTTTGAAAATTTTGCAAGCATATTTTTTAAAGTGATACTTTTTTAAGCATGTAAAGTACGAGGGTTGACTCTGTACAAAACGATCAATCGAGTGTGATAATCTAGACTCCTCGGAGTGATTACCTGGTGCTCGTGAGTGACGAGAGTCCGCTTGCTCGCTTTTGCCGCAGCGTGTCCATTGCATGCGCGCTCACTGATCGGTGCTCGTGCCTCCCCTGCATTTGTGTAGCTTCGCGTAACCTTATTTCTCTTGCACTCGCTGATAGATATAGGTACGCTGCGCTTTTTTGTGCGCCGTCGAACGAAGCGAATAATATAGAAAAGTCGAGTATGCACGGCCACGTGGGAAGTTTTTTCAACTGCTCGAATGATGTTCTGTTGTAAATGAACATCTGAAAAATTTTTTACCTGTTTAATTTAAAATAATAATTAATAGCATCGACGTGATCAGTTGAAATATCGAAGAATTTGAAAACGGTAAATTGTTCAATGAAAAGTTATCTTACAATAGAAAATCTTGATTTAATTGTGATCCAAGTATTATATATAATTTCAAAATTTTCTTTTATTTATTCATTGAACAAATTTAAGAATAGAAATGTTCATTCTTGGAAACCTCGATTACAACCATACATAAAAACCTTATACATCAAAAAGTGCTACGAATAAGTCAAAGAATGCGTGTGATTTTTCAGAATTTTGAACAACAACTTGAGTCACAAATGTTTTTTAGGTCCACTCAGAGACTTTTTTAGCGAATTAGAATTTTAGAAATTTCGCTAAATAATTTTATACAGACCCCATGATAGGAGAGATTTTGTGAAAAAGCCCCATTGTATAGCTTTTTTTAAATTTATTTGAATTGTTTTCTCTGAATTTTGCAATACATTTAACGTCATCAACGTCGAATAAAACTGATGGTAAAGCTTGCCACGCGTGTCGTTTATCATATTACACTTAATTATTCCTAAGCAATCAAGTGTATTGACAAATCCTCGTAGCACCCCAGGTCCCTACGTCGAGTATTTAAGGCTCTATTCACGAAGCAGCAGTCGCTCCTATTTTTCGTGCTGTCAAAATTTCACCGAAGGTTAAGGAAATTTCGATTTTTATCAAAAACAAATCGAGCGCGAGTAAAATAGAAGTTACGAGGTCCTGCAAAAGCAGGAAGTTTCTAATATATATAGCATTATGAGCAGAGAAATAATCTCCTTTTCGGTTCTTTCAATTGAAAGCCTTTTTCGTGTCTGAGCTTGCGTCAGGCGTGGCTGGCGTGCTGCTGCTCCTTTTTGAATGGCTTAATCCGCATTCATAATCGAGCGTGACAAAGTCGAGCCCGGGACATGCTGGATTCAATGCGCTAATTCGACCTTATAACCTTCTGTAATAGTAGACGAGGAGAAAAGGCCTCGTCGCGTCCTGCCCGGAAGCCTTTTCACCCGCTCACCGCCGAGAGAAAGTATTTACACTCGCACGCGTGCCACATCGGGAGCTTTGATTCTTTTCATCCTTATGTAGCAGTCATGCGCTACTTATCAAAGCCTACGAGACTCTATCGCGCGAGATTCGAGAGTAGAGAGGATGTCGATAAATTCCTCGTGAAAAGGGATAAAGAATCGAGTAATTTTCACCGCTGATATACAAACCGAAGGTAGTAAAAAAAACTTTTTGACACAGCGAGTAGCCATGACTAAAAGCAGTAAAGCACTCGAGCAGCGTCATTTGTTTCAAATTCGTAGCAGTCAAAACAGCAATGGAAATAAAGTGTAAAGGGCAGCTTGAGATTATTCGTGCACATAGGGCAGGTAGTAGTATACCGTTGCAGTGCCGGTGTCCGCGCGAAGCCCAGCAATAAATATTAAGCGGCGCACATGGCAATAGGCGTAAATAAATGACACTCGGGAGCTTGCGAGCGTAAAATTCAAAGCCGCGCGCGCACGAGGTAATATAACGTGTCCGAAGCAGTTATATTTTCAACTTGGCTTTAAAAATGCGTTAAGCCAAGCGCGCGAAACTCGAGCGCGTGTCGGTGACAGATTTCAGCTTGCGCGAAATTTGCACTTACGTTATGTATATACACGCCAAGCTTCTATGGTTTATAGTCGCGGCAAAATGGCATTTAGTGTATAATTTTCGCCCGCTGCCGTGATTTACTTCTGCTACTCTGCCTCGTGCGCCGAGGAGCTGAGTCGCTCATGACCAACTGGTTCGCGGATCGTTGCGCGTCGCAAGCTCAAATGTATCCTCTATACACTCGTGTATATTCGTACGTATTTTGGCAATGTGTCGGCCGTAAAATTCTTCTGCACTCGGTATCTCGATACACGTACGTGTCATCGACGCTTGTAAATCAGAACGATAATTATCGGTTGAGATTCGTTAAAACGAAAAGTGCGCGTTTCTTTTGTCTTTTTCATCACTTAACGAAGATCGAACGATTTTTCTTTGTTCCAGAATAAACGACCTCGCCCCCTAAAAATATCAAATCCACAGCGCGAAAGAGCGGGTATGCGATTTTCTCTTCTTCTTTTTCTTAAATGAGATTGATCGCTGAAAATTAAGCCGCAATCGCGCTAAATATTTCTTTGCCGGATCAGCATTCGCACGTGAACTCGAGCGGCTCGATGTAAATGCCTACATATATATTTCGAGGGAGGTTCGAGAAAAAAGTATAGTTATAAAGTGGCCCCGCGCTTAAGTGCAAGCTAATGAGGTATATTAATCTTTGAAATGGATAAATAAATGGATCAATTTACGAAGGAAGATCGCAGCTCGTGCGATGCTGCAGCGAGACTCCAACTGTACAACTTCATAAAGTATCCTTTATAAAAGCCACTTTCCCTTTTTTTTGCTCGAGCAACTGAAAATGAGCTTATTTATACCTATATATACATTGTATACGTCTGATCCCCGAGTCCAAAACGAGAAGGTAATAATCGTAGCTACAGCGGAGTCTCTTTTAAACTCGAACCAACCTGCCACCTATTTATCCTCTTGCTCTCTACCTTAACGCATCGAGCAGCTGATAAATTTTCAAGACTCGAGCGAATACGTGAGCGCGATCGAGTCGGCCGATACAAGTATTCGATATGGCGTTGGAAGAAGCATCGAGCCAGAGAAAGGATACATTGTGAGCCGAGATTACTCGAGGTAAATATCGAACTTGGTCGCAATGCTCGTGAAATTTCGAGTTGCGATGCGTTGATTGTTTTGTTTACACATAAAAGTGCGTGCAGGAGTATATTGTCGAGGCCTTTCATTATATTTGCATCCGGCGGACAATGAGCTGTGGCAGCGTAAACTCGCGCTCACGATCCGTGTGAACTCGTAATTATTGATGGAACTAACGATCGCTCGTGATTAACAAAGAGAAGCGTACAAAACAACGCGTGGCTTTCAAAATGCGCGAGGGAGACGCGAGCCGCGCAAGGATCGATCAACGATGCTATAAAACGTACCTACGGTGCAATTGTATAGAAAATTCAAGCAGAGATTAGCCGAGCACGAGGCTATAAAGGGCAAAACAAAATGCCAAGATTCTAGCCTTGAACTTGAGTACGCGCGTTAGCGACGATCTCTGTTCAGAGAATGGAAGAGAGAGAGGCGAGCGAAACTGAGTTCGCGTGCGGCGCAACAATATTTGCTTCTCGACACCGCCCGGCTGCGATGACAACCGTTTTATTGATTAAACCATATAGCAGCTTCGAGGTCCCTTTCAACATTAAAGTCCTAAAGATAAAGGCGATACGCTGCCGGTTGCGTTATACCCCATGCTTATTATGGGATTTATATAACCCGCGCTACGCCAAGTTTCGCCACGTTTACTCGACACTGCCTCGCGCTAACCAAGTCGTGTTTATTTTGCGCTTCTTTTTTACACTTCAATTATGTGCCGATAAAAGCTTTTAATTCGAAGGAAGAATAAAAAAAATAATAACAATAAAACGAAATATTTGCCATTAAAACGTCGATAATCGTTGCCGAGAGAGCGACAAAAATTTTTATATAATATATGAAAAGTGAATATGGTACTAGCGAACGTGTACATAAATCTAGCGATAAAGTTTCCAAAAGAAAAATCAACGAGATACAGAGAAAAGAGAATTCGACGAAAATAAAAAGAAAGCCCAAAGTGATCGCGATTTTTGTAAACTTCGCGATGACAACAGAACAGAACATAGCTTGAAAAAAGAGTAGCTGCTGTAATAGAAAACTTGTAAAAGTCAGGAACTGACGGTGCAAACTATCGTTTAATGAGCGCGACGACGCCCCAAGTTAAAAAAATGCTGGGCTTACGTCGTTCAAACAAGCATGATTCAATAAGACGGATAGGTTTTTAAAAATCACCACCAACGCTTTGAAATGTGGTCGAGTAAAGATAACTTCTCTTAACTAGCATTCCTTCTAAAATTAATCGAATAAAGATACGCTCAAGGTATCCAAATAAGAAAAAGACGATCAATTGAATCTTGTTCTTTCTTCCAAGAATGAGAAAATTGTCAGTAAACTTGATTTCACATTTAAAATACATAATTAACAAGACAAAATAAATCAGAAAATGATGTTCATATGATAATGTTTAAAAGAAATTGAAAAAAAAAATTATTTTTAAAATTTGAACATTGGATGTATACTGAAATGTTTATACAATAGAGTATTTAATACATTAAACTTCATGGAGCTTCACTCCTTAAATACATAAACTAAATGCATTTAAAAAAAGTAAAAAAAGTTTGATTCGTTATTAAATTTATAACTTTTCTGATTTAATAACATTGAGGCGAGTAACATCTTTTTTTAGCAAAAATGTAGAAAAATTAGTGCATACAGCAAAAATGTTGCCTGTTTCGTGAATTATAATAGATTGCAGCGCTATATTTTCTTTTCACGCATAAATCGTTACTATTCGTATTTTTTAAAATGCTGAATAATATATCTCGAAAAAAGTCACGAAAAATAACATGGAAGATTAAGAACATCAGAGAGCACGAGATGATTTAAGAGGCGCCAAGAAAGATACGGAATTGTTACTCTAAAAAATTGCACCGAAATTTTCTCTTAACTATTCTCCTTACAGTTCAGATGGAAGTGAAGGATGTAACAAGCATTTTGTTCGATTTATTTGAATGAATGAAGTATTGCTATGTTAAAATTTCATAAGAGTCTGAGCAAATCCATTATGAAAATTTAAAAAAAGTTATTTCAAATTTTTTTACCGATACATGACGTTACGAATAGCAGAAATCATATTCACATAGGGACACATACTCATAACAACAAAATAAAATTCTCATTCTTTGCTTCCTCTCGTTCTCTTTTTTTATCTGTTTCTTACGTTTGACTTGTCAATAAGGTTCATCCTCAGTTTTGTCGACGAAGTAGATCACAAAAACAGCCCGAAAATCATCCAGCAGAGCAATTGATCTGGTGCTTGATACGTAACAGCAAGTGTCGTAACAGCACGTGAAGCGTGTCATTGCGTCTATAGTACTAAAGGCAGTAACAACGGCGATGAGATTCTTGGAGACAAATATAACAATTATGATAACAAATGAATAAATATGAAATTGAGGACGATTTTGGAATTGCAATAATTGTATGATTGGGGAAAAAATTAATCAAAAAGAACATAAGCGAAAATGAGATAAGCTCGAGATTAGAACGAATTTTTTTCTTTCAAGACTTCCTTTGAATATAATTGAGCAGCTATAAAAGAGGCGGATAGGAACGGAAAAAAGAAAGTGATCTGAGAAGACGGGGAAAACGAGAAAAAGCATTGACTTTATTTGATTACTTGATGAGTTAGCAGATATTTTGCATGTATAGCAAAATATGTTAGAAGCAGAATTGTACAATGCTTTATAAAATTGAAGAGAAATGAGAGAAATTTATTGTGCTTGAGCTGTGGTTTTTCATCAGTAATTTATTGAGTCTGATTTTCCATGAAACTGTCATATTGATGTTTACTTCGTTATGTTTAATTCGTTATTCGTTAAAGTAAATTACTCCTGGGAAAAAAGTCACCCAGTAATTCGAAAAAAAATAAAATAGAACAATTTTTTGAAAAACTTCAGGTTAAGTCATTAATGATAGTTTATTCGACAATTCAAATAAAGTTACCGCTATTTCCATTATAAATTATATCCATGAAAGTTATTCGTTAATAAATAAATGTATACATAAAATAATTGTAAAGATTCTATCAAAACAAAAAACGAAGCCAGATATATCAATATAATGGTGGATAATAACTTACGGTTGCTTGATAGATATTTTTTAATGAGAACGTAAAACTAATTATTTCTGTATAAGGTTCTGAACTTTAGGAAGTTTGAAAAAAAATCAAGTTTACATATACATATTTTTTATTCAATATACCACAAACATCAATAATACTTATGTTACATGATAAATCAAAGTTATTGTTATAGATATGCTGTCAAAAAACATCGAATTCTTATGGACGCCAACCATTGTGACTTTATTCTTTGTTTAGAAAGAATCTTCAAATTAATTTTCTAATTACTAGAGTTTTAGGTATAATTAAGATGCATAAAGTTCACGAGTTGTTCTTAAATGGAAATCAGTCTAAAAAAAAATTCTGACGTAAAAATCAGAAACTAAATGAAAATCAAATGTCATTTTACATTAATATTTTGTTAAGCCGTGAAAAATTTGTTATAATTTCTCGAGAGGTCAAAGAAAGCTTAATTTTGTTTATAACTTGACTGATGAATCAAACCTATACGATTTACTGTATTCATCAAAACGATCCACGTGGCTTTGTAGAGAACTGCTAAGCTCGTCAATGTTCTGCTTAACTTTCATTTTATTTTTCATAAGCATTATTCCCTTGTATAATAAATCTACGTTTTTATCACAATCACCTGTGGGAGAATCTACAAGATCTTGAGACGTGCTTGATTCGGGTTTAGTTACTTCAATATCCGATTGAGAATGTGAGTTGTGTTGTAGGAAAACAATACCACATTCCGGACTACCCTTATTACAGGGTCCGTTGCTCTCAACTCTGGTAGAACGTTCAAGATCATTCGTTTTCTGTCCTTGTTCCTCGTCAAAGCGGCTCACATTTTCACACGTCAATGGAACGTATTTTAAGTTGCTATCGTACGACGATGTGCTGAAGTCTTTTTTATGATTAACGGCACGTTCCCATCTATCGTCAAAATCGCTCGATGTTTGGTCAGAATCGTCAGTAGTCAATAATTCACCAGAGACGTGTTCAGGACTTATCCATTTCCATACGGAATCATCGGTCATTTTAGGAACTGTTGTTCGCGATATAGAATCATTGATCACTTCTTCGGGAAATTTATAGATCTTATGAAACGATTCCATTTTCTTGGCAGCTTCCATATTTTTTGCTCGATCCAACACAAACTTTCTGAGCGCATAATATTTCTTTAATTTTTCTTCTTCTTTATCATGGTCCTCGTTTGAAACGGCACCTTGACATTCACCACGAATTTCAAAAGGGCCTGCTTGATTGAATTTCTTCTGACCGACCATGTCCATATTTTAAAAGGTAAAAACTTCAAAAAGTATGCTTATTCTTAGGAAAATAGAATTAACTTGTATTTTCGATCTTGTGTGATTAACTGCGCACAATCTTAATCAGACAACTGTCAAATAACATTTGAGCGCTACTTTGACGATGTAAATAATCCTCGATCGTATAAGTGCCAATTCAATGTTATGATTCTAATAAACTCATGATTAATATACTATTTATGATATTTATAGTATAATTTTGAAATCTTATATAATGTGAATTCATGAAATCCGTTAAAACTAATAGTATTTTTAATTCATGCAACTAAATATGCCGATTAAATATTTCATTATAAATATACATAGAAATTGAGTTGAAGAATTAATAAATATGTCTTTATTAGTTTTAAATTTATTGTGATTTATTTGTAAATGAAGAAATATCAGGAATCATTTATTATTTTTGCAGTTATTTTAATTACAATATTTATTGGTTACAGCATTCTCATGCTTTCGAGTTTATACAAAAAATATCCGTCAAAAAAATTTTTTGCTCTCGCCCATATAAATTACAATTTGATTTATTTTGTTTAAATATAAATATTCTTGCTCTTCGAGAAAAATTACATTAACGCGTATAATGTATACTACCGTTTTTCATCATAAACATACTAATTTATTTGAAAATTTCATTTCAATTTTCATTATATTGACTATTATGTTCACTATATTGATAAATGTTGCGTTTATTATTTTTTCTTCGCCATTTCAAAAGTGATTTCTGTGTTTGATGCAGTTTGGTCGCTTAATTCTCGTTGATTTAGTAGGGAAATGTTAGAAACGTCTCTGGAGGTCGTGACGTTTGTAATATCTAACGCAAATTCAGGGCTTTCAGTACGTCCTCCTCGGTTCGTCTGGAAATCTTCAGACATGTCTCTGGAGCTCCTTTCATTAGTCATTCCTAAAGCTGAATTGGAAGTATCGATATTTTTTGATTGATTCATTTGAAAAATGTTGGAAACGTCTCTGGGATTTGTACAGTCGGTTATACATACGCGAGAATCGAAAACTTTACTTACTCCTATCTACTTGACTTGCATCCAAAGAATCTAAATTGTTTTGATAGATCAATGCACTGATGAATTCTAAAATATTAGCATCATCAACTCTATCTCCATTACGCTGGGCTTGGCTATTTGTTGGTCTAAATTCAAGACTTGAAGTAGGTACAACATTTTTATTTGAATTAGAATTCTGAATAACCTGAGAATCTATATTTTCAATAAAATTTTCATTTCTGCAAGATTCTACAATATGGTTGTTTCTCACTTCATCTGTTGGTTGGTTATTGAGTTTAGATGATGTACTTTCGATAGGCAAATTCAAATTTTTAAATTCACTTGAAGGATTTTGCTGCAAAGTACTATTATCTTGCATTAGCACTGTTTGATTATTTACTTTTTCGTTCCGAGTAGCTTTATCACATTTTAAAATTTCTGGCCAACCTTTGATATTATTTTCTTTCATGAAGTCATCTAATATATTAATCTTTTCTATATTTTCTACAGTCAATGAGTCACTATTGATTTCAACGTTACATGCTTTCATGATCCTATGAATTTCTAAAATTCTTGTCGACTCTTCGCCAAAAGAACTTGTTTGATTCGAAAAAGTTTTCATGTACTTATTAATAATAACAATAAGAATAGTTATTTCTTTTATAAATAAGTTTATATCCATCGTGATGTGGAAATATGTAGATTTTCTGAAATCTATTGAATGTAAATTAGGCATATTTATGTATTCTTCATATACTCTAAGTGCATTATTCTTGTAATCATTATAAATTTTTGTAATTAGGTGGACCAGTTCTTCCTTAACCCATTAACGACCAAAATGCTTAATTTTTTTGTTGGTTTTCGCAGCGATTTTTTGTGTAGTTTTAGACCTTAAAAAAATATCGCAGGGACCTATTTCGATGTAAAATTTAATGCCCTTTCAGAAACTGAGCGCAAAATTTTGATTTTTTGCGTTATAAAAAAGTTATAGCTACTTAAACAAAAAAAAACGTAAAAATTTTTGCAAAAAATCAAGTTTTCGATTTTTTTTCGCCATGTTACCGGTAAGGAATCACGATATAAATATGATCAGGGGTGATCACGACTATCAAAGTATCTCAGAGAATTTTTATGGAATTTTTGAACCACTTTTCAAATCTTCGTTTTGTGCACTTTTTCTCTAAATTCAATAGTTTTCGAGTAAAAATGAGTCATGTTTTATATGAATATGAGTTATTTTTTGTTTGAAGTAATGGTTCGAAAATTCCATAAAAATTCTCTGAGATACTTTGATAGTCGTGATCACCCCTGATCATATTTATATCGTGATTCCTTACCGGTAACATGGCGAAAAAAAATCGAAAACTTGATTTTTTGCAAAAATTTTTACGTTTTTTTTTGTTTAAGTAGCTATAACTTTTTTATTACGCAAAAAATCAAAATTTTGCGCTCAGTTTCTAAAAGGACATTAAATTTTACATCGAAATAGGTCCCTGCGAAATTTTTCTAAGGTCTAAAACTACAAAAAAAATCGCTGCGAAAACCAACAAAAAAATCAAGCATTTTGGTCGTTAATGGGTTAAGTATACTACGATCTCCTTCCTTGACAACAACATTTCCCGAAGGTGGAGTTGAACATGTTTTACTCGTAGTCTTAGATACTTGATCTGGAGCCAGTTCAACTTTATCCGTAACATCAGGTACAAGTGTAAACCTCAACAGACTGTTACCAGCTGGAAACTTTGCTTTTTTATTCACGAAGGATAGCTGGTCCATCAAATAATTTGAATCACTATACGGACGTTTAACCACTTTAGTTAATTTGTTAACCATACCCGCTCGATAATAACCATTACTCGATTGTGCTCCAAGCCAACTAGCCGCTCTCGTTGGTCGCATTTCAGTTGAATTACTGTTAGCCGGCATATCATACGTATGAGATTGGCTATAATGACTGAAGTTCTGCACGAAATTTTCCAAACTACGAATATGACTTTGAAGCGAAGATGCTTGAGCTGATTCCTGTGGGTTACCGGGCACCGTTGAAGTGGCACAAACTTGTCCACTTTGGTCCATTTGATTGTTATCTGCTTCATTCCGAAGTGAATTACCAATATTTTTGGATAGTTTTGGAGTATGAGAAATATCGTTCAAGTTTCCCTCAAAAGTGCCAAAATTATCATTGCTGCGTAATCCAGCAGCTCGCCGTTTATTGCCTTTGAGCCGCATTTTAATATTCATCAAAATAGATTGAAAAGTACCTGTGCTCGATGGATTATTTTGGTCGGAATTTTGTTGTATATTTGCCCCATAAGGAGATCGAAAAGATGTTGGTTCATTTGAAAAAATACTAACTAGAGCTGGTGGCACATTTGTTGATTGTTCTGATTGACTGCAGTTGACATTACTGACATTTGCAATTAATTGACTACTACTTGACGCTTGAGATTGTTGATATTCGTTTGGAGTCAAACTTTGGTGGTATGTATCAAAATTTGAAGCTGATTCAGCAAGGTCTCGAATGGTCGCAGAAATCGCAGCGTTCTTTGGCTGCTGATTAGGTTCATCAAGGGCTGTAGTAACTGTAGTTTTTGAAAAAACTGGGTAATTTTTATTATAATGCATTGCAACTTTCTCATGTTTGGATCCTTCTGGTTCATTGTAATTAACAGCGTCATTTGCATCACAATATCCCGTATTATAAGTATCATATTGACTATTGGACGCTTGAGATACTTGATCGTTATTTCTATCAGTATTTGGAAACCTCAACAGGTCATCGAGTGGTTCAACACAGCGAGATGTGGAAACTGGTAGAGAATATGCGGCGGTATTGCTTACCTGAGCTGGTAGATTTGGCACAGTTTCAGATACTTGCAGGATCTGAGAATTGCTACTATTTCTTTCGTTTTGCCATAGCAGTAGCGAGTCGCGAATTGAAAAATCAGACCCTTGATAAAGTGAATCATTCACGGATTCAGTTTGAGTATTCGCTGATTCGTTGTAAATCTGATTATTTTTAGACTGATGACCCGAACCCGATACATTATCTATTCGCCTTCTCGTTGAATCTTCAACTTTATTGTTTTCATCGAAATTGGTTTGTTTGTTGGGCTCCATGGCGGGTACAATTTTCAATTATTTTCCCAGCTTTCAAGTCAACTTATAAAGCGTCAAAAGTTAACAACTTCTCTAAAAATATGATTCATTCTATTATTCATGTGAAAATTCCCATGAATTAATTTATTAAAAGATTAAGAAATTAAATCAATGGGTATCGTTTAATTGCATATGTCTATACGTTTAACTTGCTTGTCAAGAATCTTGAATTTTTACATAAAAATTCGAGTGAAATTATAAAATAACTAAAATTTATTATGATGAAAAATCTAATTTATCCTCACGCGCGAAATTAATTTTACTAAAAAATGCCCGTAATGAAACTGCTTAATAAAATTGTAGCGAAATTTCAAAGCTTAGATATTAAAGAACCGAATGCGAGATATAATTTTTCAATGCTACGATATATGCAAGATGATTATAACGGAAATATATAAACTAATAAAAAGGTTTTAGGAAAATTTTTGATGGTAAAGATTGAAAATTCAATGAATTTTACAAAAGTTCTAAGAGATGAGCGTTCAAATCAACCACTTATTCTGGCACTGTAACCGAATAAAAAGTTCCAAGACATTTTTGATAAAATGTTGAAACTATATTACGAGTTTCACGGTACATAAGATTGTTTAACCGTTTCGATGACCGGATTAATTATTAAAAAAATATTAAAATATGTAGAAAAAAATTATATAGTCTTACTTTATTAACAAACAACATTAGTTTATTTCATATTTTTCAGTGGAAAACATAAAAATCATAATTTGTAATATTTTAATTGGGATTAATTTAATCTGTTTTTAATCGATACTTATCTCTTCTCCAATTTAAGAACAAAATTACATTGAACTTTAAAATATTAAATGTTTAATATTAAATCAAGGAACTCTCAAGGTTTTTAAATACGTTTACATCAATGCTTGTTACAAAAGCTAAAAATCACACAAATTTTGGTTAAATTTTTCCAATTTAATTTTGCTCGAAAATAGACGTGTTATGTTTTCTTCAGGAAAATAAAATATTTTACAATATTTAGGCCAAATTTCTTTCAGTATTCGACATGTGATGTGTGTTCATATGGAATCAAAGAAGTGGCAAAATATAATGAAAAACTGTGAATCTAATCAAAATTAACATATATACTTATCTTTTTATAATATTCATACTTTTTACTATTATTACTTAATTTTATTGACATTTACAATCTATACGTAGCCACTAATAGTAATATTATAAAATAGTTGAATAGCTGCTACCATCTGTTTTAAGTTTCTCACTATTACCAACTACATTTTCCTATTATGCCTACTTGCGTTCAAAAAACACGTCGGTAATATATCGGCTATTCAATTACCATCGATGCATGGTGTAAATTGTTATAGATTTTAAATATGAATCAAAACAATATCAGACATGAAATTTTTTTATAATAACGAATGTACACTTTACATCATTAAAAAATTTTAATTTAGTTCTAGTTTACTAGTACTAAGTTCTAATTTAAGATTTTTTAGAGACAATTTATTTCATATTTGTCAACCTTTCAAATAATTAATTGTAAAAAAATGTCAAGTGACATCGAGTAAACAATAGTATATTTTGTATTTTGTGAATACAGTTTTTTGAATACAGAGAATACAAATACAGTTTCTTGTGAATCCTCCAGCCTAAAGCAATATTTAGATTTCTCTCGGCGGGAGCAATATGTTACTTTAGATTGGAGTAGCAGAAAAACTGATATTTGTTTACAATTTATTAAATAAATATAAATTATAAGATAATGCGAAACCTTTAGCCTTTGGAATTCATATTATTTATGTTTTGAATATTTGATGAGCAGATCCAAAAAATTTTTTACGTCATTTGGCCAATGGAAGGAATCAGATAACAAATGATTTATTAATCAAAAAATGGTCTCCTAAGATAATATTATTGATTATAAATAAACGTTATCTTGCTGAAGTCTCGTGACGTAGTTGAAAGCATAAGTTATACAGATTGTTGCCTTTGCAAAGTCTACTTTTTTTAGTTTAACATCAGATGACGCGTCATGAGGACGAAATACATTTTTTTATAATCTCTGAAAATCTTTATTTTTTACTTAAGTGTTGATAATATTACGAATACATAAGGTGGTGAAAGAATTTACATGCAACTGTACAAAAAGTCCGCGGAGAAGAAAGAAATGTTGAACAGCAACTTTAATTTCTAATTGTTTTCGCGCGTCAGAGCATATCGTCGTCCCATAACCGTAATAAAGAAAATGTAACTCGGACTCTCCTTACCGGGGTATTTAATAGGTGACAAATCTACAGTCGTTTTGACAAAAGAGGCGTTCATTTTGGGATGCTTGGAAATAAATTTTTATTCAAATTATTGCCCAATAGTGATAGAAAAATATGATATCTAGCTAGACGAAATGCGAAGGGTTACAATTTAAGATACAATAAAAATGAAACCGGTTCATAAGTTTGGGATAAACAATGCGCGTACTTGTTCATTGTTTTCTCATTAGCATAAATACATTATGAAAAACTCGAGCATCCGAATCAAATGGTATGTGCATTGGAGGGAATAAATTTGTATCAGTCAGCAGTTGCAGCACGTCGTGCACACACAACGCTCATATAGCCGGCTGCATCGGCGATTTAATTGACCATGTCACGAGTTAAATATTTCCACATTTACTTAGCGCGACCAGGAGCGCAAAAGTCCGAGAAAGCCGAGCGACCGACGAGCGCATAGGCATCGAAGTGGCTTAGGGGGGTCCGATACATACGCGTATATATGTATACATGCATAGATTGCAGCGCTCATGCAAAACAACACGTCGAGCCGAGCGCAGCGCATGCATACGTATGCAAAGCGGCGCTCGTCTCCTTATTTGGCGAGTACGGACGATAAAGTTATCAGCGAGTCATGACGCGCGAGGAACTATTTGCGCCTGGCACGAGAGAGCTGGTCTGCAAAAGGCCGCTCCACGCTATATAGCGGCTGATAGATAAGAGACGAGCTGCATATACATATCGTCGTAGCAGTTGTATTGCATGTACTCTGCAGCCGGCAGTGGTGGAAAAAAAAGCACGAGAGAAAAAGTACGGCAGTCGCATGCGCGCGCCTCGGCCAGTCAGAGCCAGCGGACTAGCGGACAGAGAGAGAGAGAGAGAGAGAGAGAGAGAAAGAGAGGCGTGCAGCCTCGAGAGATAATAAACAAGCGAGATATTCCATGTGCATTACATGGTATGCCTGTGTGTGAGCCGAGCTCGAGTTATGATACAATGCCGCGCGGCTTGACACACGCAATCCTCGTGTAAGTAGCACCTACATGCAATATCGTATATACGTATGCCGATGCGGAAAGAGCTACGGGCAAATCATCGTCCGTAAACGTCGGAACGACCAGGCGACTAGGATATCGCGTCGGGCTTCATAACGCGCGCGACCCCTCGAGTGACATATCGTTTCTGCATCTGTGCGGACGAGAAATCGCATTTTACAATATTTTACAATAAAACAAGGCCCAGCCACGTGCGTTTCATTTACCTCCGCGGATATCAATTTTTTCTCGCCTACGTATTCAGCATCGTGTGGGACGAGTTATATTATCCCCGGCCAATCGAACTCGATGCCCAAAAAAAAAAGCTCCGTTTTTGGGATACATGATTTTCAATTTCATCTTCTTTCTATTTCTAAAGTAATGAATCATTTTTAAAGAATTTATTCTTGAGAGTGAAAATTTCAAAAGAATTGTTTTTCTAGAACGAGGGAAATTTCACTATTTTTTTTTAAATATCGACCGATAGTCTTGCCTTTGATTGTATTAGAAAAATAAAATACTTAAAAGCAAAATGATTTATAATATATAAACAAATGAATTCATGAACATAAATCCATTATAGCAGTGGACATTTCAATTTTTTATTCACAACCCGTTGGTTCGAGTACTTTTTTCGAAAAATTAATGAAAGGACGAAAAAGTTGATTTTCAAAATTTTATGGCCATTAATAAGGATACATTTTTTTATAACGTTCCATCTTACGTTATACGTGGGCTACCATGGGATTTAAGAAATAAATTTGTTACATAATTTTTTCAACGTGAAGTCATCGACGTTTCGGGTAGCATCTTTCTAAGTAAAGTTCGTATTCTATTCCAACGCAATCGGTTGATTAGATTGTTCTAAATGAACTTGAAAGAATAGCAATCGATTTTAGCTCTCATAACAATAATGACAGAAATACTATACATCCTGACTAGTGAATAAAAAAATCTCTTCCACTAGTATCACATTTGTAATAATATACTTGGAGCTGACGCATGGGAAATTCAAACCTTGATCTTCAAATATCAGTCGAACGTTACAACGGACCATTTTCAATTTACTGTTCGTCTTAACAAAATCTTCTTGTGACAATTGTTAGTAAGAAAAATATAAAAATAATATCGACTCAAAACGCAGAGAAAACGGCTACTCCAATTTTACAAATTTGAATCTTACGAACGATCGGCAGCCGAGGCAAGCAACGTTACAGCCGCGAGTGTGTAGCACGTGCGCGAACATTACGTCATTGTATGTATCGTGTTGGGTAGCTTATGTTTACAGTCCTGTCTGTATACACCAGCTACTACGGCCTGTGACGGCGAAGACTGAAGCGCGAAGTGAACCAATGTAGTAAGCGAAATTTGCCAAGTTGGTATCAATGCGGAATACGATATTTCAAAGTCAACTTGAAGAAAATTCTGCTAATTATACATTCCAGGCCAGAACAGAAAACCTACGAATTGCTTTGTTTTGTTCCTGAAGCCCGCACAAAAATTTCGCCAGTACAAAAAAAATTGCAATTTTCCTTTCTCAGTGTCCGAAGACGTTGTTGACATACGAATCTGTGAGTGTATATGCTCAAGCCTTTATTAAGATATAGCATCTATAGAAGTCGCTCGTTACATCGATGAGTTCATAGTTAAAATAGGAACGAACGAGTGTTTGTATGTATGGGCGGTTGCGGCTTTTTAGCGCTAATTCCTTTTTGAGGTTATCGAAAATTTCAATTGCAAAAATTGTATCATTGTGTTGTTCCTGCATACGATTTCATCAATACAAACCACTTGCCTTCTACTCTCGACATCAGCTCAAAGGATAATTTTCATCATTCAGCATTATTACGCCATCACTGTGATTTATTTCAGAATACAAAATGCGAATTTCACCGGAGAGATTTCTTCTTCCTTTGTTCGTTAGTTTTACGCTCTCAACAGCGGGAGTTGCGATTTTGTACTATTTGAATAAGGTAGCGTTTACACAAACATTAGTTATTGTGTTCTTGGCACACATTACATTCGCACGAATTTTGTTACAGAAGATGGAAGATGAAAAAAGAAAGAATAAAGGAAAATATTGCAGAACCATATCACTTCCCAAAGAACACATTCCCATAGTCATAGGTCGTGGAGGCACAACCCTTACAAATATTCAAACATCCACTCATACAGTCATAGAATTTGCACCAGCTGAAGTGAGCTCATCGCATCAAGACTGTATCATAAAAGGAAAAAAAGAAGATGTGGATCTGGCAGAAGAAAAAATTCACTCAATCATCAAATCAAAACCTAAAATTGAATCACATCATGAAATAGTACCATATTCTACAGTTACATTATTAGAAGAGCGAAATGGACAATTACTACACGCCATTCAAACTGAAACAAATGTTAAAATAATTATAGAAAAAATACCTACAACTAGCACTTCATGTAAGGAAATGTATAAGACAATTTCACTATATTCAAGTTAATCATTTAATTTCAACATGATCATTTTTAGGTCAATGGAGATTAACTATCAAAGGTACAAGTGAGCAAATATCTAATGCAATTTTGACCATTGAAACAGAAAAAGAGTTGCTAAACAGACAAAATGAAGATATAATTGCTAATATTAGTAGCAGTATTACTAATATTAGTAGCAGCATTTCTAATACTAACTCTCCAACTTCTCAATCCTCTAAAAATACTTCTGGTATTTTTGACGATTTTTGTGCTTGTAAGAATACAAACAAGTATTTAAATTACAATTAAATTGATATAATACTAGTTGAAGAAGGAAAAATTATCTTTTTTTTTAGTGGATCTCAATTTGACACAAATATTTTTTGGTGGAATTAAGAATCCAAGTCAATTTTACGTACAAATGCTTTCTCGTAACGATTTGAAACATGATTTTAAAAATCTAACAGAAGAAATGGACCAATATTATAAGAATGAAAAAAACCGTGATTCGCACAAGATAGACAAAGTAATACATTTTTTCACTTTTGTATGAATTGTATATTTGCTGACACTAATATTTATTTAATCTATTTATTTAATCATTGCAACGCAGTTGGAAGTAGGAAAAATGGTAGTATGTAAAGTTTCTGGCTACTGGATGAGAGCAGAAGTAATAAAAGATCATCCCTCGCAAGCAGAATTATTTTATATCGACTTTGGGTTTAATAGTCGCGTTGATAAAAAAGACATATATGAGTTGCGCACAGATTTTTTGAGTCTTCAAAAGCAAGCAATTGAGTGTTGCTTAGACGGTATAAAACCTTGGTAAGTAATTTTTCGATTCTTTCTATAAACTTAATCATTTATTAGCAGCATGCATATTATTTACCACATAATTAAAGTATTATTGTATTGATTTAAAAATTTAAGTTCATTATTTACAAGTTCAGGGGAATAATTTGGTCATCACAATACATCTTTTTTTTTTCAAAACAAGTATTAATATTCAATTGCTCAATTCACTATCGTCCACGCTAGATTTTGAACTTCCGATACTGTCACAAATCTCGTTGAATAGCTCAGGATTGACTTGTTCCATCATTTTCCAAGCAAAATTCTTCGTAATGCTCATCGCATTTTCCTCACAGTATGCAAGACCGGCTCGTTTAAGATGTTCACAATCATATTCATCGGCCCATAATAATCTTGTAGCCACGTTCTCCGGTGTTATAGACTCGGTCAAACTTCTCTCACACAATTCTTTCAGCCCTGTAAAAGAAAAGTAATAAAGCCAATGCATTATGTAAACTAATAGATAGCTTGTAGCAAATAATACCTTGCAACCTAAACCGCAAAGATAGAGAAAGTAGAGGTTCAGCCAAATTATCCATGTTGTCCACGTGATCAGTGTAGATGTAACGTAAGAGCTCCGTGGCTACTTCTTTCGACAAATCGAGTAGTTCTAATTTGTACTTGATCTAAAATCATAAAAAATGTCAATGAATACGAGAAAAATTGTCGCAATTGATAAAAATGAAAACTTTTCAAAGCCATTCACATTCTCTGGGCAGTAATCCTTTCCGGAATCGTCCGAAGTTTCCTTGCGCTCTTCGTCCGTCACGGCTCTTATCATGTCAGTCAGAACGAGACTTCTCGCCTCGATAATGCATCTGTGCACCGGCATCTCCGTAACATCCTTCTCGCTCGTTTTATCATCCCCGGCGCAGATCAATAGAGTATCGATCGCCTGCTGGTGTTTTAGTAATCGCGACATGTCCTGCGACAAATTGTGCTTCTCGCTCTCGCAATACTGGATAATTTGTATTTTAACGAGTATTGACAGTTCACCGCTACTGGCGTGACTCTTCTTGGTCAAATGGCGACCCTCGATACTGAGGTCTCGATGCCCAATCGACACCAGCTGGTCAGTCGAGCGCAGCTCCATAACCGTACGATTGACGCTGCAGTACTCCCAATAATTCACGTCCGCGTTGAAGACGGCGAATTGGTAGCGAATCTTCGCCTGCTCGGCCTCGTCGATCCGGCAATTGAGGATATTTAAGCATAGGACAACTGGATTCGTTAATCTTTTACCTGCGTGCAAACACTTTTGTAACTTAACACGAAAGTTCATGCATAGTTTTTTTGCTCTCCAACCGACGTACCATTAGGTCCTTTCCAAAATCTGATGGACATGTTCCAAGTGCTATGAATGCCATTAACGTTGATGTCAAAGCTTGGACTTTCGATGGACTTTTTCTTCGAAACTGTCTTTTTGTAATTGGCTATTGGCCACGTGTATTTGAAGATGACGTCGGAAACCGTTGGCATTAGCAGTTCCATGATCGCTCATCAACTGCACATATTCATAAAAAAAAGAAATTCATATAAATATTCTACATAATATATCAAGATTTTTAGCGTGTCACGAAGCACGGTAATGAACTCAAACGTACAAGCCAAAGCGATTAGGAGTTGTGGTTGCACGGTTCGATGCATTTGCTTTTGAACTCGAAAGCGGAGCTAATCAATCGCGCGCAAGTTTCTCCGCGGCGAGAGCATCGCGTGCGAGCTTACCTCGACTATTTAAATACGTTCACCGCGATGTATAGTTGATAGATATGCACGAGGCAAACTAATTACTCTTTCTTTCTATTAGTTAGCCAACTGAACACGAGTATACTCCACGCGGTTGCGCATCTTTTGCGCAATTGCAGTTTCAATTACGTATCATTTTTTTTTCAACTAAACCATAAATACATCTATGTGGTTGACAACACTTGGAACGAATCGGAAAGAATATAGGAACTTAACGATACCGAGTACAGATGCTCAACACTTATTTGAACACTTTAGATGCCAATATTATTCCCAAATTCTTAGGGTAGGTGGTAGATGTATTTACATAGCTTAAAAGCTTTAGTGCTCGTCTACCCATTCACTTGCAATGATCAATTGTTTATATAGGAAGTACGAAGTAAAATAAACTCGAGAATAATGATAAAAAGCAGCCGGTATATGCAGCAGCATCTCAAGTTTAAAACGTATGCAACTATTGAGTTGAACGAGTAGATTAATTCAATTCGACGATCATGGCATTGCTCTGGCAGTTTCCGTTTTTGCGCTTGTTTCGGCACGTGTCGTCTTCGTCCGCGAGACTCGTACGCGCGAGAACGCATAAAATGCGCTTTTCCATTTTTCCATCTCCATCCTCGCGTGAATGTACGTGAATTATCATCTCTAGGCTTTGCTCGTGACAAACATTCCGATGAGCATATGCAGACTAAGCTCGTTGCCGCAGAAGTGACTCATGGCTTCACAGAGAGTACGAGATATATTATATACGCGGCATTACTGATTTTGCTTCGCTTGATCGTTTCGGCGTTAGATTTTTGCGTCGTTTTTTTTTTCATCCTTTTGTTCCGTTTACATAACTTTTCCCCCGATATACATAGAGCGACAATTGGACCGTGGAGAAAAAAGCTCGCCTTTGTATATCGTGACTGCATTGCAAAAAGTAAAATACAATAAAAAGGCGAACCAGCTTGAAGCTTGATTATTTCGCACAGGTGATAAAAAAACGCGGACGCGTGACGCGCGGCGACTTTTCCGTGACTTTTCGACGCAAAAATCATTTCCACGACGTAAATCATGTAATGCGCGTTCTCATTGGTATTACGATAAAAAATTGCCGAACCGAAAGAATGAAATTGTATCGGCCTCGCAGAGAACAAATAAGGTGGTAAAACAACAGCTAATACTAGAGTGAAAGTGCGTCGCAAAATCAAGACCCCAGAACGTATAGACATCTCATAAAAATCTATTTTCGTTCTCTATCGCGGGTATTTCGTTGTAATGTAGGAAAATTGTGCTAGTTGTTCCTTCGTTACGCTGAGCATTTTAATTCTCGACCGAGAAAAAAAATCATTCGCTTTGTCAACTTACGATACTCAACTTGGTCCAAATTTAACTATCACAACATATAGTCTTTACGTTATACTAGGCATATGCCACATGTATGAAAGAGCGAAGGCCCTCTTCAAGCTCGCCGCAAAACAGCTACTACACTTTACTTCGTTTTGCACTTGAAGCCCATCGGAAGCTTCTTTTACTTTCTCTCTTTTTCGCGCACACACATGAAAAGTTTAATTATTATCACGAGAATCACGCGATCGACTTTTCTCCCTTGCTATGCTTTCGGCTGTGTATTATAAAACACACGAGGCGCAAAACTCGGCGTGCACAGTAGCAGCAGCAGCAGCAGCACGCGATGCGAGCGAAGCGTCGAGTGCGCGCCAGTTGGCGATACGTTACGAGCTTACGTGCATTCGACGTGCCACTGCCACGCGTGTGTGTACTATCGTCTGCATATACACATATGAATGCGTACATAAAGTCACACAAAGACGCAATATAATGTTGTAGCGCCAAGTCGTTAATTCAGCGAATGCCGCGAGGAAGAGAGAGAAACTTTGTGATCGCATGCGTGCGTTGAATGAGCGAGCCGCGTGTATGTCTACTATATATCTGCACCGTATAAAAAAAATCCAAAGTTGATGTAAAGCGAGCATTGGAGCTAATCCAATGGCTTACACGCACCTAGTCGGCGCTATTATGACTTATCGCTCTGTTTATGTTAAGTTCTTCGTGCTTCTAAAACTATTCATCTATATTGTAAATCTGCAGCTTCTGCGTCATGCGAAATTATACTATTGAAATTTTCTCATTCTCAAATCTCTTTTTCAAAATTTTCCACTTTCAGGTCACGGCGCTTCGGTTTTATTTATATAAGAGCTAATGTTTTAATTCAAAATTCGCGCGAGCGCGCGAAATAATCTCTTTTACGCGATCAATGAGTTTTACTCGAGTGTCTTTTAGACGCTCGCCAAGCGAGCAAAGCTCTCGGCATATTTTGGCAGCGAGCTCGTCTCGTTTATCATCGACTTTAACAAGAATCAACAATTTTCTTGTGCTTCTTAAGCCAACTGATTTTAATTTAGAAATAGCAAGTAACAAGATATTATTACTTTTTTCAGCAAATCATCATCGGGACAAGAAGTATGGAGCACAAGCGCTATCAGAGAATTCATAGTCATGAGCAACATAAAAGATTCGCATCGATTCGTCAGAATGAAAGGTTGCAGAGCCCGCAAGTATACCAACGAAAAGTCTTCTCATCAAAAAACTGAAACTTCATTTGTACCACATGTTGATGTAGTTGTCAGATTATCCAATGGGGTATGTACATATTTTGCTGTTAAAAGTGAATTTTATGTCATTTCACTTCCATATGATGGAGATTTTTTTGCATCTTCATCTTATTTTTTTATTTAACGCGTTGTACACACCTTTAGAAAGTTTTTAGCACGCTTGTAATACTACCATGAAAATACGAAAAAAAATCTCTCACATCATGTATATAATTTTTTATTTTACCCAAAATTATGCAAAAATCATCAAATTTTCAGGATCTGCTGGACGTAGCTCAGGAATTGATAAAAAAAAACTTGGCTGTTGCTGATACTAATGACGAGAATTCAACAACACTCGCGAAAACAACAAAAGAGTCAAACGACCTGGTCGATAGTTGCGAGGAAGCCATTGGCAAAAATGAAACCACTGATACTCTCTTAAATGGTGCAACCGACAAAATAGACTCGATATCTCCACAAACTCCAGTACAATTACACAAGGTATATTGCAAAATCTATTTACAATAAAAGTTTTATTTTTTTTAAGAACATATATATTCCAGACTAAATTCAACAATTTTCAGATAGAAGTAATCGATTTAACATCGTCGCCACAATCTAATGGTACAAATTCATCTAATTTAATCGAAGCAGAGAGAAACACTCCGTCTACAGGTCGTGACAAGTCATTACCTCACAATCCTTTTAGAGGTGCAACTGGAGTAAAAAAGTACACCTTTATTCCGGCTGGGGCTGAGAGTAGTGACGAAGATGATTTCTACGATGACGACATTGATGGTTTTGATGTTTGCTCATAATCAGAGCATTAGCACATTAGCATTACATTTTTGACTTATGTTTTAGTCGCAGTTTAATAAGTTTTCACACGCGGCTGTGGATGGTTATTCATTTTATGTAACCCAAGTTCAGTTATATAGTCGTTCTAATTTCAAGCTTTACAATAGCGTTAAAAGTAAAATTTGTTGATTGATTTCTTATATAGTTCGTACCTACTTCAGCTTTATAATTGAAAAAAATACGTTACTTATAAAACTACAATTATTTTTAGTTCGTATATTTTTTTTGTTATAAGCTACTTATTTTAACAAATTAAAGTTTCGATCATTTTAATTTTAATGTAACTAGTATTCGCAAAATTACTTAAAAATTTAATTTTGTAATACGAACTATATTCTATAAATTACTTTTTGAAGTATTTAGACAATACTCTAAGGTTGTGTGGACTCGAAAAAGGTAATTTCCGATGAGATTCATTAAATTTTAGATCCAATATGTAAGTTTCATTCCTAAAAATGATATTGTTCATTTTTTAAATTTAAAATATATCTTTTAAAGAAAAAGTATTACTTTTTATGCAAAATAAGTTGAGAAGTCAATTGCCTTTGTTATACTTAGAATATAAGTACATGATTATGTTCAAAATTAGAATATTTACTTTAAATTATAATAATTGTAAAATATTCAATTTTGAATATAAGTGCCTTCACTCTAATTTCTCCAACGAGAAAAAGTTACCAATCCTATTATTTACACCAAGTTGTTGACTTTTTATCAGGATATAGCTTTGTTACTATTGATAAAAGTATGTGTAAATAAAGATGTTAACAGTACTTGTAAGATGATTTCTTGAAAGATATCTATTTTCTAAAAAAGTGTTGAAAATCGCTTTCATTCATTTTTTAAGTTAAAAAAAAAATATTTTAGACAGATTTTCTTGAATTGTAAATCACTAAGCTCAGTAGAAAAGACTGACCAACTGCTCTTGCGATGTTTAAAACACTTTTTGACAAACTAAACGTTTTCTGCGGTCAACAAAAGATCTGTCTACTTTAAAAAATTTAATTTCTACTCTTTTATAATGAAAGTTGATAATAAAAAATTGTTTATCAATCGAAAGTATTTGCTGTTTTTATTTTATCCCTCGTTTAAGAAAATAACGTTGAAGTCGAAAAGCGGAAAATAGTATGGCAGTATTTTGTATTTAAGTATACACCTCGTCATCTTGGATTATATTGAACAAAGAGATAGAAAAAAATTAATGAGAAGGTAAAAAGAGGTGAGAGAGATAGAATTTATAAAAACATCTTCTTGAGAGGTAGAGAGGAGACATCCACCTCTCCCCATAATTGCCAGAAGGAATCGGGCAAGTGAAACGATATTGAATTTGGCTGCGGGAAAGCGTAGAGGCGCTCGCGAGAGTATATATAAAACCAGACTGTCAAGCTCCTTAAACTCTTAGTCGAATTACAGTCAATCTGCAGTGAACGAACCAACGATGCTGAGTAAATACGCTTGTGGCAATAATGCGTTTTTGGTAATCGTAATTGATTTCGTTATTTTTTCTATTAACACTCTAAGCGACACTTTAATCACGAGACTAATTTTAATTTTCTTCTCTTTCGCTCACAATTTTAGCGTTTAATTGCTTTAGCGACGCTTTGTCTTAATTTGACGCAAGCCGGGACGAGGTACATCGCCATACCCATCGACAACGTGGACATCATCGAATTGGATCCTGTACCGAGCTATCCATCGCGATTTCCAAGACAAGCTGATACTTCGTATGCCACCTCTTCGTCGTTGCAACAGCAACAACAGTACCCTCACAACCATCAGTATCATCATCACCATCATCGCGAACCTGTCGGAATAATCGAACAACCGCAACCGCAACAACAAGTTGCAGCAGCCTCGAATCCGCTTGTGACCAAACACATTCTTGATTATGTAGATTTTGGCGCACATACCGGACCGAATGGAGCTTTTAGTTGGTATGCAGATTATCCGACTTATCATTAAATATTATAAAGTGTAATGTTTATAAAAAAGATTTGTTCTTTGTTATCAAGAGACTTGAGTTCTCGTTATTGTTTGAAAATAAAAATGCAATGAAAAGATGGTAGATTTATCAATTGTTAATCGTTAAGTATGCTAAGACTGGTTAAAGACTAGTTTAAGATCGTTAAATGGAAAAAATTTGCGATAAATCTAAATTATATGGAAATTTTCAAGTATGGATTGGAATAAAAGCTGCATAGATTTTTGTAAATAATTCAAACTACATTATAATGTTGATTTTCTTTTGATTTGTTACAATATTTACCACCTTGATTATAATTTTGCGTGCATACAAGCAATACAATGAAGGACTGTTTTTCATAATATTTTAACAAATTTGTGACATTTAAGCTTCCAATTTTTTTGAGAATTTTATCTTTCATCTTTCATTGAAGTATTTTCGATTTTTTAACATTCTCAATATCTATAGGTAAGAAACATCAGTATGCTTCATTCTTTATGACAGATATCTTTTTTAAAATATATTATATAAGCTGCTTAAAAAAACAGTACGCCGTTTTAACCCGCACATTTGCAAATCGCAGATACTTTTCTAGCTTTTGTAAAAATAATTTAAATTATTTTCTAAAAAAAAGTAGCAACAGAATGTGAAGTATTAAAATGTTTTACTTTACATGTACATATATATATTAATGTACATAACTATTTCATTATAGATGGCAAGGACCGATTATAACGACGATCGGTTATAATACTCTGTGTTAAATTAAAATAAGGCTGTCAAATACGATTTTGCTATCGCATAAGGTAATATTACGAGATCAAACTCCATTCTTACGGTTATCTCATTTGTAAACAATTCGTTACACCAGTCCATTAAATGTTTGAACATTGTTTAAATCTTCGGCTATTACAGTATGCATCGTTTAAGTATGTTTTATACAGTTTTTTTACATCCAACACAAATGGTTTATTTATCTATTTATTTATTTATTTTTTTTGATAATTTTTAAGTAATAGTTTCATGAAAAAGTGTCGTTAACTCGAAGACAAAGAAAATGCAGTACAATACAGCCATAAGAAAGTCGTGTCATGTATTGAAGGTTTTATTTTACGAAAGTAGTAGTCGGTTCAATACTGATGGAACATTCTACCATTATAATGTCATGTAATAATCACCGTTGCACTGAACAATTTTTAAAATTTAATGTGTGATTTTTTATCTTCGTAATACGTGACATTTCCAAATTTACTATGATAATTTTGATATAAGTTGTTGTCACAGAATATTCAAATGAAACGATGTACAAAAATTAACTTGTCAACACTTACTACACACAGGTACGTATCTCCTTTTTTCACATTTCTTATTACATATATTTTTCATCAACATAACTATTATAATGTTTTTTTTTAAGATTATTAAATTTTCTAGATATATTTATCGATAAAATCATTATATGCGTTTGCTGACACAGCGGAAAAATATTACAGTATACATAATATTTATATTTTTTAGTTAATACATATACTTCATTTTGTTATATGCTATTTTCTGAGAGATCACAAATATTTTCCATACATACATTCATCATATCGTGTAATATACTCGAACGATTAACATATGTTGAGCTCGTTAGTTGCATCAAACTCCTATTTAATGTCATTCGATTAGAATCCTAGCTAAAACTTTAATAATTTACAGCTTCTCATTCGACCAAATTGCTATGTAGAAAACTCCTTTATAGTTATCCTTTCCATTTTTTTCTATTCAGCGTTAAAATATCAGTACTTTTCATTGATGATATAGGTAGTATGTATATACACGCAACTAATATTATTTTTACATATGTCTAATATATATATTTTTGTTCATTAATTTTAGATAAACGTAGCAATTATTAAAATACATTTCGCATATACCGTACGCGAGAGAGCGACGTGTACTTCTTACATCATACTTATTTATCGTAAAATTCAATTAATTCTTAGATGTAATATATCGATTGCTCTCATCACTGTTCTTAGTTGCCTCCGTATTCTCTCTCTCTCTCTCTCTCTCTCTCTCTCTTACACACACAGACAAGTCTCTTTCACCATCAACAGACGAAGTCACGTAGTATGAAATGTTATATATATGTATAATTTTTTTTTGCTTTACATTATCCACATCAAGGAGAGTAGATTTAATTTTACCATCTTGATTATTGTACATAGATCCCGAGGGAGCTAATATACATGTATATGGACGAAGAGTGAGATTTACGCTTGGGTACGTTTTTCTACTAGAGAGAAAAATTCTATAACCAAGCACAGGCGAAGAAAATTGTACTGCAGGTTTGCTTTTTTTATTTTGTTGATTACTATGTATACGACTTACGCATTTAGTTTTTGTAATAAAATATAGATCGTTATCATATGGCGGTGGGATATTTGCGAGATTCCTTTTGATTTGCGGTGCCATTTTATAACATCGACTCGGGAATGAAAAGTCTGCCGTGTCTTTTCGAGAAAATATAGAGATTTACTCATCAGCTCGTAAATAGGAAGAATATATTGTTATAATTTTTTCTTTATACTGCTATGTAATTGCATACTCATTTGTGTACGTAAGAATATGTAATCTTACACAGTAATCAAATTTGAACTTTGCTCTATATTTATAATGTCGCATTCATAAATATATAATTTCTATATGCTTGATAGAACGAGGAATCGATCTATCGCTATACAGAACTTGTTGCGCGCGTCATCCATGTACAGCAGCACCATGTTATATACCTTGTTCTATGTGTAAGATTACAATATAATCCTGCGCAAATTAGCATCGATCGATTTTTGTGATTTTTTCGCAAATGGTTTAGGATTAAATGACTAATCGAATTAAAATGAAAAACCTCAATGTACGCGGTATTGACTAGAGAACGCGGGATTATTATATAGAGCTCGTATTTTTTTTCTTTTTACATATTATAAAACGTTTCCTATCTTCAACATCCAGCAGTCAATTGTATAATTGCATCGTAACATGTATAAATAACCGTACATCGATCAACAACATTAAAACTTTCATCGTGCTTACAAGTTTGCAGTTCACGATGTATACCACGTGCATATGCACGTATGCACGCATACTCACGTAATAGTATATACACATATAATATATAATATCGATCAATATACAAGCCGAGCATCAGGAGCCTCGCGCACGATGGGAGTCTTTCACATTGTATACTGCGATAAGAATATTTTCGGCGCGTTCTGAGCCACGGGTATACTGGCGTCGTCGTTATGGCGTGAAGCGGTGGCGGTGGCGCCGCACTGAGCAGCGCCTGGAGCTTCGGGTCAAGTGGTGCACCAGGCCAAGACGACTTTCTTAAACGGCACGAAGATTGCTCGCTCCGCTTCGCTGTAATAAGAGAACAGAGAAAAAGAGATAAAAAAAAAAGAAAAACTAAGCAACGTTCAATATTGATACCGTTTGCGTCGTTGTTCAAGTTGAAAATTCAAATCACGTTGATGCCGACCTCGTTTGCTTATGAGCTGTACGAGTTCGTATCACGAGGTCAAGGATCTCGATATAAATACGGGCAGAGAGATAGGGAGGAAGAGTCGAGCTATACAGCTACTGTACACCGCGAGTTCATTAATTCGAGGCTATGCGTGCTCGAAACAATGTATGTATAGATATATCCGCGCACTCCTCGCGAGGGTTGCAGTAACAGCGGGATGATTATTATTATGCATAGCCTATAGAGTTTGGGGGCGAAAAGGGAATGAATGCCAGGCAATTCGGGCGTGCAGCATAATGGCTTTCGCGTTTTGCCGTTTGAAGTTGGGCGCCGCCACTGCCGTATAGTGATGATAATTGAGTTGAAAGAGTAAAGAGGATTAGCTTATAGGCAGTGGCGGTATACGTATGAGCGCGGTTTTTGATGGATACATTTGCAGAAACGCGACGACGTGCTGCTGCTGCTGCTATACACATGGAGCGAGGCTTGCGTGAGTCGCGCACACCTCTTCGTTATTGTTGGCACGCACGCGGGCTGTGGGTGGTTGTGTGCATATAAATGACATTCGACTGTACTATGTGGGGATGTGCTCACCAATCAAAGTAGCGCCTTCCGTGAAAGGTACCGTCGGAATTGCCAGTTTCCGTCGGCAACTGTACGCCGACGTGCACCTCGTCGCGTCCTGCGACCGGTCCGACGTAGCGGACGCGACCTTGCAGTATCCTGCCGTCTGGTGATATCACTTTTACCAGATGGTCCAGTTTGAGATCTATCGGTATCTGTGGAACGCAAGAGGCCAGAATATGTGAGTGACGCACGAGGCAGATCGATCGGATTCTATGAGCAATATAATGACAATAGCAACGGACCTTTGGCAAATAAGGTCTAGCGTCTTGAGGTGGATTCCAGTCACGGAGTAAATCGGGCTCGGAATGCCGCCTGACGCGTCTCCTGCGCGTCGAGTGTCGTCCCCCGCTGCTGCCGCTGCTGCCATGGCGGCATTTTTCCGTTGTCGATAACGTCAGCATGGAATCGATACTGCGCCTCAAGTATTCCTCGGCCTCGTCTATCAGCGATTCGGTCGAGTCACCGCTCGTCTCGCCCAGTAGCTGTTCCGAGCGCAGATTCGGCAGGCTGCCTCGTATCAGTATGGGACATTCTGCACACGAACATTGTCACGCAGGTTCAAATTTAGCACTCCTTTAATTAGAATCGCAAAACAAGCTGAATGAGATTATTTTGGCTCACCTTGAAAAGTAACTTTAGACCTGGAGCGTTTGGGTCCAGCATGCAGTCTAGCGATAACTGCAGCCGAAGGCGGCTGGACGTGCGTCGGCGACGACGGCATCGACGACCAGGTCGTTCTCGTCGAGAGCAAAGTAGCACCGGTAGGCCCAGTGACGGCAGTCGTGGCGCCGACGCCGCAGCAATGATGGGACGAAGCGCTCGGCGCCAGCGTGACCGAGGGCACTCTGCAGTATCCCTCGAAGGAAGCGGCGGCATTGGGCCGCCAAGAGTGACGACGCGAGTCGCCGCCGCCGCCAGCAGCGCTACCGACGCCTCCCACGCTCGCGCTCGAGTGTATCGAGCTGAGACTGCCCCGGTAGCGAGCCACGTCCACGGACAAGCGGCACTCGCAAGGGCTCGGCAATCCAGCGCCCCGGGCCCAGGACTCGCGCCGATTGGCCTCGGGCGTCCGCAAACCGCTGGCGCGCGACCCGTAGCACTGAGCACCGGGGTACTGCTGTAGCACCGCGGCGACCGCCGCCTCCTGGCACAAGTGGTCGGCGCTGCGCGACAGCTCCGGCACCATGCTCGTGAAGCTGATGTCGCTCAGCATGACCCTTCGGGCCTCCCTGGTCTTGTCGGAGAGCCGCAGACGGCCCGCTACACCGGCCGGCAAGGCGAACTTGCTCGGCAGCGTGGTGAACGTGTGGGCCACCTTGTGGGCCAGATAACTCTCGGACCTCCACTGGGCCGGCAGGGCCGAGATGTCGGTTTGGGCTCCGGATTCTCGGCGAGCACCGCCGCTCGCCGCGCTGCCACCGACGACCGGGCTGCCGCTGCTGCCTGCGCTCGTGTGATCTAATACCGGTCGCAGGGGTGTAGCACTTTTTCGACGACCAGCCGCCAGTGCTTCTCGATGAATTATTGGCCTGTCGTGAGATTCGTAGTTTTCATTATTCGAACCTTAAACGTACGCTGAGCCAGCCTGCAAGCTCGATATTGGTAAAAAAAGCTCCTACCTGTAAGCCGTCGGGGGTGCGGCGAGAGTATTTCTCCTGGCGGCGTTTCTCGTTTGCAAGTCGACCTCTTCGAGGACGCCGCATTTGCTGATGTCGGTCTCGACCAGGACCGAGCACTGGGACCACATCTTGTTGAGCCTCGAACTGGAGCTCTCGTCGAAGCGATCGATGCTCTCCTCGTGATCGATGCTACTGCTCTGAGACGAGCCAGCCGCGTCGTCCATAGAACTCGATTTTTCCGCGGTGGCTGGGGCTTGAGTAGCCGACGATGACGTCGCTCCCGACGCCGCTGCAGTCGTCGTCGTCGCCGTTGTTATCGTCGTGGATGTGGCATTGGAGCCGTTGCAATTGGGGTTGAAGGTGCAGCTAGGCTCGCCGCTGTCGGCTGACTTGGCCTGGCAGATTTTCAGCACTGATTTGTGGGGCTCGTTCTGGAAAGCACACACAAGTTTATCGATTGTTTAACTTTATAAATAGCGACGCAACACGTCATTACGCCGTACATATAATACTGCACTGCAGCACGAGCCCGTGAAATGCAGCAAGTATCTAGACGAGCGCGCGCAAGAGATCGTAAGCTGTTTAGCGTTTCGCTCGATCTATACTTGCGGAGAAATTAATAAAGTTTTGATGTGGATGCAACAAGACACGTGCACAACTTACCGAGCACGGGGTAATTGGCAACTGCTGCTGTTGCTGCCAAGTTTCGGCGTCGCCGATGGGCACGAGATCCTCTCGGCCGACCTCGGGACACGTTTCCTCGGTCGTGAATATGAGCTCTATGTCGTCGAGCTCCTCGGACTCGTTCTCCGACTCGTTGGACGCTCCCTGGCTGGCGAGTTTATTGCCGCTGGACGCAGCTGCCGACTCCGCTGCTTCCGACTCTTCGTCATTTTTGTCCATCGACGTATTTTCGCTGGTCTCCTCTTTGTCTTGGGATTCGTTCAGCGTGGACGATTGAGGCTCTTGCGATGACGCCGTATCCGTCAGTTCGGATTTTTGCTCCGTTACGGCGGCCTCTTCCGTAGGCTCCATTTTGATATCGAATTCGACTTTTCTGTACAGGGGACAAAAAGAGAAGTAGTAAAGCAAAGTGATTTTTTGTTCGTATTTTTCATACTATATACTTTCGACAACTTCAAGTTACGAGTCAGTCGGCTCCCATAAAATGTAAAAATTAGCAAGTTATTCAAGAGGTTTGACAAATTCTTGCATAAGCGCGTGGTCAGGGACCAAAGTACACTATCAAATGTCTGGAAAGATTGGAAAAAGAAAATATCAAAGCCTTGGAATCGTAAAAAGTCGGACGACAAGGTTATGTGTTGCATCGATCATCGTGTGTGTTTGCAGTTGTCGTTTATGATTCTTTACAACCTCCGTGTGTACATTTTCCACGCAGGAGGATGAGAGCGACACGAGACTCATCATGATCGCGAGGACCGTCGGATCGTGTTCCACCAGCGGAAACAGCTCGAGAATGGTCACCAAGACTTTCTTGATCGTGCGGGATAACGCGCAACTCAGGGGCAGCGGCAACAGCAACACTGGCTCGACGAATCCCGTAGCTGCTGCTAATGGTGCGAAATCTCCAAGACAGGCGAAAGTGTACGAGAAAATTTTTGACGTTCCCGCGAACAGTCGTTTAGATCGCATGCAACAACAGCTTCAGCAGAGATGTTGCTGCAGTAATGACGATTTTCTTACTTTTTCTTGGCAATTTTTTTTCCTTTTTTCGTCCCGTCTATGCAGCGAATTCGACAACCGATCTTACATTTTATATTTTATTCTCTTTGCAGAGTGTCACGAAAACGGGAACGCGGGAAGAATCGCCGGGTGATGTAAAAAGCATCTTAAATTTTGTGTACAACGAGACAATATACTTATTTCCTCTTGGAAAAATCTTTCCGTCGTTCTATCAATATTAAAAAAAAAAAAAAAAAAACAACGAATGCAAAAGAAAAAAGCGCTGAAATCTTTATACAGCACAGATAGAAGTATCGCCGGACAAAAAAGCCACTAAAAACGTGACCTATTACATGTACAGTCTTCGTCGGCCGCAACTGCATCCGACGAAAACAACAACGTGACTCGGTCATAATGCAAAAAGAAAAAAAGAAGCACGTAATCTCGCGATACTCACTTGGGAGCTAAAAGAGCAACCTGGACCGTTGCCGTTGCAGTTGCTGTAGCTGCTGGTGCTGCGTCAGGATTGCGGGGCGAGGTAGCGGCATCGCTGCTGAATTCGCTGCTTCTGTTCAACAGTCGTCTCCTGAGCACGTGATTCTCGAGAGCCAAACGCTCGACGGTCTCGCCGTAGACGTTGCTTTTGCCGCCCCTGCTGCTGTCGTTGATTATCGACGAAGCCGCGGCCGAGGGATCTTCGACCTGTAGCTTCTTGAGGCGTCGCAGCTCCTCGCGCGACGTATCTAGTGCCGAGCGCAACGATATCACCGTCTGCAATCACACAACGTGACATGTGTAATATTGTCTCTGCCTCGTTTTCGCGCGTGCAGCGTCGAAAGCTCGTACGACTGTAATGTGCGAGAGCAGTAGTAGGAGCAGTAGCAGCAGCTCTTGCTAACTTTTGTGTCGCACGCTTGCATAGTTTAAGAGCACAACTGCTACTGGCTGCAACTATATATTTCGCGAATACTCGCGTAAATTCAAATTGTAAATGGACAATGGCTCGACTCCGAGACATTGAATTAATTGACGAAAATAGTCGGTGTGTCTAGTGTGGCCTTGCTTGTTGTTTGTTTGTTTTCTTTTTTGTAACGAGCATATTACTCACATCCTATCTCCTTCGCGTTCGCGTTGTCCGTCTGTCATTTGATTCATCAACAATAAACGCGCGCACGAGTGTGTAATGCAACCGATACTCTTGTTACGTATAGCATGTATATGCAACGGACTAAACCATAAAACGAATTGAAACAATGTAACGCGGAGACGAAGCGAACACGAGCATTGGACGCGCGGCAATGTCAATTAGCATCGCATAGACGACAACGAGTCAGGCACGTAGCAGCAGTAGCACCACCACTATGAAGCTGCACGCGCGCGAAGGAGTAAATTAATCAGTTGCAACAACGACCACTATAATGCCCTACACGTATACGAAAGCGGGCGTATATTCATACGCGGAGGCTGCGTGACGCGCGTTCAGGTTTAAATGACGATATTTATGCGCGCGCCTGACATGACCGCGGATAATATGCAGAAATGCTCTCACGCATTGGCTAAATACAGCGGTATAGCAATTTATTCGCTCAATGCTGAGCTCGCGTCGCGCTAATATTAAACGTATCGATGCTGTTATATTAAATCGCGCGTATATAGTATCAGTATGGGTCGAGCTTTTAATCTCTCGAGCGTGCGTTACGCACGATTTACGCAGCCGCGGGCTTGGCTTTATATTCGCCGCATGCGTTGTACACGTCAAATTTCGTCTATGACGCAGAGGTACGCAAGTACATGCGTACGCGTAGAGCCAATGCACATCGCGAAGATCGACGCCTCTTCTTGACACAAAAAATGTCCTACGCGCGCTCGCACATGCAGACATACGATCCGTACGCACTGTTGGAAATTGAGTCGTTCCGCAAGCACGAGACGAGCTTGTGCGCTACTAACTGCGGCCTATACCTATATACATTCATACACTGTACGCTTTCGTACATGGCAATCAAACCTAATGATTCCAGCGCGTAAGTTATATATAACGCTCGAGAGCTCGGTCGTAATAGGCTTGCCCCGCAAGCCGAGCATCGCGCCTCGTAATATTACATAAGTTTTTGTGTACCGCATACATGTGTACGTACTTCGCTGCAACGTAATCGGCTTTGTTTGTAGCTACTATATTTTATACATCTCTCTCCGCTTCGTATACATATGTGTGTGTGTAAAATATATATAGTACAATATAAACGTGCAACCGGCTGTATTAGGCGTCGTAATAACGCCAGCGTGTGCTCACATGTATATTGATACACGAAACACCGAGTGTGTGTCTGTATGTGGATCTACACGCAATTAACAACACGCTGTATATATGTATGCTGCTCGCTTAGCTTACACACACATACAAACGTGTAGTCGGTGCGCACACGGTGCGGAGGCTATAGTGCAATTAATCCGCTTAACGACGCCTCATAAACACGCGAAGCCCCCGCGAGCGGAGCGCGGAAGACAACGATTTTCAGAGCACAAAAAACTTGCTGCGAGCGAGAGACAGGAGAGCGCCGGGACATGCCGATTGTCTATCTCTCTGCCAGCAGCACTGCCATCGTTTCTCGAGGGTATCGCGTACCTCGACGTTTTATGTATGTGTACTTTCACTCCTCGTCACGACGTTTTTTCGTCAAAGTGAAATTTTGCCATCGATTGCGACAAAAAGACAAGTATCGAGTTGTATAGTTTTGCGCTTGAGACAGCCAACGCAACTACCTCTACGCTTCGAGCGAGCAAAAAAAGATTTTTTTTTATAGAAATAATATTTTGTAGAACAAAAAAAGGGAGACGGAGCATTGTAAGGAGTTGCACTGGTCGATTTCCAGGTACAATTTGTTCGCGCGCTCGAGAAAGACCTGAATGATTATTATTATATATCGCAATTTAGCCGCGTATAACGAGATTCTCGTCATAGTTTTTCTCGCAGCTCGATAAAAGTAGAGCAAGAAAGAAAGACGGAAAATACACAGAAAGAAAAACATTTTTTACGACTCGACGCGGGTGCATCATCGCGGCATTATATTTTATTTTATCATTGCAACGCAATGTTATAAGCGCGTGCACAACGAAAGCGCTATATACAGAGGAAAATAACTTCCGCATAATAACAGGCGGACTTTCTTCGATCGTATATACACATACATAAAGTATAGGACGAGGCAGAAGCTCTGCACGAAACGCTCAAAGCGACATTGGAGAGACGGGCGAGACAAAAAACAATATTATTACGGACTCTAGATGAGTCGGGGTTGAAGGACAGTGATGCTGCAGCGGTGCAAAAAAAAATCGCGCTTATCGCGCACTGCAAAAGAGCGACCGCGAGAGAAGCTGTAGTGTGTGTATGCCTCGGAGAAAAAGGAAAATAATAAGAGAGTAAGGACGACAGGGAATTATACAGCCTGACTGTTTTCACGATAAGCGAGTGCCGCGCTCATACTCACGTATACAAACTCGTGCAGCAGTATACTCGCGCTCTCTTGTTGAATCGCTTTTCATTCGATTGCCCTCGATTCACCTAGTTAATACGTGTGCACCTCGAGTCGTGCACCAGTGCTTCAAGCTCGCGCTCACGGTTCATATTATGTAGCAAGAGAGAGAGAGAGAGAGAGAAGGCTGCGTCCTAATTTATTTACTTTGTTGCGCCGGGCTTTGCGCCGCGCGGGCGTGCATAATAATAAAATACCTGCAAGCTCGATAAAACTTTTATGATTAAAATTAAGTTACTCGCCACCCTCTCTCGCTCTCTTTGCGAGCTTGCAGTCAAGATTTGTTTCGCGCTTTTTTTCGAGCGAATATTATAATAACAACTCAGCTCGAGGAAAAAGAGTAGACGAGAATGCTGAATTTGAACAGAGAGAAAATACGGTCTAAGAGAAATTAATGGACCGATCGATGGCGCGTGTGCGTCAGGATTCCATCCACGCTGACGTTTTTCACAAAACTATCCCTACGTGTAGTTCTCTGTAGCTAATGGACGAAACTTTAATGGGATTGCTACGTATATAGAAAGGTTTCGGCTGCGACGACTCTACTCGCGTCCGCACAAACGAACTTTGTAAAGCGACGAGAATATTAGCCGTTCCTCTACAACAATGGTACGAAAGAAAAAGAGGAAAATACGATGAGAAAAAAAATGTTTGGCGAACTGCTTTAATGTGTATATATGTGTATAGAGATAATGGCCAAGCTGCGCTTTTATACGTACACATGGGGGGACAAAAAAGAAGAAAGCGAAGGTCGCGTGTTTACCACGATCCGTATCGATGTTGTATGCTAAACGGAGAGGATAAACGAGGCTATTTTTACGTACCAAGACCGTAAAAAAGAAAAAGTGAGCAAAACGAGACAACGACTGGAGCAGTCCACACATACACATTATGTGTATAATATGCAGTAGTGCTGCAGAAGGTATCACGCGCCGCGACAACGGCCGAGACCATATAATTTGCCCTGCGCGCGTTCACGCAAACTTGCACGAATGAGTATTAAAAGTGCTGCAGCTCGTGCCCCATGGCGCGATTCGGTGTACTTATACGTACGTACTCATATCTTGGCTTCGTTTGAAAATGCAGAAAGGAAAGAACTCGTTTCCAAATGATTAATTAAAGCCTGTGCTTTCAAGCTTAGATTAGTCGCGGAAAATTATGAGCAGCACCACAACTAGCATATTTATGTATCTCGTTAGCGATTCATTTAAAGTCAATTTGGACTAGTTTAAGGTTTTAGCGCATACGTGTATTACATACAACGCTCGGCTACAGTATACGCGTGAATCGTAGCCATCTCTTGTGCGCGTGAGTTAGTGTGCATCGAGCTCTTTAACATTCACGCTCGGCACCGACCAATTGATCTAATTCTGTGCGCCTCGCTCGCCATTATATATCCCTTCTAGCACATTTTTCTCCGATAAACTCGGCTCGAAACTTCGTTCTATTAGTAATATATACTGTCTTCGTTTCTCACTGTCCCATATAATGCGATCGCGAAATATATATATAAAAAAAAAGAACGCGTCGATATACGTACTAGCTTTCTTGCGTCACAGATATCCCATGAATGACTTTTTCAACCCCATTTCTAGCCAGGCGACGAGTCGAAGGGCAGAAAAAAAGAGCCATCGCAATTCGATCGCGTGACTCGACGACGCGCCGCGACTATATACGTATAGGTACTCTTGGCCCAGTATGCGCCGAGAGCCCCACGTGCATCGTGCACTTTACTGCGAGGGAGAAATAAGGAGAGAATATGAGATGGAGAGAGACAGAGCGAGCTTTGCTTTTCATCGACGCGAACGCCAGAACGAAATTTATCATGCACGCAAGTGAGAGAGGAAGAGAGATCGATTTTCTCATCGTCGTTCTTCCAATTATCGAGTGGCTGCATCGTTGCACGTACGTACATATAACCAACCAATTTATTGGGCTATTAGACAAAGGCAGACAGACAGATGAAGTACGAGGAGAGAGATAGAGAGAGAGAGAGAGAGAGAGAGCTTTGATAATGAAGAGCTTTTAGCTTTGATGCGTGTTTCTCTCCGATGTACCGAGATTTTGCAAACAGATAAGAGAACAATTAGACGCTTGCATAAAGCATAGAGTCAGTACATGTACGCAGTGCGAGCTCAGTCGATTAGCTAATTAAACTTGAAGGTAGGTAGATCTCGGAAAAATGATATCATTTCGATTCGTATAAAAAATTAAAATGGGATTTCTATGGAATGCAGGACTTTATGTAATGAGCCCTAGCTAACGCCCGCCTGCATTATTTCATCGATCTAAAGCTTTATTTGAAGCTTTTAGATTCGCAACGATTTCATATTGCATTCTATATCGTGGCTCTGGTATTTTTTAATTCATCTCGCGCACGAGGATAATATATCTATATACAATACGGATTTATAACTGAATCTTCGCGGTAATATCAAAATAAAATTCCCTTGAAATTGTTGTATCTAAAAAAGCTCGAGCGAGCTCGCTTCCTTCTCATCTCGCCAACGTATACAATATTGTGCGTGAGCCTCGACTTGTGCAAGCTAGACTCGCGTACGAAACATCGACTTTTTCCGGACTTTATATGTTTTTTTCTCGTACATTTTTATTCCATCCCCTTACGGTGGAAGCGCGATAAACCTAGAACGGCACGTACAAAAACCGAAATAAGCCGTATATGCAGAGAATATGGTAAAACTAAAATTGGAACTTTACCGAATTCGCTCTGCATCACGCGCAAGCAAGTATATATACAAAATATTGAAACCTCAAGTTTGATTTATTTCCGGACGATTTCAATTCGGACGGATATATAAGAAAGAATGAGAGAATAAGCAGAAAATGATGCAACACAAACCTGGTGCAAGGCTCTCACGACATCGAGATTGGGCAGAACCGGTGCTGCTGCAGTTGACGACGACGCTGGTGCACGACTACTACTCCGTTCGGTTGAGATTGCCGCTGTGCTCTTCCCATCGCGCAGTTGTTGTTGTTGCTGTTGCTGTTGCTGCTGCTGCTGCTGTTGCAGTCCAATGACGATTCGGTGTCGGCGAAGCTGTTGGTGAATCTGATGATGGTGTCTATGCTCGGGGGCTGCTGCCGCCGTTGTTGCTGCTTCCATAATAGTGCTACCTCCCACTGACTCGACGGAGCTAACTTGTCAAAGATGCTGCTGCTTATACTACTGCCGCAACTGTCATAGGCCTCCTTCTCCTTCTTCTCCTCCTTAAAGGCCGCCCTTTCACGCCAAATTCGATCCGTTCTCGCAATCCTCATGCCGAGATCTTAGAACTTATGTGGCAACTTTAGTAGCTGCTCACAACGCACACTTTTATACAGGCAGCATAAATACGCGTGCACACGTGCTGTAGCAGCGAGAGAGAGAGAAAGACAGAGATCCCTGGGCACCTCTCCTGCAGAGTTTCTGCGCTGCGCTGAGCTAATCTATCTGCTGCACTCGGGCGCGACAACGATGCGTGAGCTGCGAAAAGATGCCTTTTTGTTTCTTTCTTTTTCTCCTCTTTTTTATGCCTTTTTTGCTTGCTTTGGCTCTTGCTGTAGCCTTGCGATCTGCGCTCGTTGTTGCCTTCTTGCGCGTATGTACTCACGTACGTATGTTATTCTGCTACGATTACTCGGGATTTACCTGAAACATGAGATTAAACGAGCATGTAGTTTTTCGCGTACACAAGACGCTCGATCGTGTATGCACTATAAGCATGTATAACGTGCAACGTTATGTAAAATTTTTAGCTCTATTTTCAAGCTACGTACAAGCTTATACGCTATATAGGGAAATATAATTCGCGCTCGTTTTCTTTTTCATTCGCTGGATGCGGGTTTTAATTTTTTCATTAAAAGTTAAATTGCATCAAGGATAAATAAAAAGCTCGTTCGCGTATTTTTGTATTTAAGATAGTCCATTTTACTTTTATGTGTATACGCAAGTGCAAGCACGTGTATTTGAAAAAGGATGAAAAAATTCTCCCGAACATCCGCGTTAAGCACGCGCGATCGACTTATAATTTTAATTCGAATTAGCTCGATTCGAAGAATAATAACGAGCTTAAATAATAATCTAAATTCAACAACATACAGAGATTATTCTTAATTGGGTAACATTTGCAATAATGCTACGCGTTAGCTCGCCTCGCCTCACTTTATACGTAGGATACACGTGCACAACGCCGCGTCGAATTAGCCCAGTCACGTGCATTGTTATCGCTCGTTCGTTTTACGGCTGCTTAATTAAATATGAAAAACTTGTTTGTATATATACAGGTGTTTCCACGTGCGCATTCGCAGCTATATAATATAGAAAGTAATCCCCGAGCTTTTTAGCTTCAGCTCGAGCTTTGGTCGGAAAAGCCGATCCCATCGGCTCGGAAAAATCGCCTTTCGGCACAAAGTAGAGAGAGAATCGCGCAGTTTCGAGATAAAGTGCGTATATACATAAGCGAGTCGAGCATTACATTAGGCCGCGCGTACGTATATAGTAGACGCGAGCTCAAGTTAAATAAATAATAACGAGGCGTTTCTTATATTCTATCTCGTTCGTCTGTTTATGGCAGCGAAAAAGCTGGCTTTGCGCTCGGATATGTATTATAGCCGGAGTCGAGCTCGGCGCATAAAGTACCGTTGCTTTTTGCGCATTAACCTTATACAGAGAGACAGACAGACACAGAAACGTACCTTACACACACACACACATACAGTGAGATATATATATGCGTTGTGTGCTTTGCTGCACTCGCGAGGTGCATATAAGTTTATATGCACAATGCATGGTATAAAGCTTATACGGCAGCGGCGAGCGATGCTGGCCACGCGATAAACTGAATGAAAGCGAAGGCCCCTCTCCTTTAGCCCATTGCTCTCTCTCTCTCTCTTTCTCTCTTTTTCTCTCTTTCTCTGTGTATGTGTGAGTATATGTGTGCTCGAGAGTATGTATCTGTATATATAATAACACGCTCTCCGTGCAGCAAGGCGCAGCGCGAACTGGCAAACTTTACTATACTACTACGCTACTACTACGTACGAGTACGACTACTACGCGCGATAGTATATAGTAAGTCGCGCGCTCGTGGCTTGCTTTGCGCTTATGGAGGTTTGTTGCTTACTGCGCTTCGTGACGCTGCTGCTGCTGCACATAACGAGAGCCTGTATATATATACTATGGCCGTACCTATCTACAAGTCTCTCTCTCTCTCTCTTTTACTCGCTCACTCTCTCGAGTTACAGCTCGTGTGTTGCTCGCAGATATAGAGAGACTTTTTGTATATGTACCCACACGCTCTCACACAGACGCAAATAAAAAGTCTCTTTTCCCTCGTGATGTTGCCTCAATGCTTTGTGTGTATGTGTTAGTGTGGTGCTGCAGCTCAACTGCACTCATGCTCGGCTCTCTCTCTCTCTCTCTCTCTCTCTTTCTCTGCACCGAGTGCACAATGGACGCCTTTGCAAGATTTCTGTGCGCTTTTAAATTTAGTCTTAGCTAGCTCACACGGAACATTATGTCCGATCGCCCGAGATGCTGCGATCGAAAATCCTCAAGATACAATACCAGTGAGAACCAATTTTCTCGGATCATTATATCGTGCTCACTATCGACCAGTAATCGTTGTGAAAAAAATATCTACTTTTTTTTAAAAATGTTTCCGTATATATTGTTGAAATGCAAATTTCGGTAAAACAAGTCAACGCATTCGAGCTCAAAAATTGTACAGAATGATAGAACGTGACTTTTTGAAATCAGTTGTCACGAATAAAAACGAAGCGTCGAGAATAAAAACGATTGGTGCGTGCTCGCTGTAGCAGCACTACTTGTGCGTAATAATTTTCAAAACGAATTGACAGTTTTCTTTTTTTACCTCACGCCAGGTTTCTTTTTACTCGCAGTAGGAGTTCCCCTCCGCTTACGTACGCGCACATCTGTATACATAACCCGGATTTAGTGATATAGAAAATTGAGTGCGCGTATACATAATTTATTTTAAGAACGCGCGCGAAAGTGCATAATATACGTATACGTATAGTACGCGAGCGAGCTAACAGAAAGCACGCATGCGGCTGGCTTTTTCAGAAAGCTCGCTTAATTGTAAAAAAGTGAAAAATGAAAAAAAATGAGCTCTTATATATTTATATGCAATCAACGCGTGCGCGTGTGCACGCCGATGACGTTTTTCGCGACGTGCCGCACACACGCAGGTACATTGCATTCAGGGACATGGACTGTGCGGTGACGGCGAAAAATCGATATCGAGGTATTATCGGCATGATGCTGCAGCAGCAGCAGTCGTGACGTGTGAAAATGATTAATCTAAACTTTCGAACGTTAAACGCGATCGAACAATTGAACTTTTTTAAAATATTTTAGAATGTAACAAAACCCTTCGAAATGATCTAAACATTATCAAAGGATTATAATTATTTATTTACATTGACTACTTTTGATCTAACAAACGTTAATGAAGTTTTTAATATTAAAAACCATATAGAATACGAAAGTATAGAGTGATAAAAACGGATAATGTCAAAAACGTAAAATATTTCGAGCACGATGAAGGGATTTCCTAGATCCGAAATGATTTTGTAAAATCCAGATTTTTCGTTCGTGTTGAACTCCCGAAACTCGAGCTTAATTGAAAATGTAAAATTGAAAATAAAAATGAATAATGCAAAGAGAAAATAAAAAGACCGAACGCGTCGAAAGGTCGCAGAGAAATTTTCCCGCAGAAAATTTCGAGGCAAAGCGAAATCGTTGGTATCGATCTGTTTCTTTTATACTCGGCGGCGGCGACTCGGCGGCAGGCAGGTCGGCTACTTCCGCGAGAGCAGCACTTTGCGCTCTAACGCTTTGGCGCTGCATAATAAATGCACGTCGTATAATAAGCTTCGCGCCGATTCTCGTCTTGTAATAGTTCATTATGCATTCATAGATAAAAATATCGCGCCGCGCGTATCTATAATATAAACATCGTCTTTTCACTTGATCTTTCCGATGAGGATTTCTTGAATTAATGTACGTGACGCGTATACTTGTATAGGATCACAGACGTGCGGCAGTAATAGCCTCGACGAGCATCCCCCGCTAAGGCTTTAACTGACCTTAACCCTTTCGCGAATTAAATCCATATATATAACGCGCGTACTCGAGCGTATACATGTAATACATAGGACATATCCAAACACACGGTATTGACCGAGTAGTCGCGAATCTTCTAGCGGACACTTTTTTTTCTTTGAACATACCGAGGATCTTTTTATTCCCCCCGCTTTTTTTATTATGTTTTTCATTTCTTTTTTCTCCTCGTTCGTTATTGTTATTCACATTGTTTATACGCAGAAAATCAATTTCCGTGTTGATGCGTGTTGAACGAGATCGCCCTCGCAGCACAAAGCGCGCTTACGTTCTCGAGCATGAAACGAACTCGGCCTAAGGATAGAGTACAACAACAACAAAAAGTCGTAGAGTATGAAATTAAAAAAATGAAAAAAAAAAACCGCCAAAACAAAAGCAAAAGAGACACGAGGGCGTTATAACGTTGTATACGCACGAGCACACACGCAGAGAAAGAGAGAAAAGTTCATATACTCTCGTTTTTGTTACCTTCTCTTTACGCGCTCCGCACGCACGGCCACACGGCTCGTGTAGGATGTGCGTGTGTAGATGTGTGTGTGTCCGTGCGTACGAGTGCATTCGTAAAGTGCGTTACGTGCACTCGACACACGCTGTACGGTAATAGCAACTCCTTCTATGACGTCGTCCAAAAGGTACACACACATCCACACGGGAACGTTAACATAACACACGCCCAGTCCATGGCTCGTAGGCGTAAGCGTATATACATACAATATGCACTGTAGATACTCGAGCAGCTACACACACGCCATATAGGATGTATGCCATAATATTATGTAGGTATAACGCGGCGTGCATATTACGCACAGAAAACAACACAAACCATAAAGCAAGAGAGAGAGAGAGAGGGAGAACGAGAAAGAGACCGCTAATCTAAGTCGCGGTTTGTACTCTGACGCACTTACGTTACATACACCTATATAGCATGCAACATAGGTATATGCACTCGGCCAGTGGGTTCGATTTATGTGCATACAACGTCGATATACACGTATATTTATAATATTTACTGTCCTACGCGCCGAGCTTAACAATATTTTCATTTTCACGACTCTCTGTATGTGTGTCATTGATATTCGATCGTTAATTATGATGTACATTGTCATGTGCTCGTATGACATTAGCTTTGCTCGCGCCAAATATTACTCGACGATACACGATTGTCATTCTTCGCGGGTGCACGCGAACAAATGCAGCCACATAACATAAAATGAAGTAAAAAGTAGATGTAGATAGGCTTGGGCACGCGAAGAATCAATAAGTTGTTGCAATAATAAAAAAACCGCGAAAGGAGCGCGACGATGCATTCGAACGTATCACCGACTACTCGAAAAGTTACTACGAGCGCGCGTACAATTATTACTACGTACCTTCTCGATTGATTGCTGTATTTTTTATTTATTTTTCCCTTTTGGCCCTCTTGCGTTGGTGCACAGTCAGCTTCGTGGCTGCAACCACATGTTGTCATAACAAAAGAACAAGGAGAAGAAAAATAAAGGGCAAAACGAGGAAAAAAGGCCAAGAGCGTGCCAGTCTGTTGTTATTGTCGTTATCTCGAATCGAGGAGCATCATCGACATCATCGAAGCTGGCCGAGGATCAATATGGAGCGCGGCTGCATCGCGTCTCTCTTTCTCCTTTTAGCACAATATAGACACACACAACACAGACAGGCACAGAACTAACCCACACACGCGTATCACGTAGATGCTTTCCTATACATGTATAAGGTATATGATGCTGCTGCTGCTGCTGTTGCACTTGGAGTGTAGTTTAGCTGACGCGAAAGCTATACATTGTATTGTGTACGAGAAAGAGAGAGAAGCAGCGTATCGTGTATAGTAAAAAGAGAGTACGTGTGTAAATGCACAATATATATCTTTTATGTATACTTTGGCCGCGCAACACAACAATAACAACAACACTACGCGAATGCCGAGAGATAAACACTTGCGTATACGTTCGTTTGTTTCTATATTATATACACTGCAGTGCACTGCACGCCACTCGCACGACGCGAAGCGTGCGTTTGCCCCCGAAAATTTTCAAACTTGCGGGCTGCTCCGTGCTCTGCTTGCCGCCGCCGTCGTCGTAATTTCACTCGATCTTCTGTGTACTGGGGTGCAATTTATATTCTCGCAGCCCCTGCAACGTGACGATCGCACTGGAAAATTTAAAAACTTGTCGGCGGCGTGCACCGAGCTTCAGCAGCGAGATGTATGCGGGAGCGCAAAAAAAATTGATAAAAAAAAGAGAAGAGCGTCGAAAAAAAAGGAGCTGCTGCGGGAGAGAGTACGAGCGAGTCGAGCCGACTACATTGGCCGCCCGCGAAGGACTAGTGTCAACAATGGGCTGTGCAGCCAGGAGAGAGAGACAGAGAGAAAGAGTAGAAACTCGGCCCCCTCCGCCGTGCGTTTTAGCTTTCCGTCTGTATGTACACACTGCGGAGCAGCGTATAGCTGCTGCTGCTGTCAGTTTCCATTTTGCAAGTATATGTACTACTACTACGTTTTGTACGTATATGTGTGTGTGTGTGTACGCCAGGCTTCAGCGTTAGGTCGATCTCAATCACTCCGTCCTTTTCTTTCTCACTGCGTTGCATGCACTACGATGCAGACGACGAGTGGCGGCGGCGGCCTGAGCCTGGCTGGCCTGACTCTATACACATCCTGTATGTTTGTGTGTGTGCAGTGTGCAGTTTTATCATCGCGCGCGCAGCACGAGTCAGCTGCGCGCAGGTAGTTACCGCGCCGCCAAATAAAAGTAGTGGGAGGAGAGAGTTGATATAGGTATACTACGCCGATCTGCCTGCACATTATATATATACGCGATCGCGTAGGTGGGAAGAAGGATTGGTGCATGGACTGCGCTGAACCGTGAGCCCCTGGATCCTATGAGATGCAATGGCTGCACGCGCCCTCGGGCGTCCACCTAAACATTTGCCGGACTGCATATTACGATTATGATTCCAATTGTACCAATTCTCATCGACGAATTTAAATTATTTACCATGTCCTTAATTTACTCCTTGAATTTTTGTTGCACGTTCGTGCATGCAAGAGACTGATTAAAACTTTTTTTTTATGACTCAAATGTACAAACAATTACACGACATTTATTTCCATTTTTTGCACTCTTCCTTTTGCTTAGCACGTTTCCTTGAAAGATACACACCAATTTTCTACTGCTGCTCTTTGAATGTGTTATTTAAACTTGTAACTAGCATTCATTGATATTCCTCTAGAAAGCACTAAACTCACTTGCCGTTTAGTCCCTAACTGTTGTATCATTGGATACAGCATGGAACATAACCTAATGCTATAAAATTGAAAAGTTTGTCTTGACTCTTGAATTTGAAAATTTTTATTTATTGTTTTGGTGACTCTTTCAAAATGACACGTTTGTTCGAGAGTCATAAATTGTTCAATATTTTCAAAGTGCCTGTTAGATACAAAAATCCTGACCATCACTGGGTAAATTACCTTAGAAATTTTGCAAATTTATGTGTAATATTAAATTACAAGTTTTCATCAATTTATCAAATTTTTAGTCAGTGTTGAAGAAAAAAAAAAGATCTACACAAAAAGCACTCGATCATTTTGATGATTTTTATAAAACAGTATATGGAGAAGATTGGAAAAATATACGGTCTGCTTTGCTAAATAATAAAGAACACAAATATGTCGCTATAGTAAATAATTTCAGTGATGTAGAAAGAATTAGTCAAGAATTAGAGGTAAATTCTCAATCCCCTATTTGTATTGTGCTATGTATTATTTTTTCTGTACGTAAACACTTATCTAATTTATAATTTAGACTATTGGCGCTATAGATTTAAAAGCAATTTACAAAGCTTTCAAAGCAACAATGAAAAACAATGAATTAAAAGAAGATGATGAAATCCACACCAAAGATCAGATTACTGTATTACAAAATATTATCGCTCAAAAACAAGAAGAGGTTACTAAGTATAAAAAAATAGATCCTGAAGATGAATATCCTACTGTAGAAAAAAAGAAACTACCTATTGATCAGTTCCAACCGACTCAACTTCAATCTATAGAAACAAGTGCAAGCAGTGGAGATAATAAAAGTCGTGTAATCCAATCATCATCTGGTATCGCATCTTCTCAATTATTTGAGTTTGTTCCTACAAAACAATTAATAGGTAAAAAAAATAATAATCATGCAGTAAAAAATAAACAGTACAATAATATTTCATGCATTTTATATTTACAGGAATGGATGATTGGGTTTTGGAGTCAGATCATTATAATTATTACAAGGAAGGTTCTGATTTTACTATTAAAGTTGTTGAAGAATCTGAATTAAACTTTCCAGATGCACTAAAAATTTATACCTATGAAGAAGGCAATCATTCAAAATTTCCAAAAGCTAAAACAGGATCAACAGGCGCTGCAGGTAAAATTTCATTATGAAATGATTGAAAAATGATTTTGAGTTCTTCTTATAAACACTTTTTTTCATTCTGATAGATTATTTTTGCCTTGATGGAGCTTCCATTTTCCCAGTACTCTCACTTGATCTACAACCTCAAGACACAATGTTAGATATGTGTGCTGCTCCTGGTGGCAAATCAATGATGGCTTTACAAACCTTATATCCTCGAATAATAGTTGCTAATGATATTCAAACTTCAAGGACTAACAGAATAAATGACTTTTTAGAGGAATGTTTACCAGATATGGGAGACTGGAGAGAAAAATTCTTCCTTACTCAAAGTGATGCAAGACATATTGATGAACAGAATATTTATAATAAGGTAAGTGATCATTATAGTTTTTTTGAAATACCATCTCTCAAGTTTTTTTCTTTATTGTCTAGATATTAGTTGATGTTCCTTGTACAACTGATAGACATGTACTTCATGAAGATGAAAATAACATTTTTAAAGGAACTAGAACTAAAGAAAGATTAAGGCTACCGCAGTTGCAAAGTGAAATTTTAGTGTGAGTAGAGTAATCAAAACTAAACATTCAATTAAATTTAAAAATGTTGATATTCAATTACAGAAATGCCTTAAAAATTGTTGTACCTGGTGGTACAGTGGTTTACTCAACTTGTTCTTTGAGTCCTGTTCAGAATGACGGAGTTGTACAAATGTCACTTAAAAGAGCTTATGAAGAACATAATGTTGTGTTTGTTGTAAAGTAAGTTTTATACTTGTTGGAAAATCCATTAAAAAGTAATATTTTAATATTTAATTAATTAACTTACAGAGATCAAACCAGAGCACTACTGCCCTTAAAATATTTATATAATTTTGGAGATTTTGGATTGAGATATGGTCACATTGTTGTTCCTTCAAAAAGTAGAAACGCGGGTCCAATGTACTTTTGTAAAATGGTTAGAGTGCAATAAATAATTTGTAAGTAAATCATTTAATTTAGTATATTTATAATTTTTTAATCAACATTTATATAATACATAATTCATCTTTGTGGTTCTGCTTTTGTTTAGAATATATTACGTTTAGGTTTTTACTTTCATAAAAAGTGAAAAAATATTTAAAATGATTCAGTCAAATTATATACCGTAGACTTAATGTGTAGGTTCATTTGTAAATATATAATTTATATATAATTTGTAAACAAGTACAAGTCTTAAAATTTTTCATAATTTCTCATAGTTGAATAATTAACTAATGTAAATGTCCCACAACAATACTCTTTTGCACAATTCATATATGTATTTATATATCTATGTAAATATTAGCTACAATGCATCAATACAAATTTGTAAATATCTTTTATTTATGTTTTTGTACTATTATTTATTGAGCAATGTACGTTATGTATAATACTAAATCGGTAAAAAAAAATTTTAAATACTATCGTACACACTATACCGTACAACTATGAAAAATCTTTATATAAAATGCTAATAGTGAGAATGTCAATATTTATAATAATGAGATTGATGAAAATTGTAATATCGTATAGTAAACGAAGTTTTGCGGGCGAGGGACATTTACTATCATTTTTGCTTCTCTTTTTTCAATTTCGACGGAATGAGAAAAAATCTCTTATGTCTCGATACTCCATCGCATTACACATACACATATATATATTTATCTGTTGTCGCTGTTAAATTAATAAAATAATTAATGTTTTGCCTCTTTCAGAGGAACAGTCTGTTCGGGCCTTTCGGAGTCTTGCGATGACGACGATTTGACTTTGTTCCACGGCTGTTCTTCGCCCGTGCCGAACATGGTATAAATCAGCATCTCTATTATGTAAAGGCCCACTGTCATGAAGAAGATTACTCTCCATGCTTCGATGGTTTGCTGTAAATATTTGCCAAAGTACAAGTTGTAAATAATGTTTTTAAATTTCATACGACATTAAAAATGATGTTAATAATGACATGGACTTGTTGAAGCGATTATTAAATATACTCACGTTTCCTTTGGTAATGTATCCAACGAAGATTGGCACGACGAATCCCGGTACTGTGGCTATGGTATTGGTTATCGCGACTAGTGTACCGGCAAAATTCGGCGCCAAATCAATGTGATTGGCCAAGAAACCGCAGTACATGCCGCCGATGCAGGTAATGCCGATCGTCATTAGAGCCACCGCCACGTTTTTGTCGCTCACATACGAAGCACCCAATAGACAAAACATTGGCACTGCTGATGCTGGGGAATAAATTAAAAAACATTCTTGATTAACTTCTGCGAGTATAATAGTCGAGCAGGCCTATTGGTAACTTACAAAATAGGGTGCCGATTTTTCGCGACACCGTGACAGATATCCAGTTTTTGTCCTGCATAATGGCGAGCAGTTTGCTAAGGCCAAGAGTAAATATCCACATGCAGAAGAACGGCAGAGCCGATAGCCAGGCATTCTAGAAAAATATGGACAGAACTCATGAATATTAAATTTAGTCGGGATATTTCTGATTAAAAACATTATATTCAATTACCGATGTTAGATCGTAGTGCAATATTTGATTCATGAAAGTTGGCAGCTCGATGAGAAGCATGTACCATCCGAAATTGCTGCAAAAGTGAGCAACTGCGATGGCCAGAAACGGTGGCGATTTTAGTATTTTAAACCAGGGTATCGTCGACAATTTCTGTAACAGAATCCATAAATACATTAGTTGCGACGTGAACTGAAATTATTTAATAGTTTTGTAAAGCGAGTCCTTTGCAGTTTCAAAATGATTTATGCAAATAAACTCAACTGATCGCTCGTGAATAGCAAAAAGTTTTGCTACAGAGTTATCCCACTGCCACAATGTCGCATTGGTATTCGCAGGGTAATGTATGCGACCTTATAATGGCTTCAAGTGGAATTCATTAGCCGAAAATAACACGAGTAAACGCCAATTATGAATTAATTATGCAATTAATTTCATTTCCCTCGACAAAATTTACCAAATTGAATAAAAAAAAACAAGTTTTTTGATGTTCTAGAACATTTTTTGAAGTAAATCTCTATAAATTAAAGAAATTTTTTACGAATAATCATTGTAGTTACTATTACAATCGAAAAATAGACATTACTGCAGTCGTCAAATTTGATTTTCGTAAAGTTCTAAGAGCTTTTTTGAAAGTTGTAAATAAGTTTGAGTTCTCCTTTTTTCGAAGATGTCCTAACGCTAAGTGCAGTTAATATCATAAAAATGTTGGAAAGCGACGAAAATGATTTAACATTTGGAAATGATTAAAAGTATTAGAGAGTTTCCCAGGAAATTATTACGTCGACGCCTCATACAAGGTCTTAAAAGTATAAAGTACGAGAGTACCGGACGTAAAAAGACTTGGTAGTGAAAAAAAGTTTATTTCGTTATTTTCCCTCGCTAATAAAACTCGAGCGAACTATAAAACTTTGCGTCTTTTTGTTTTTTGTTGTTGTTTGTTTCGTATATATCGCCACTCACCATCTTGTGACTGTCCTTGTTGTGACCCAGTGACATCATGATGTACTCGCGCTCCTCATCGGTGATCCAGCGCTGCTGCTCCGGCGAGTCCTGTATCATGAATCCCCAAGCGATGCACCAGACGAGACAGAGCAGACCCTCGACGTAGAAGACCCACTTCCAGCCGAGAGTCGCCGCTATCATGCCCGAGAGCAGTATCGAGATCACCGTGCCGAGCGCCGTGCCTGTAGCCAGTCATATCCGCGCGCGTGGACGAGAGCAGGAGGAGGAGGAGAGGCCGATGCAAAAGAAGAAATTACGTTGAATAATAGGCGCGGAGCATAGCTACAGCTAGTCGACGCATCAAAAGTCTCTATAGTAACAAGTGTGCACGAGCCGAAGCAGAGCGTGAACCACTTATACATCCGCGAACGCGCCGCGAGGAAGTATAACACTCGGATGTATATACGAGGAGAGCTCGCGGACTGCAGCGCACGATGCGCCGCGCGTAATTTTTTTTCTTGCCCCGCTATATGTGCCAGAAGCGCAAGAAGAAGTAGCAGAAGAAGAGGAAGAAGAAAATGGGAGGAAGAGGGAGTAATAGTAAAAGCGCACGTATCTAAGCCACACAGACTGAGACGCTGCCAGCGCGGCGTGCTTTTTATCGCTCAAAAGGAGCATCCTCTCGCGAGCGGGCTCACCTTATGTGTGCGCGCTCTGTTTTATCGGAGATTGCGGGAAATTCGATCGTTAAGGAAAATACGGCCATTTCGCTCGATAAGTCGATGTACGAAACGCCACAGCAGGAGTCTGCGTTCGCAGCTTTCGGAAGTCATTTTCGATACATGCCACGCGATATTTCATATGCGAACGCGTGAAAAATGATCAACGTTTCGATGCCTGCTTATAACGTGGAAATATAAAAAACTCGAGGTATTTTCAATTTCGAGATACGTCGAGAGGCGATATAATACCGAGAGATCTTGGCCGATGCATACGCGCGTATTCACGTGTCGAAGGATACGTCGTGCATTCGACATGTTAGTATATAATATAGGCATGCCGAGGCAAACGCAGCAGCATTGAAATTTATGCCGTTAATATGGCTCAGCGTGAATGTACTTACCGGCGTAAGCTATCGAGGCGAGAATACTTCGCTCGTTCGGTGGCGCCCATTTGGCCACCATAACGTGAATAGCTGGGAAGCTGACACCCTGTATAACATGCAGCACAAGCGCGCCATAATTTAGATATATATTTTTTCGATTTCAATCGAGAAAGAAATGCCGAGCGAGCTTCGACGTGGCATAATAGAGTGACTCACCCCGCCGATGCCCTGGATGATCCTCATGCAGATGAAGCTGGCCACGTGCATCTCGGCGGCGATGGGCATGAGGAGGGACGCGACGACGTTCAGCAGCACCGAGACCATGAGGACCCACTTGGCGGACAGGTACTCGGCCATCATGCCGCCGGGCATCAGCGAGACCAGGTAGCCCCAGAAGTACGAGGCCAGTATGATGCCGACCTGGTGCTCGTCCCAGACGAAGGGCCCGTCGATCTCGGGCTGCGACGCCGACGTCAACGAGCTCAGGCCCGTCAGGTTGTATTTGCTCGTCGTCGTCGAGTAGTAGCTCCTGGGGGTCGTTGCGTAGCCGCGCGGTCTCGCCGTTGTTGTCGTGCTCAAATTGGCCATCTGCCCGCGCCGCAAAACAAACAAACCATCTTGTGTATTGTATACGTACGTCGCAGTCGTGTAGGTATAATACGAGACGAGCTGAGGCGATCGAGGCTCTGATCGATGTGCTTTTATACTTTACACACATCGTGGCGGAGATACATCGCACGCCTATGTATATATATAATGCAGCAGCTTTGATGAATAGCCATAAAGCATGATTTCGATGTATAACGTATGTTTTTCCGCGCACGAGCTTGTTTCCGAGAGATCGCCTTACATACAAGATCGTTTGTCAAGTGACGATGCCGTTTTTCTTCCTCTTTTCTTTATTCGATCCTCGATGTTTCTCGCCCACGATGGATACGCGAAATTATTATCATATATATGCGAGGACAAAATTGTCGGGTGCTCGGTTGCATAGCTGTACGCGTCGGTTGTCGAGAATATAATATATAGTACCGTGGCAATTACCGCACGCGATTGAAAAGCTCTCGAGTGCCATTCTAAAACGGCGTTGCATACGTGCTGCACGTACGGTAGCGAGTAATTTGAAAAACGATATCATCGAATATATTCCTTTTTCCGTTCCGAAAATAGCCGCAAGCTCCGCTACTGCCACTCTGCTGGCGCGAGCGAGCTTCGCTTAAAAGCTTTGATGATAATTTCGTAATAACTGATTTCATTTCTCGCTGCCCCGCACGCAAGCGAGCGCAGATGTCAATGATTTCCTGTATAATTTCTGCGGCCAACTGAAGGGTGCAAAATGCGCATACGTCAAAAAGCTCGCGCCTTCAAAGGCCAGCGCCGCTCGAATCGCTAAATATTATTACTGTGGGCTGCGCGAGCTCGATCGTCGATTCGTCCCGTTATAATTTCGTGTGCATTCGTTACCTTGAACGTGGCGTTCGTGAGGCTCTGGTTGTGCATGAGCTCCTTGACGGCGGTGTGATTGACCATGGCGACGATGGCTATGCTGAGATTGACTTTGAAGCCGTATATGATGGCCATGCCGATCGAGCCCATGATCGCCATGCAGTACCTCGCGGGCAGCATTTTTATGCCTGCATCAACAGAAAGAGCATGAAGAAAATTAAACTGTGCACTTTATAGATCCCAACCTCGGTTTTTCGGGGTAACGACTAATTATGATAAAAATACGAGGTGCTAGAGTTTTCCGTTGATTAGTCGCTTGTTATTAAGTGCAGCGAGAATCGCTGATATCAGCCAATTTAGCTTGATTACTATTTCTACTCGATTACTCGCTTTTACAAAAAAAAAAAAATGTCCTTTTGGAGCATAACTCGATTAACTTTATCGTTCGCGCGCGCTCGCAAGTAGGAAACTTTGCCACGCGCATATACATAAGATGAAAAAAAAAAGGAAATTAGAAAAAAAAAGAAACGGAAAAAAAGTAAAAAGTAGCAAAACTTTTTGTCGGACTCTATCTCCGGAGCAGCGATGCTCGCACGCACGACGCAGCGACGTTAATCTTTCGAGACAGGTTCGCACGCGCGTGCATCGCTTTTCAAAAAGCTCTGTATATATATGTGTGCATGGGGCAAGTTGCCAATGTGCGCTTCACTTTACAAGCGGCCATTTAAACGAAACATTATTTGTTGCGAAGAGATATGGCGCTATTTAATAGAATTCGATACAGGGGGACGATGTTTATCGACAGCCTCATGCCGCGGCTTCGTAAACGGTAGCTCGAGGCCGGGCGTCTTTCTTAGCTCACGGTGCGCAGTTATGGAAAGGATTAAGAAAGACGTCGAGCAAGAAGTGGCTCAAAAATTAAATTTATGAACGTTGACCCTTTGCGGGGCGGGCGCAAATCCTGGACTCGAGTAAATAAAAGCTCTATATAGGCCGGAATATAACACGTGCTACGGTCGGCACACGGAACGCTGAGCCAAGGCTTTTACGATATTATTTTTTCGTCGATTTTATCGCGGAAACTTCAAGCTGTACGTGCTCGAAATTCGCTGATTTATCGGGGCTTGGGAATGAAAAATAAATCTATTTCTATTCTCTCGCTCTCTCTCTGTTACTCAATAAAGCGCGCGAGGGCGAATTTGAGTACATACCGGATGCGCACATACTCATGAATGTTCCGAATTATTGTCCGAACGGCGAATTGAAAATGTGTCCGCGTGTGGCAAACACCGATCATCGATGCGTACACAGGCCTCGTGAAAAGTTTTTGCAAACGCTATTACGTTCCATCCTTATTTACGATTGATTGTGCGCCTCGATATCGCGTCGCACGTCGCACAACGATATACGCTCAATTCATACGGGAAACGAATGTACACAGTCCGTCGCGCGTGCAAGCAACGTTTATCGTTGCTTTTTCCTTTTACTTCGCTCGTGGTCGTATGTGTATACCTGCCCCTCCGCGAGCGAGCTTCTCGGCTTTGTGTATATAAATGTACACTACATCTCATATGTATATAGCCAAATCGCATGTTTTATTCATGCTGTGGCCGTGGAAATTCTCTAAAGCAGAAAAAGTTTTATCTGGAAATGGCAGTGCGTATCGCGTTATAATATAATAAAAAGCATAAAGAGCCGAGCTCGCTCGTGGCCGGCCGAAGCTCTTATTTTTATACATGCACGTATCTCTCGTGGACGCGCAGCCAAGAGGCCTATAGGACTGACGTGCTACGTGGTATACATATTATAAGCACCTAATTTTTATCCATGTCAGGCTGATATTATGGTGTATGCGCGTGTATAGCTCGAGACCCAAGCAAAGGCACCTCGGGGAAATCATTATACCCTCGCTGTGAGCTGCTGTTCTGTGGCTTTCTAGCGCAAAAGACAATTTATACCGAAGCTAAGAATCGAGCGCTGCTGCTGCTTCTCCTGCTCGTACGTAAGTACGCCCTATCTTATCGTTCTGCGCGCTTAGCTTGATACATTTTTTTCTTTTTTCTCGCATTTTTTTGTGCAAATCTCTGAATTTCGAGAGAAAGAAAGAGAAAGAGACAAAGCGCAGCTCTAAAAATATAACGTCCTAAAAAATTCCAACGAATTGCGCTTAATCAAATTTTTTTATATTGGCCAAGCGTCGATATTTTTGAAATGTAAAATAAAGTAGAAAAGTCTAATGAAATCATTGCGATACACGTGTTGGCGCTGCTATATTAGTGTGTGTGCGTGGCGCGCGTGACATAAATCAATTGGGTTATAATCCCCAATACGTCGTCGGCGCGCATATTACAAAATCCAATAAAACGAGCGCGCGCGAGCGAAATTGCCTCGCGCGTGTCCGACGAAAGCTCGGCGTGCGATCATCGCGTTTGGCGCCTATATTATGTATGTTTTGCCCACGAGCGTCTTGTTAACGCGTGTGTAATGCGGCAGCGATCCGAAAGAGCAACCAGTCGAATGATGAATTCTCGACTGGTTGTACTCGGCGCGCGAACGATTCACATTGCTCGCAAAAATCCAAGATCGCACGCGTGCCGCGTACAAGCCGAGCTTGGCATGCTTGCACAGTCTTGAGCTTTTGTTGCGTCATGCATGACGAGCTTGCGTGCAAGGGAGGCTAGCATACGTCGATACGGCGCGTAATTCTCCGAGTAGTTGGTCGATAATTGCAGCTGGATCGAGCATTCCATAAATTCGTAATCGCGGTCCTTCTCTTTTATTTCTTTTTAAGGAAAAAAGTATAGCGTTTAAGATCGAATCTCTTGCATGTGCTCGTATAGTCGTTCGACCTGTCTGTCGACGATTTTTAACTTCACAGTGCAAAGGTCCCAGTGGTTTGAGCGTCGCACGTACGTACGACAGAAGATATAAACGAAAGCGAAACACAGCATGTTAAACAGAAGCCTATACATATCGCAGATACGAAGCAAATTTGAATTTCCAAGTGCACAGACTCGTGCAGCTCGCCCACGCACGCACGTATATACAATATAGGTACACAGAACAGTGTATACACTCGCTAAATACGCGCATACAGACAGCGCATGTATCTCGATGTTAAATCTGGAACGACGGGACGTATAATGTATTATATATAGTATGCAATGCGCTCTCGACTCGCGAGTTTTAAATTCGATATAAAGCAAACTTTCGTGAGCTTTTTATATCCCCAATTATATTACCAAACACCCACTGAGTACACAGTGCACGTACGTGAGCTTTCATAAAATTTCACGCGTCAGCTCGCTCATTATACGACAATGCTCATTGTTTATTATTTGCGCGCAATATCCGAAATTGATGCTTACAGCAGTGATAGGTCACCAAACAAAATTTTAATCGAGTGCCTGCAAACAGGCTATTGTGGCTCGAATACACTGGCCAACAACTCATGCATGATATCATAGTCAGTATTTACGAGCTTTATTTTCTCCGTGCCGCTGCTCGTCGTCGAGATGATTGTCCGTCGTATTAATAAACTTTATTATTATAACGCCAAAGTGCACTGCAACGCGCAATGATATCCTCCCTTTTCTTCCCTCCTTCATTTTGTCTGTGTACACTCGGCTCATCGTCTCGTGACGACATGTATACGATCGCGCCCGAATAACGGCTGCAGTGCACTCCTTGATTACAAAGTCGTTTAGCGACCGGGTGGCTAATAAAATGGCTAATGATCATTATTAATATTATTATTTCGTTGGCAAGGCCGTTTCCACACCGGCGTGTTTAGCTTTGCGCTTTGCGCTTAGTGAGACGTGTATATTTGCATATGCATTGCTAGATAAATGCAGCCAATTTCAAGCTCCTCTTTTTACGTTGTCTCATTTTCTTCTTTTCCCTCTCTCTCTCTCCCTATCTGTGATTGCTTTGGAGGAGAGAGAGAGGAAAAAAAGGAAGCCAGATAAGGGAGAAAGAAAAAAGTTGTCTACCAACCTAGGTGAAGGTGAAAAATAATATGAAGGAAACTTCTTGAAGGCAAAGTTGAATGAAATTAAAAAATTTGCTTGTAAAACACGCAGAGAGAAGTATCGCGTGTATCGACGGGTTCCATGTCCAAAATTGAACCTATCGCATACGCATTACGCACTGTTGTATGCGTATATATATGCGCTCGATATTATATGTGCTGAGCGCCCAACGCAAACTTGTTAATTCAATGAGACGAGCTTGCAAGCTCACGAGTATATATCGAGCTTTCAGCGTCGACGTCGACGTACATACACAATATATAAGCCAATATAATATACAAACGCGCTCGTGCGCGCGAGAGCTAGAAAATGAGAGAGAGAGACAGAGAGATCGCGCTTGGTAAAACTTTCTAGCTATTATAAATTACAACGCATTATGCATGCATGCATGTATGTGTACCTTAATGCTGCACGTACGGGACATACAGTAAGATGTATTAATAAGTTTCGAAAATAAGTTAAGTGATTCGAAGCACGAAAGCAAATACGTCTCGTAATTAGCCAAAAGCTTTTACTCGCAACACTTGTTAGCGACGAGTTTATGCGCGTATATAAATAATAATGTACACGCGGAAAGCGTCAAAGTTCGCAGAAAGAGAGAAAGAGAGAGAAAAATACATCGTTTGTGCCACTTTTTTCAAGTTTTACGGAATAAGTCGACAAGCTTTTGGATTTATGCCGTTGAAGTTTCTGCGATTTAACAAACGCTTAATGAACGTCGTACGAGTGCTTGCGGAGCATATATGTGCGTAAAAAGAGAGAAGGAGAGAGCTAGAGATGAAAAATCGATGAGTTGAACTTTGTACGAAGCCATTGTTGCTGTACCATATGATGAAGCTGCGAATCGGCATTGCGCCATCCGTACACCCGAATTTATATACACTAGACAAGAGAGATGCGACGCGCTCGTGTGCTCTGGTCTCTCTGGACGGCTGCTGCAGCTTTTGCTCTCTCACTCTTGTAAATTGTCAGAGGTCATTTGTCATTCGCGTGCGCGCAAGGTGACCTTTCCCCAACCGCTTTCATCGTCGACTTTCATAAGCGTACATATACGTACGTTTCTTTTTTTGTACCTCGCACAGAATTGACGATATTTAGCACAAGCCTATTGAGCATCGTTTCTTTTTGCCGCGTCTCGTATACAGCCACTACTCACATGTCCGACGAAATTTTCCACGTGCATGGCGTAAGAAGTAGCTGAAGAAGGAGAGGGATCTATTACCCCACAGGCCACCCAAGCTCCAAGTGTGTATACGTGTGTACGTGTGTGTATGTACATGTGTGACGTTATACTGCGAGGCGGTAAGTGAGCGAGCACGCGAGATGCAATCGCTTCTCACTCGCTCTCTCCAGCCGAGAGCTTTTATAACAACTATATGCAGGTAAACAGAACAGGCGCGTATCGCAGCCGCACACATGTATATTGCACTCGCGTTCACAGCTCTTGGCAGCTGTACACAGTAGCGTAAAAACGTTTCTGTCGTTGATGTGGCCCTTTTTCCCCGATTACGTATACATAATACAAACGCACGTCGATGCAAGAAAAATAATGGCTCTATTGCGTCAGTGCTATAGGAGGGTGGAGAGAACAGCAGCTCGGTTTTTTCATTTTCATAGAAAAACACGAGAACAATGGAGAGAGAAAAAAATTGAACTTTAATCGTGGGGTGAAATAAGGGTCGTTGCGGTAGGTTATAACGCAGAATGGGGCGCGAGGGAGGGTCTAATTTTCGCGGGAAATTATAAACTTTATACGTAGAAAAATGAGTAACAATTAGAGAATCGGCGATGATACATACATTAATGCGCGTGTATAATTTCATCCCTTTGTGCTAAACGCGCCGATGTATGCGCTGGCTGTACGACTCGCGCGCTTATAAATAATTGATCGACCTTATGGCGCGCGACGACGACGACGACGACGAGGCTCGCGTGTATGGAGTAATATAATGCCCGAGTTTGTGCATATATGTAAAGATTCGACGCTACGCGCGCGTTATACTTATGTATTACTTGCGGGCCGGGGAGTTTATTCAACTTCTCTCTTTTACGCCCACACACGGCAGCGGCGTACACGTACGTGCATATAAACTTTTGCGCCAGCTCGCGCACACAGAGTGTATAAATATATCACCCATGGACGCGTGCATATGTACAAGGCACACACATACACACACACACACGACTACACGAGGTACACACGGACTTGTGAATAAAACATACATGCGCCATCCATGAATATAGTTACCAACAACAAAGAGAGGGAGAGCGCACGAAGCTCGGGAACATTAAACTTTTATTCGCCGACTGACAAAAGGCGCGCGAGCGAGCGGCAGCCCTCGCTTCTTCTGCTTATAATTTACCCGGATCTTTATATCTGTATAGCAACTCGAGGATGTACGCGTTATATATTGTAGGAGACTCGGTAGCGCACGTACAGCCACCCACAGACTTTAATAAAACACGGGAATATTTGGCGCGCTCGTTCGCTCGGCGACCGGCCGCTGCGTGACCAACCCCTTTTCCGGCTCTCTCTCGCTCTCGGAGCTTTCATCTCTCTAAGCCAGCCTACCCTCGCCAGCCACGAGTATTTGTGTATACATAAAGTCTGCTTATAGCACTCACCTGTTCTCTGTTCAGCGGTGGCCATGGCTCGATGAAAACACTCGATTTTATATTACTATTTTCAACAAAAACTCCAACAAAACCGAACGAGCAATGTTTTAGATACAGCGCTAGATAAGCAGTACTGTATGCGAGAATCTTTAAACAACGATAGAGAATTATGCCTGCGATACGCGAGAGCTTTTTTATCTTTTGTCGAAAGCGATAAAAACTTTGCACTGCTGCTGAAGGCGGTGAGGCGCGCGCTACAGTTGTCAAACTATCGTCGATACGAAATTCGATTGACGCTCATCTCGGGGTAGAACGCGATTTCTCTCATCGTAGGCGATGTTTGGTCGAGAGAACGAAAGCAGAAAATTCCAGTGGCCAAGATCGAGCGTTGCTGCCGCTTCTGTTGTGACGCTCTCTCGGCATGCGGGAGTCGCGCAGCAGCACGACGGATTTGACGCGCGCGACCGCGCGTAAGTACCTATGTGCGCGTGGGTGCGTGCTCGCGTGTGCTTTCGGCTCGAAAGCTCGATCGAGACTGAAAGGGAGAACGGAGCGAGAGGCGCGCGCGCGAGACTCGAGCTGGCTTTTCTCTCCCCACAAGAGCCAGCTCGTGCCTATGTGTGTGCCTCTGGTAACCTGTTGGTACTCGCTCTCTCCGCCTGCCTCTCGGCGGTGCCTACGTACGCTGCGCGCTGCGTTGCGTTGCGCGGCGGCGTGGCAACTACAGCGCGACGGCGCAATATCACATCGGCATCGATCCTCTTTCCTTTTTCTCTCTTTCTCTCCCTCTCGCTCGGAGCTTCGACTCCTAGTCTCTCCCCCGTTTCTCTCGCTCTTGCTCTTGTCTGTTGCTGCTGCCGCCGCCACTGCCTTCGTGTAGTACGACTATACCCGTGTGTTATAGCCGCCTGACAACCCCATGAGCTTCCCTACGATGTCTTCTTTTCCTTTTTCTGCGTGTTCATCGTGCGCCAGGGGAGGGATGATGAAGAGGCCTCCGACAGGCGCACCACAACCCCGACAGAATTAGAGAAAAACTATTTGGGGCAATAGGTCTGCTACGGGGCTCGAATCAGTATACGTCTACGTCTATATGGAGGAGGAAAAATTTCTTTTTTCGTGATCAATGGAACTACCTCTACCAATAATAGGAGATGCATCGATATTGCTATATACTGCTAGCTACATAGACATATTTGGGTATTCAATTATCGATTGCAGCTGTTGCGCCCTCGTGTTGCCGAGCTGCAGCCCGATCCTCCTCCTTTCGCTCTGGCGGATTTTGATTAAATTGCACTTTCGAACGCCTCGGCAAAGTTCTCGATGGCAATGACGACGACGACGTTACGACTTTGTACACGCTTTCGTCGCAGACGTTTCTTCTTAGCCGAGTATGCATATAAAGCTAGGGTACATGTGCGTAAACGAAATTCGCAATTTAACTTTTGTCGATTCATCGAACGCGCTCGGCTGCACTGAAAACTTTGGCGTCGAGCGCGATATCTTTTTGACACGCGCGCCCGCCCATCCGCGCGCACTTTGGAAAAACTCTCAAGATTATCACGTGCTCGTCGCGAGTGAGCTTTTTTTCTTCGCTTCAGTTTTTCACCCGTATACGTTGCAAGCTGAGCAAAGTTAACGAAATGAAAATAAAAAAAAAGTGCATCGAACGTAGAGGGACAGCTAGAGAGAGAACGAGAGAGAGCAAACGAGAGAAACTTGCGATGCTGCAAGTGTAAACACGACAATACAAACGGCCGAAGAATGCACAGTCGATCGAATCATCGATTAGCGCCTTTGTCACAATTACGTTTGCAAGCGTGCAAGCTCTTGGAAATAAAAAGAGCTACAGATCGAACCTGTCGTTTTTTTCTTCCCTCCCTCTCTTTCTCTGCCCCTCTCTCTCTCTCTCTCTCTCTCTCTTTCTCTTCTCTTTCGAGTGAGCATCATCCCTCTCGCGTGAATGAACGTGGAGGATGATGTGCGTATATCTAACGCCGAATATGGGCAGCGATGCGCAGCGCAACGTGCGCGAGTATGTGTATTATGTAATATAAATCAACTATCGCATAATAACACGTACTGTATACGGTAGCCAAGCAGTACTGATTGTAATTTACGATTTGGGGAATAATGTATGGCTGTTGTTCGTGCTCAGCGGAATTATATCGACGGGCTCCTCATGAAAACGGATACGTCGAGGGACGATGGCGACGTCGTCGTTTATTATATATATACATGCCTATATGTGGAGCGCTCGCATACACAAGGACGACACTTTAGGTTTATAGATTTTCTCGGACCATTGGGAAGCTTTTGATTGAGCCATATACTCGAGAGACATAAAAAAAAGCGAATAATAAAGAAAGGAAAAAGATCCGCAGCTGCCCGCTGCTGCTGATCGTCGACCTAAGTAATTGCGCGCGATTAGATTGAAACGTTGTTATAGGCCTTATCGGCCTGCTGCCTATGCGGAATGCCCGCATGATATACATCGAGTTTTTAATCAAGTGTTTTTCGGAGCCACGTCGTGTAGCTGCAGAAATTGGAATTCTATCGATTTATCGTTGTAGTTCGCGCGCGCGCGCGACCGACCGACCGAGCTTTTTTCGGATCATCGATGAAATCATATGCGGCTGGCAATCGTCGCTCGAGCTTTTGGATCGTAAGCGCCGCCACTGCTTGAATTGTTTGCCGCAGCCACGAAGCGAATATAAATACATGTATACTGCAGGCGAACGCGACTAGTGTGTAAGCGATGATAATTTGAAAAATGGGCCTGCGTTTCGCATTTGTTAAGTCTCGCAGCCACTATAATACGCGCCGTGCGGTCGCCACCACCGACAACATAAATCATCTCACGAGCATAATACACAGGCGTGTTTATGATATTTTACACTTTTGAATTCATCGAACGCTATGCATGTATTTTCCACGCTCACACGAATAAACGACGCTTTCGCATGCGCTATTTCATTTACAAATACACGATGAAAGTAATATACCTATATACACGAACCTAACAATGCCGCAAGATTTTAATTGTTTTCGCTCGTGTTTACACTAGTAAAGCGAGAGCTTTTCTCGATACCACAATGCAACACACTGACACTCGGGTAGCAAGTTTATTAAAAGCTTGTATAGGGTCTCGGTGCTAGTACAAGGGTTGTTTAGTTCACACGCTTTGCAAATTTTCAATTACACACTGGATACAAGGAGACGCCTCTTTGCTACGCGTACAATGTCCTGCGTTTACTCTGTATCCCGCTGCTTACGAGCTCACGAGAGAGAAATTCTTTTTCGAACGTGAACCGATATTTGGTACTGGTTTAATCAGCAGCGATCAAATTATGTAAATAGTGCAGTCACTTCGTTGCATTGTGTTTAGTAGACATATTTCAACTTACGCGTTTCATACAAAAATAATCAGAGCACCTTGCAACCTCGTAGTTCTCGCAACTTTGGGCGTAAATATTCAGAGAATGAAGTGAAAAGTTAAAAAACGACAACGTTAAGCTGCAGTTTATCACGTTTCGATATTTTTGTGTGCCAAAACGACTTAAACATTTACGTAAAAAACGTCGGTGATATTTTTGAAATTTACGACTTACAAAATTTATGCGATCGACAAATCCTTAGTTATAAATTTATAACTATTATTTTGGTCAGTGATCTATAATTTTAGTTGCATTTTGAACAATTTTCAACGGCTCAAGAATTGTACCTTCGCAATAAGAATATTAAGATTATTTTTGAAAGCACAAACCGGAATGAAACATTGCATCAGATATGCTTTGCCTGTCGTAATGTACAAGGTGTTGCAATACCACACGATTTTACGAACGACATCAATGGTTGAGCTTTAATTTACGTGGGACATTTTTGCTAGTTGCGCAGCTTTTTTCACATTATTTTTGAAGAAGGTTGGCCGACTAATGAACAAAAACACACGCGAGTCATATTTTCCAAGTTTTAGTTTGAAATTAGCTCGAGCTTGCGAGCGAACCTTTTCTCGAGCTCATTGCATCATATATCTAAATGGTCGACTTTTTGTCGCATAAAAAAATTTTAATTTCACCAAAAATTGTAACTGGTGCGTGGGCATGTGAAAACTAATTTCTGGTACGATATTGCTAAAAATGCATAGTTCATGAAAAATTGATTCGTTTGCGCAAGCTATTTTGTATATGAGTTACAAAAATGCGTCAGACTATTTCCAAAATTAAATTTTCTTAGCCCTTCAAATACTCGTTCACCATTATTTTTTTAGAATTATAACTTCATAGAATATATTGAAAAGATAAAAACTGCATATTATTTTGATTAATTTTGCATGGAACGAATGATGTCAATTGAATCATGTCAAATGAAAGATAACTGCTTTGTAAAATGTTTTTGTTTCAACATTAAATTATCGTATAAAACCTATAGATATCAATATTGATAGTCAGTTCTGTTAAACATAACATGCTGACAACTCACAAAATTCTAAAAATTATTATTATCTTCGTAAATCTGAACACGTGCAAGCTCGGTGTTATTTTCAGTAGTTTGCTATATTTTCCTGCTAGATTACTGAGTTCAGTGAAGAGAATTAGGATGTCAATCTGAATTATGTAGTCAATAAAAGGGAGAAAACAAAATTACATCATATAACTGATAGTAATGATTCAATGTAACGTCAAACTATACTGAAGTAGCAACTATACAAATGCACTCGACGGTAATAGCATACCACCTTTGTACCTAGCTATCAATGAGAAATACCTAGGAGTGATCGAAAAATCATTGAAAATCAACTACTTCCTGTGAACAGTTTGAAACAAAAAAGCAAAAACAACGGAGTACTTTTACGAATTATCTTCGTGTTCGAGCGCGATCCGAGCTATTCGACCAATTAGCAGAAGTTAATTAAACTACTTTCAAAGTACAGCGCCCCGAATGACTCTGTGTATTTGGAGATTACTACTCTTCTCTCTTCGTAATTCGAAACTTGTCGAATGTGCAAATATCGAGAAAAATTGAAAACGACGCTGTTTTATTTAAAAAATGTCAAAATAAATTGGATTAAATTTCACGAATTTAACAAATTTTTAATCTATCCTGCCCATTACAACTAAAATATTATTTTTTTGATAATTGGTCTCCACTTACTCAATCTATGACTACTATTATTGTGTTTAAAATTTTTGAAATTTAATTAATAATAAATTCGCTTAATAATAAATTAATAATAAATTAATAATCAAATCGCTCATAAAAAAATAGGGTATCATAGAAAACAATTAAATTAATGAAAAGCTCAAAATAAATAACGCAGCAGACGCTCTTTGTTTGTTAATTTTTAATGAAAATATTTCCAACGTTAAAATATAGAATTTTATTTTAACTTTACATTGATTTTCAAAACTTTTTTGACGTTTAATATACTGAAGTGTAGAGATATACTTGTTTTAACGAGCAGTGTATAACATTTACGTTTGTTTATTTTTTTTTGTATAACCTTGTTTAAAGAACGAGGTAAAAAATTAGTCAAGTTCAATGTCCACAAATGTGAATGTAAACCTAACATGAATGTCGACACAGAACTGAGAGGTGATGATATTCGTGAAATTTACGCGTGGTTGGATGAAATTCCACTTTCCAGACCAAAGCGCAATGTGACGAGAGACTTTTCTGACGGAGGTAATCGAACTCGTTTTATTGCTCTTGTTTTGCATACTTTTTTCTCAATCTCTTTGATTTTTAGTTTTAATGGCTGAAATATTGAAGAGGTATTATCCAAAAATTGTTGACATCAAAAATTATATACCCGCAAGTAATACTATGAATAAAATTGATAATTGGAGCACTTTGAACCGAAAAGTTTTTCCAAAAATTAACATGAAATTAAGTCCAGAATTGATAAAAAGACTAGCTCAATCACAACCTGGAGTTATAGAAAGAGTTTTATATGAAATCAGAACAAAAATTATCAAAGATTGCAATGCAGACAGAAATGCCTTATTCAAAGATTGCGAAGAAGGTTGTATTATTGGTTTAAAATGAATAGCTTTTAAGAATTCTTTTAGTTATAATTTTACTTATAATCATGTTTTTATGAACATTAGAGTTGGATGCTTCAAATCCTGAAGACTCACTGAATCAAATGGTACCTCGTAAAGTTTTTATAAAGCTCAAAAAGGAATCAGATGAAAAAACAAATACAATTTGTGCATTGCAGAAAAGAATTGATCACTTAGAAACTATGCTTGCATTCAAAGAACAACAAATTGAAGATTTAACTGCACAATTAGTATCAAGCTTTGATAAAATGTAATTTATATGCAATTTAATTTATATTATCAAGCATGGATATTGAAAATCTGTAATGAATGTATGTAAAATCACCAAAAATTCATATTTACAGCTTAAAATTTTATATATTTTATCCTTAGTTATCAAGTAAACATTATTGTCTATAAAAATAATTTTACATACATGGTTTTTAATTCTTTATACTGCGCAGAAAGCTGCAGTAACTTAAAAAGTTATATCGCTGCCCTCATACTTGGAGGGGATACAAGTATAACACCATCTCCTCTCACGAATAACATAGGGATGGTTCTTTTTGTGGTACGATACACCTCTTCGTATGTCTCCTCATCAATTTCTATAGTTGTCACTGTTTCTTCTACTTCTCCGAGTACCATATTCAGATGCTGATCATATGCCTAAAATATAATACTTGTTAATGATTTGTAATTTATAATCTTTGAGGTAAATATTTTTAATAACTCACGTGTAATCGACCTCTGAGCTCTCTTTCATTCCTCATTTTGACGTAAATCCTCTCGTCTAAACTGAGTCTGATTAAATCTAGCGGCTCTTTGACATTGATAGCCGGTACCTATTCATACATTTGAGGTTACTTTAGGTTTTTTAAGCAAATAGTTTCGGTAAATTGTACAATTTACAAAAGTTACTCACATTTTCAGCTTCGTCTGCCATGTTTATAAATGAATAAACTTAAAAATTGTTGCTTACGTCAAATAAACGAGCAAGTGTAAACAAATAATTGCGTCCTATCACAACAATGCAATAGAATGTATACACTCGCGTAGAGAAATATGAATAGCAGGCGGCAGACGTAGGTGTTTGGCGGCTTGATGGCTGAAGCATGAGAATTGAGGTGAGAGGTGTTCACAACCACGATAATGAATAGACAAAGTTTAAAGCTCGTTTCATACTTGATTTTGCAAATGATAACATGCAGATTTTATCAATTCAGTGTCAATCATTTATTTCGATACTAAAAATTACAATGCTTTATTGAAATAATAATAATTTTTCATCAATTGGATAGTTAATGGTTTTGGTAATATTTTTAAGAGTTCATTAGGAGGTAATTTGAAAATTCGTCTTACCAAGTAAACGTTTGTTTCGAACAGTATCTCATTAATTTTGAAAACAAATAAATTAATTTAGCTGGTTGATTGTAGGCATAACACGGAAAATTCGGAAAATTCCTTCTCAGCCATCGGCGCATCGGTAAAAAAGCGATCCAGCGATCCAGCACCTGCTTCGAAGTCGCTTATTATTCCGCATACAGTGAATTTCGCGAGCTGCCGTGGAGCGCGCTATCGGCCAGCTGCGGCGAACATTCGAAGCTCCGCGCGAGACTTCTCTGCAATTTTTATCGTGAAAACGGGAATGGCTGTCGGTCTCTTTTGCACTCGCGCATAACTATATACCTACGTGTATAGCGGCGTATACTGCAAAGTGTGTGTGTGTGAGTGCATGTGTTTGTAAGTAGCGTGCGATACCGCCGCTCTCGGTTCGGCTGCAATGCAACATTACGTGTATGAGTGAACGGCGCGACTCGCTCTCACGAGCTCTCGCAGAAGCACAAGCAGCCAACAGCAGCAGCAGCAGCCGCAGAGAGTGTAAGTCAGCAGCAGCTCTCGCGTATATATAGTTGCTGCGGCGCGCGGCGTACATGTACACATATATCTCTGCGTGTATACACACACCAACATAGCAGAGGCTCCCATATAAACTCGATAAACGCCATTTTAACCCAACTGTGGAAGTCTTTGGCTGTCGCGACTCGTGCTGCGGCCTGCGAAACTCCGGACTCTGTGTTTGTGTGCGTGCAGCTTTGCAAGTGTATGTAGTGTGTATATACTCTGTTGGCACAGCGAGCTGCAGCGCGCGGCTAGCGGTCAGTTTACGGTGCTCCGAACTCTCTCGGAGACGTCGCAGACGCAGTATACAGTGCGTGTGTGTCTGTCTATGTGTGTGTGCTGGTGCGCGAGTGCACAACATTTTCCGCACCGTCTGCAGAGAGAGAGCGAGACAGTCGTGCCGCGACCCGCCGACGAGGCCTTAACGAGGCCTCAACGAGGCTGACGAATACACGTCAACGGTGATCGTTGCATCGTCCAGTTATCGCACGCGTGAATTATAATTATCGTTTATCGGCGAGCTGCTGGTGTCTATGCAAAAGAAGGGAGTCGTGTTAACAGTGTTTTTGTCTCCCTCTCTATTCTCTCTATCTCTCTCTCACACTGGTGATTGTACACATAGACGTCCTAAGCAAGGATGTGAGCGAGCTGCCAGTTATGTGTTGCTGCGTCTGCTGATGTTGGTCGGTAGCAGTTGCAAGCGAAAACTCCTTGAGCATATACGTGCCTCTCTCGCTCGCTGAGAGAGCTCGTCGCCTATATCTTTCTTTCTACGCGTGAACGCGAGTGCGTATTATATCTCTCTTTCTCGTTCATCGACTGTGCGCCTTTGTGTGATATAACGTGTGCCTCTTTGCGCGTGTGTATGTGTCAACAATCGGCTCAATCAAATCGTAGTCGGAGAAAGCCGAGAGCGAGTAAAACTCCGTAAAGGCCGAAAAAGCTCCTCGCTCGTATATAATACAACTACATATACACAACGTAGTGTCAGTGCGAGTGCGTACATAGATGCCTCTCGAGCTATGTTACAGCCGGTGCTGCTGCTGGATAAGCTGCACGGCGCTGCCGGCCAATATGGTGAGTAGTACTACGATACACGTCTATTTCCAGGCTTCTGTGCGATATTTACGTTCTTTGCTACTATCTTACTGTCATACACGTACGAGCCTGTGTTGGGGTAAATTTTACATATGAAAAATACGGATGCACGAATGCGTACTCCAAATTCGTGCAAAGGCGGCCTCCTCGCTAACTCGCCCGACTCCGTGTATACATGTAGACGTGAAGTATGAGTAAGTGTGCGTGTGTACGTGCGTTTGTGTATGCGAGAAAAGAGAGAGAGACTCGAGTTTTTATTCGCAACGCCCACTTCCTCGTTCGCACAGCTCTCGTGCGCTTATGCCCACGATATTTATGCATTGAGCATCTGTCCGAGTGCGACGAAATTCGCTGATTAATCCTTTGGGAGGTGTCGATGCATTTCTCGGCTTCTCGCGCGTTACTTATGACCGATGCAACGATGTATCGAAGACCACTCGGCTCGAATGCATATTCTATATATATTTTGCGCTGCGTGCCCGACGACGACGACGACATATCCTTGAAAGAGGGCAGGGCCGTACGGTTCGTCCGCGTGTGCGCGAACCGCGCGGCATGCGATATACGTATATATTCATTCGCGCACACACACGCACACAGTCAGCTCGTGTTGCCCTGCAAAAGAGTATTCATTTAATAATTCCATGAATTATTCGACTAGATGCGTCGCCGCCGCGGCCTCTGTGTTCTCTGCACGCGCAGTAAATACTCGTATACTTGTCCGCTTTTTCATCGTGCTCATAGAACGTCGAGAGGAGCATAATAACGATCGCAATGAGTAGGCGTGATTGTACGAAAATGTCTATGTGTACGATACGAATAACGTCTAGTCGCTACTGCTGCTGTTTGCCTGTCTGTGTGAATATATATCGCTCTGTCCGAAGGGGGACAACGCCGATGTGGGAGGTACGTCTTGTTTTCCGTGCGACACAAGTTCGGTGATATACTTATAAATATGAATAAAAAATCAGCTGCTGCATCAAAAGTTATAGTTCAAAATATCATGTCATTGGCTTGAGCTGTAAAAGAATGCGTTGTTGTCGCGTTGAATAATCGAATGTTGTCCAGTCTGCGCGTGCAGCACGTTTACGATGTGTAGGCAACAGTAGCAACAGCAGAACGGACAATTTTGCATGATGGAATCGCGCGTGTGGCACTCGCATACAAACGCTTACACATATAAGGCACGTAAATACACGCAAGATAGCGGATGATTCACGTTCTCTCAAACTGTCGCAGTAGTATTCATAATAACGCATAAATATACGCAAGAGTGTGTGTGTGCATCTGTATGTTTGCGTGTAACTGCTGCACGAACTTAAATATTCGCGTTTTACTCATCTAATGCAACGAACAGAAAAAAAGATGCACGGAGAGCAAAAAATATTATTCAAGTTTCTAGGCAGCTGCTTTTCAAAAGACTGCTTTACACGTCTGCATGTGCACTACATATAATACTCGACGACGAAGACGATGGTGTTTTGTTGTATTCAGGTCGCGTGGGTGAAATGACCTTTTTTATTGTAATTCTCCTTTTTTCGTGTTGCCGTGCGAATGACGAAAAGAAATTTTTATCTGCGTTTTAATCATCTTTGGTTGTTCGTTGAAATTTTACGCGAATTAAATGCATTGAAAAATTTACGAGTTAACTGAGGTGCGTGAAATTCTCGAACTGACGGCTGAAGCTTTCGCCCTTTAACTCATAGAAGAAGCGAAAAATGAATTAAACGTAACTCATACCGTGATTATTTTCTTCCTCTTCCTCTCTTAAATGTACAAAACGCTGTAGTAGAGTGAGCTGATTACATCCAAACGATTCATTCACGACTATGCGTCATTGCGCCATTCTTTATCTCATCGAGCGAGTAAATAAGTTTTTTACCAGATTTTTCATCTCTGAATTTACTGTCTGGCGCGGCAAATGTATAAGGACAAGATGCATTGTCATCATTTTTTTCAATCTCTTGTCCTCAATATCGCATTTGAGAGTTTAACTGTTGATTTCATTGTAATGCGTATTAAAAATAGAGGTTGTCCATTGCTCCGAACGAGCTTTAAATTCATATTGAAACGTTTGACCTTACTTACTTGCAGAATGCTTCATATCGATTTTTGTGCGCCATTATTTTGAAATAAAAGTAAGCATATCGCTATATTTAGAAGACTTGAAGATTCGTAACGAGAGACGAGCGAAAAAGGAGAATTCACGATTGTGTCGACGTACAAACGTACATTGCAAACAATAACTCGCGACTCGGAACCTGTGAATCAATAAATTGTATATTATACTCATAACGATACGATAAGACAATTATCATGCGTCGTCGTGGTTAGTATCGGTAGGCGACTTTTGAGCATAATCGAAATTCGATAAAATATGTCAGTGCCTGGTCAGCGCTAGGTTATTATGGTGCCGCGTAGAAAGATAAGTACTACACTACGAATGTTCTGAATTCGAGTCTTGCGAAGTAGAGAAAGCTCGCGTATGACGAAATGTAGTAGGCTATTGATTTTGAAAACAATTTCTAACTGTGAGTCGACATATAAGAGGCGATGTTACAGAAAAGACAAAATCTCATTTTGATTTTACTCGCGTGTATGCATTAATGAAACATCAACTTGAAATAAGTACTCACAAGCCATGTGTTACTTCATTCCTTCGGGTGTATTCACGAGTCGCGTGTTATTTCACTCGTTCGCGTAAATAGTCAAAAAACAACTGACTGATCGTTTTTGATCTCAAATTACTTTTTCGTCCTAAACTTTTGCATGCTAAATTTAGCAGATACCCATAAGCGCGCTTCTTTATCCGAGTACCTTCAGTGGCAACGCGCGCTGCTTATTAAAACTCCTACGAACTCCGATCTACCGCAATATATAGACGAAAGCAGAAAGGAAGCTAAAGATGCGCGTGTAGAGAAGCCAATTACGATGATTCAAAGTTGCAACCTTAATTGGCATTTGCGAAAAAGGGCCAGAGAGAGAGAGAGAGAGAGAGAGAAAGAGAGCAGCCGCGGGGCTATAGAATTTTGAGGGAGCCACAGCTGTGCTGCCTGTCGGTCGGTCGGTCGATCGTTCGCCGGCCGGCTTGATTATATCGTGCGCTTCTATTCTCTATCTTGTGCGTGCGCCCCGTATACGTGTACATAAGTGTAGGGGCCTAGTATTTTTCACAGCTTCCGCGCGATTCAGATGTAATCAACGACAAGTAGATCAGGTGTTAAAAAAAAAACACGTAAATTTTTTGTGTGGAAGAATCAATTATCTTTTCAGCTAAATCGAATGTACAGAAATCGTTCGATTTTCATGCGCTAAGCGAAACTATGAGAGCGTGGCCGAATACACCCGCACCAAGCACGACCATATCTCGCTCTCTATCTCTCTCTCTCTCTCTCTCTCTCTCTCTCTCTCTCTCTTTCAGTCAACCCCACGTCTGACCGTCAACTGCGCATTGAACTCGATTCGCCCCGCCGTCTATATAATAACCTACATATATGCTGTACGCGCTAAATCCATCGGAGTGAAGCCAATCAACGCGCCTGTGTATGTGTGGGGTCTTTATTCCCTGACTAAGCACGCGAGTTTACACATGTTCTCTCAATGCGAGTACCAATTTTCTGGCTTTCTGCAATATTCCGCGCGTCCGCATAATTCATCCCGCAAAATGGCTCGCTCTCTGGCATCATCGCGCCTTCGCCGAGAGAAGACTCCCTTTCTCATTATCCGCACTGCGCTTCTCATCTGCGTTTATTATAATCTCGATATCCATCCGGAGCTCTATAAGTATAGAGATATATACTCCGTGTCTGTTGTGCCGCGCGCAACCAGAGATATTTCATACAGAGCACGTCGTGTATACGTTTCCGTTGTGTTGCCGCTGCATCTCTTCCTGCGTCATCGATTTAACGTGCACGGCGGTCGATCATTGTTTTTTTCTGTCTCCGTTCCACGCACTTGAATTTTTCAAAGTGCGCAACGATGACGGCCTTTTTAGTAATCTGAGGGCTGCTGCGGGTGCACGATCGAGACTTGCGGGACAGCTCATTTTACAAAGATTCTTGTGCTAGCAAAGAGCGAGAGAGAGAAAAATGTCAGCTCAGGCCTCGCTATTGTATCAAGTTTTTGCGTCGTGCGCTTCTTTTCCAATCGATTACATATACAATTAAGAAAACTTATATTATTGGCAATAAATTCGTAAATAACACTTGAAATAAAAGCGTCACGTAATTCACGTAATCGAAAGTACTCAAAGAGACACTTCATTATGAAACAACGCACTCCGCTTGTGGGGAATGTCATTAGATCTGGTATTGGTGATAGGAGGAGAGAAATCATTTTTGATATTATGTACGGGGGAACTGCGGTTACTGAATTGACAAGCATAATAGTTAGCTGGAGGGGTTATTTAAAATGTTCAATGGCTAATTTATTCTGTTATATTTGAAACCATTTTTCAAAGCACTTTACATCATATTTTTTCCTCTTTGCTTGAAAAAGTGTATTTTTGAATTGAAAATTATGCCTTATGATAATTGATAAATATTTTTGTTGCATAAAAAATGCAAAAAATGCATAAACTGTAGAATACATGGATCTGATTTATCATTTTTCTGTGCTACATAATGAACTCGTGAAAAAAATTTAAATTTTTATGGTAAGATAGAAAGCGAAAATATACTATTATTCATAAAAAGATTTTAATTGCATTAATATAATTGTTTTTTGTAAATAGGTTTTAAGATACTTTTACATAAAATTACTCTTTGCAGATGGCGATGAACATTATATCGTCGCCCCAGCGCAGGAAGGTATCTATTTCCAAGCTGTAGCAAGAAGAATACTTACTCGCGCGCTGAGGCAAAAAGGTATCTAACTCGAGCGCAGCGGCAAAAAGGTTCTAATTCAAGCGAGAAGCAAAAAAGTAGCTAATTCAAACGAAGTGGCAAGAAAGTTTTGACGCGCTGAATTTAGGTTGGCAACGGAGCCGTAAATGATAAAATTTTGTTTTGTATTAGAGCAAAAAAGAGGAAAAACATTTGAGCTAGTGTAATGATTTTCATTCATTTTTAAGGCGAGCAAACAAATCAATCTCGCCGCGATTTCGACTCAATTTGCCACTTATAGAGAACTTTGTATGTTATAAAAGGAAAGTAGAAGTTATCGGCTTTACATAGCTTTGAATTAAATGTTGAATGTTGAATGTTGAAATAAAATTTTATCATTTACGGCTCCGTTGCCAACCTAAATTCAGCGCGTCAAAACTTTCTAGCCACTTCGTTTGAATAAGCTACTTTTTTGCTTCTCGCTCGAGTTAGATACCTTTTTGCCTCAGCGCGCGAGTAAGTATCCTTCTTGCTACAGCTTGGAAATAGATACCTTCCTGCGCTGGGGCGACGATATGAAAAAGCGAGATACATAGGTTCAAGTGCGAAAAATTAAGTCAGGTGTATCTAGCGTGAGAACTTAAGGTGCAATACTAGATATACACGCGCTGATACACTGCATGACTACGTGTGAATATATTCATATAACTTGCTTGTTCGGACTTTTTTATTTACATGCTCGCATCAAGATTTAAATGTGATAATAGTTTAGTAAAATCCCATCTGATTCGCTCCTTTATAATAATATTGAAAAAAATACAGTGATGTTTCAAGTATATAAAGTTTAAAATTGTTAATTATACTTTTTAGTTATAATTAAAATGGTTTTCTTCATACTTTTATGATACAAAAAGCTAAAAATTTACCTGTAAAAAAAATTTGCTAGCACTAAATACGAATCGTCGTTGAGATAATTTTCTCAGATTACTCGTGTTGTTTCAAGATAAACGTTATAGTGACTTTATGCTACAACGTAAAATGATGTATGATGACTACAGTATACTATTTGTAGGGTGTTGCCATTATAATCGCTGTTGTTTTTTTTATCGTGTTATAAGTGCTTGAATGTAACATTCTTGCACCAAAATTCAAGTGGAAATTGTTGTAAAATAAGATTCCTTCTCAATGCTATTGATGTATTATCATTAGTAATACAGAACTTTGAAAAAAATAACAAAGGTCTTGGTATATTATTTGTATATTAAGGTCTTTTGAGGTGGCTTTATACTTTGAATGATTGAAGACAAGATCTAATAAACAATTTGACGAAATTTTAACACTAGTTGGTAACTCTCTTAAATGCAAAACTACTTCATTTGTAAACAAACTGCGTCAAAAAGTTTATCAACTATTACCTTTCAAATAAAATAAAAAAAGTAGAACTTGATGACCGTTTTGAGAAAAATATTTAATGACCAAGTGAAAAATTATGTGTCGGAGAGATTAGCCGATGAGTAATAGCTCTTAAAATAGGGAGCATTGACAATAGATCCTACCTGACGTAGAACCTTTGTCATATTTTATAAATGGCTTCTTATATTACATGTTTTTGACGTTACATATTTTATTAAATTATTTCCCGGCTTTACTTATGATAATGTTTAAATACTCTGCAAAGCGGCAAATTGGTTGTGGTGTCTCCTGAGCTGCAAACACGCGGTTATGAATCTTCAAATTTGTACTGTAATTTTTATAAGTATCGAGCCACTTTAAATAGAGACATTCATTAACATATGCATCGTTTTGACTATAAAAATATATATGCTAATGCCACATGGTACTGTACACGTGCAAAAAGTCAACTATACATTTTAAAGGTTTCTTTTTCTTATTCACCTGCACCCATGAATAACATACGCGCATGCTATTTTTTGCGGTTGAATGCTTATTTGTAGGAATGTATGTCTATATACTTATTATATGGACTATACAATTTATTTTGTAAAAACACTTCTAGTTATGATCAAATCGCTAATCGCTTATGCTTTTTAAATTTAGCTTTATTTTTCAAATCTTTTTGCTGAAAATACATTCATTTAAAATAATGTATTATAGATTTTAAGAAATTTTATTTTTTAGTTATCATTTTGATCAGCATAAATAGTTCTTTTTTGTTTTATTGTTCGTCGGACCAATAAAAAGTGTGTTGAAATTTTGAAGAGAAAATGATTGTTTTTGATTATTGTTTAACCTCAAAAGGCAGAGTAAACATACGCAATGTACTTATAGAGATGAAAACCTATCATATATTCAAAATTCCATTCTATTTCGAATACTGGTTTTGCCCCTCACTATTTGACAATGTATCTAGTGTCTGCGGACAAAAGATAGCATATCTTAATTAAAATCGGTATGTTACTCGTTCTAGAATCTGTTATGAAGATGTACCTTAAATTCTTTTAATGATATACGTTTGAGTCTACTAATCTGGTGTCCATATATTTTGTGACTGAGTTAATTAATTTATCATTTAAAATGTCCATGCTTACACAATCGAAATTAAAAAACAATAACGTATGAAACATAAAAAGAGAAATTGATACAGCTCCCTCTGTATATGATTTTATTGGCGCGCGGTGTACATTCCTTTCCGGAAGTATACAATCGCGATGAGGGAAAAAAGACACGAAGTCAGGCAAAAGATCTCCTCGAGCGTGACCCAAGTGTACGTAGAATATGGCTTACCTCCACTGTAGGCAAGATAACATTTTCCCTTGTTGATGCCTGCATATATCCGCGAAAGAGTAAAAAGAAAAGAAAATATTATGCTCAGTGCAGGACGCGCGTGCGGATAATATATATAGGTTTTTCTTACTGTGGCATTGATATTTCCTTTTCTCTTTTCTTCCGTTTTTGTGGTTTTCCTCTGACATTTTATAATGCGCACTCTTGTTATAGATGTTAAGTCATAGAGTTTGTAAAGTTATGATACGAATTAATTGAAACGGCTGTACCATCAAGAATGAATGCGCAATTTTCACCTGTAACTCAGTTTACTTTAGTCTGATTTGAAAAATTTCTTCATAACATCTTTTTCAGGAATAAAACTAAAATTGGAGTGAATCTGCCATTTAATTTAGTTTGTATTTAATTATTCATATAATTTTCAACGTGTTCGTTTTTCTACTCATAAAAACATGTAATTACGTAAGGTTTATCCTGAATATCTGATTCAGACCAATTTTAACAAATTGAAACAAATTTTTGTTACAAGGACGACGATACGATCTGTTTAAATCTCAGCTAATAAGCTTCTATTGAACGTTTTAGCATACTTTTACTTTTGTCGAACAAACTTTAGTTAATATATGTTTTTGCGAGCTTTCAAAATTTTTTCCTTATTCGGGACAGTTTTAATCTATTTTTAATTAATATTCTAGGTATAAAAGATTAGGAAAAATTGGGTCGTAAGCAGTTTTTTTTGTGCGACAACTCGTTAGCTTCTTGCTCGAGCTTACATTATTCGAACTCTCTTTTGTTCATGCATACATACACATGTACTCGTGCACGAACGCTCACTTGAGGCCTTGCGGTTTTTCATGTATAGTATAGAAATGAGGGAATAACACGTGTAAGAAGAGCATCTATGCAAATACGCACTTAAGCGGGCAAGTTTCTCTAAAAAATATACAAGCATTATTTTTCATGAGATTCCAGGTGAATTTTCCAGTTAGTAATTTTTTTATGTCAGTGGAACGAGAGACGGCTCTGTAGTTTCAGAATTACCAGTTGCAGCAGCTTTGCTTGGAAAATAATTTTTTTTCGCTAGTTCAAAGACCCTAAAAACATAAGCTTAAAGTTGAATTTAACGGCGTACAGTTGCTTTATTGTAATAGCTTGCAAACAATAACGTGTTTTAAAAACACTTCATTCCTCATCTTACGAACTATCGACATCGAGCTTGTCACAGCCAAAGTAAACGGCCTCATGAGTGCCTGTACGTATATGTGGGCACTCGAGACTTCATTATTCGCAATTCTCTCACTTTCTCTTACTTATCCGTAAGATCATCTTCGCTTTAGATTGTTCAAATTATTTTCCTTTGTAAAAAGTCTTACCATAATTACATTAAAATGCTGGTATATATCGACATTATTCTTTTTTATTATGTTAATTGATTAATTTTACTTTTTTAACACTCACTTTTTATTAAAAAATATCAAAACCAGTGTAAAAATTGAAAAATTCTGCCTATACTTTTATTCTTTAAAAATCTAAGTAGCTAATCAGGAAAATATTCAAAATATTATTGTAAACATTCATATTCATACAAGCTCTGATATTATTATGCATCAATATTTTTATACGAGCTTTTAAAAGTTGAAAAAAGATAAAATAATTTTCTGACCTCGACGCGATCGACTGAAGATACGCATCTCCTTGCGAAAGCAAACAACATATATATACGCATGCGACGACGAATGAAAGAAGCGAGAAAAAAGAGAATAAACAACAACACGAAAAGGCGGACAAATTACGGTATTCGCGTTGCGCGCCTTGGTATATACTGTACAAAAAGGAAAAGACGTGTGCGTATAGATGTGATGTGCGTGTGTGTGCGAATAAATGTGCTCGAGTGGGTGAGCTCGGTGCAGTACCTATCACGTACACACACATGAGCCATTCGTACACACATGTATACCGCGTTGCGCTACCGCGCCTCCTGATCTTGTAATACTTGCGAGTTCGTTCACACGTTTACTTTGCGCGTGTGTATATGTTTGAAAAAGCCGAAAACTGATGACGCGTCTGGATTTTTAGAATAAGAAACACTGCGGATCTAAACTTTGCCAAGTTCTAAGTGCAATGCAGTTCTTTTTTTGCTGAAACGCAGTTTCATAGTTAAATACTATCAATCAAGAATTTTGATGCTTTATGTGATTTTCGGATAAGCACGGAAGAAAATTAATTCACGTGTTTATTATCATGATTCATGAAGAGCATTTGAGGTTTTGATAAATCGTATGGCGACTTTCTCTTATCATAATAGGTGGTTAATTTTACATAAAAATAACTAAAGTTAGGGTCATTGTAAGCTTTTTTGTGATATTACTATTAAAACACGAAGAATTGTTCCCGAAGCAAATTTATTATGAAACAAGTATTAGACTTTCAAATTTTTTCTATACGTCTACTTTTAAAGAAAAGAGATGATCAATGCGATGGCCATGGGATGTTATAGTAAACTGATAACTTTTATTGATAAGCATAAAGTTTCGAAGATGAAAAACTCTCATTTATTTTTTTTTTCAATTTGATATTTTCAACCGTTATTAATTGACAGTTTTATTATATAATTTAAAAATTTCAATAAGTCGAAATTCTGATTATGTAAAATGTATTTTGTCAATTAAATTTCGAAGTGCTTTCTAAATAATCATCAAATATTTTAAACATTTAGCTTGATAATCATTGAATGTTATTACTTTAAATGTTATTTATCAATTAAGGTTTTCTCAATTATCAATATACACGAAACATCTATTACGTTCCTTTAAAAAATTACACATAGCTGTGATTTTTACTATACAAAAAAATACCAATTGGGCTATGAGAGTTGTCAAGAGGCATAATAATAAAATAGTTGTAACCTTACTCATGAATGCTATTAATACCAGTTCGTAACAATGAGTGACAATTGATACTGATTTATTTGTTACGACAATTATCGATCTAACATTTCCTTGAAGATGGATCATATCGGTGAATATTATTTCTGCAGTTTAACTTTTTAAATTGTTCAAAACTTCGAGCTTCAACGCTAAACTTTCTCGAAGAATTATTATTATTATTTTAAATGTACGTAATCCATATCAAAACATTTGTTAAAGCAGGGCTGAAAAACTTTCATGTAGTATCGTTTCTACCGATTTTTATATTTTCCTTCTGATGCATTAATAAGTACATGAGACTTTTACAAATACGCGTATGTAATAACAGCCCAAGCATCGCTGGAATGCAATAGATGGCAACTATATTGACTCTCGTCGTCTGTCGTTTAAGCCTCGACGAGGCGCACGACCTACATCGCTTTATGTATATATTATATGCGGCTGGTAAATGATAAAGTTAAAAATATATAACACCGAGTGAGGGAGAACAAAATGCACCAGATTAGAGGATTATCAAAGGTGCGAAGGAGGTTAATGAATGATAGGATCATGATATACTTGTTTCATAAATTCAATTTTCCTTGTTATACAGGGTGGGGAATAAATATGGAAACCCCTGGAAATTTCGCAGAATAAGTTGGGGAAAAAATCGAAAACCTCATATCCGACGTATTTTTTCACGGGGAATCCAATGGTGACCTTGAATTTGACCTTGAACATGACCTTCAAGCTCCAGCGACCCAAAAATCGATTTTTCAAATGTAACCCCCATTTTTAATTGCAGATTTGAAAAGAGCACAAAATTTCACGTCAAAATGTATGTTTTGTTTTTTTTTTTCAAGGTCATTTTAAGGGCGTTACAGACGCAAATAAAACCCCAATTTAACCTAAAACTAAGTTCAAGTAAGGGCTTTTTTTCTCATTGTACCGCCTCCTAAATGACCTTGAAAAAAAAACAAAACATACATTTTGACGTGAAATTTTGTGCTCTTTTCAAATCTGCAATAAAAAATGGGGGTTACATTTGAAAAATCGATTTTTGGGTCGCTGGAGCTTGAAGGTCATGTTCAAGGTCAAATTCAAGGTCACCATTGGATTCCCCGTGAAAAAATACGTCGGGTATGAGGTTTTTGATTTTTTTCCCCAACTTATTCTGCGAAATTTCCTGGGGTTTCCATATTTATTCCCCACCCTGTATATTTTGAGTTGTATGAAAATAATATTATATTTCGATATAAAACGCCGGATTATACTGTATCCTATTAGTAAAATAATAGTACGAAGACATTGTAAAGTGCGCGTAAGGCTTGATCGCCCACGTTAAAAACGGATGCAATATCCAGTTAGTTATCATGCAGCTGTATGCGCATACAAAATAGATATCCTGCAACTTGTTTTTCCCTTTTTTATGCTTAAATTTTGTTGAAAATGTTACCTGATAAATCATCTCATGTTTTGTATATTCAAAATTACACATTAGTTATAATTTCTTCAATGCTATTTTATTTGTAGACACCCGAAATAAGCTTTCTGTTTTCCTTGCATATTCAATATTATACCAGTGACTCATGAAGCCTCCTGAGAATTTTTTGTGGTATTGAGCATTAGTCTGACTGCTACATATACATAAAGTACTAAAGCATGTGTAGGTATAACTCTGCTGCACCCTATACTTTATCAAATCAAGTTCGTATGTGGCGTTAAATTACACTAAGTGCATACAGAATGTAGCAGCGGACGAAACTTTTTTTGCCTCTTCATTTGTGTTTATCCTTTTCTTTTAGCTCGATTAAGCCGAAAACGTGGTAAATTATATCTAGCGTAAAATCGATTCAAATCGCTAAAGGTGCTTAATAATTCGTGTAATTCGGCAAGAAAAGTATTTAAACTCTTTTCTCTTAAGTGATAATGATATGAATTATATCGATGACACAAATGGTCTCATTTATATGAAAAATGAAAATAGATAACATTGAAAAAATATAAATTTGGATGAGTTCAGTAAACCAAATAAGACTGAAAATGAGAAAACACGAACTATCACAACATGAAAAAATTCAATTTTTCTATATTACTATGATCATTATTATGTTACATAACAAGCATGACTAAAGTTTACTTCCGTTTGCCTACAGGTATCCCGCAATTATCGATGAATAAGCGGCGGTAAGGGTGACAGGAGGTCGCCAAGGGTGGAGGTCGAGGTGGGGCAACAAAAGGGATTTGCTCAGCTCACTCCAAAATCCCTGAATCAAGGATAAGAAAAATTGCCTAAGAAAAAGAATTTCCGAAACACTACGGGTCAAAGGACAAAATCGCTAGTCGCAGGTATAGCGTTAAATTTAATCGAAGAAGAAAAAAAACAAAATGCCGCTGCCAAAAAGGGTAGTCGAGCCGGTGCACGTGGCACGGGGTACCATACCCGATCACTTTCCTCTGCCTTCCGAACTGGAAGCAGTGACGAACGGCACATTGGCCAACACCATAAGGCAATTGTCGAGTCTGTCGAGGCACGCCGAGGACCTATTCGGCGAGCTGGCTAAAGAGGCGCACGGTCTTAGCGATCGGGCCAACTCGCTGCAGGCGAGAATCGACAGACTGGCGGTCAAGGTTACCCAACTTGATAGCAACGTCGAAGAAGGTGAGCTAATACATTTTTCTCTTGCTCTTGTTTAACGATCGAGACTCGTACAAGTTTCTCGAATGGTATAATCGTTGTTTTTAACGACATTTTTCGCATTGCAGTCTCGCTGCAAGACATTCACATGCGCAAGGCCTTCAAGAGCTCGGTTGTGTTCGATCAGCAGGTCGTCTCGAGAGATACGATGCCGACCGCCATGATGGAGACCTATCATCAGTGCGATACACCACCGCCTCTCGACAAGCTCAACGTTTATAGGTGCGATTTTCCGCGCTATTATTATTGTCACGATTATAAGCATTCGCGAAATAACTGTTTTGAACACTTTGAACTGCAACTTATCGTAATGAGCTTCTTCTATATAAGCATTAGACAGGGAGTAACGGGTATTTGCCCGTCTCATGTGAAATATCGTGATGAGAATCAGTGTACTATATGTTACATTGCTTTCGATCATGCGATATATTCGAATAAAAGTATTGGACCTATTATAGTTCCAATTAAATTAATAAAATTAAATAGCTTATTTCTCAAATAAAACGGGGCTTGGTCCCTTTAGAAAACTGATAAATTTTACTTTGGTTTTCTAATCTCTTGTGGTCCGTCACTTTGACGTCATTTATTCATTTTCCACTCTGCAGGAATTATAGCAACATCTTATGATATAGGACTTGAAAACCTTCTCAAGCATACGACTAATTTTAACTTTTATTGCAGAGAGGATGGAAAAGATGGTCTCAAGTTCTACACTGATCCGAATTACTTTTTCGACTTATGGAGTCAAGAAATGCTCAAGGACACCGAGAAGAAGTTACATGATCGGGGAAAGAAGGTATTATCGCAAAATTATCGATCAATTTTTTTATTCCTGGCATTATTTTAAATAATATTAAATGTGCCCTCGAATTTCAGCCAATTCAGGGTCTGAAAAATGCCATAACATTTATCGAATATACAATGATTAAATTATAAATTATTTTAACAAAACTAATTTAATATAATTTCTTTATTTTGTTAACAACAACGACAACAACAAAATAACATTGAACTATTCTATTCACATTTACAATGGTTGTATCGTGAAAAGACCGATGAATCGGAATATGCCGAACCGTTCAGAGAGGCAAGTCGATGGTTTGGAAATTAAACTTAGATTTTTCACTGCACTATTTTGTCTTTTTAATGACAAACTGTTCATTTTTCTCGATTCATCATGTATCTGTTTCAATCAATTTTCAACGCACACAAAAATGTGTATGGTATATTGTGCCTGGGTTATCCTATTTCATTAGCCAGCTATATTTATCTACTATTGTTTGTATCGATAAGATAGGCCATTTATAAATCTTCGCTTAAAATAAATAGTTATAGCAGTTGTATTACTAAAGTATTAAGTGCTATTCTTGTAAAAAATTGTTTAAATACCGAAAAATATTTGAGAGTTAATATTTGAGATCAATTTTAATCACATTACATTGTAAGAATACGTGCTACTTGTAAAATGAATTTTGCAATTTTTTATATTTCATAATTTTAATTTTTGTTTAAACTTGATTATCGAAAATCCACAACTTTTTTCACAACAAAACGTCATTATGTAATTTAATCTTTAATTTTTGTAGAATTGGAATTGAAAAAAATTGCATAAATTTCTTACTCCTGTGATTGAATTTGAAAAATCATGGATTGATATTGTGATGTTGACAAAGGATAAACCCAATTTTTTTCTTAAAAAATTAATGCTGTCACAATTTTGTTACGTTGATTTACTGACGACTAGACTTCTATTTTTTGAATATTATTCAAATAACAAAAGCTTCAAGAACTGGCAACTTTCTATAAAGCAACCATAATTTAGCATTAGAAAAAGACATTGCTAGATGATTAGTGTACATTTGTCGCTAGAACATTATACACTGATGCTTGAAATATTTTGCTTATTTTCGACAATCACTTACATTTTTTTCATTAAACAATAATATGCTTCAGAATACTCCGTATTTCAAGTTCGTTATTGCAATGCAATTAAATTGTAAGCATCGCTCGAGGAAAGGTCGTTTTAAAACTGTCCAATACTTCGAGTTTTCAAGGATATTTTTGAAAGTAGTAATTGCACGTAAAAGTGCAACTTAGTTCTTTGAAAATGTTCAGAAAACCTTGTAAATAAAGTTTTACATGCACAAACGACATCATCACATGAAAATTTGTCATACAAGCATTATTCCATTTCGAAGTCCTCTTAAAGATTGAGCTATTAGCACCCATAAGCCTGATCGTGTAGCAAAACACAAATTGGCTAAAAATTAATCTCTTTGATTTGTCTTTTTCGCAACAGCCGCACAGGCCTCGGAACGCCAGTGGCGGCGACGCAGGTCACGGAGGTGGTCGGCACAAGAAACGCGTACGTCAACCGCACAACACGCGCGAGCGTCAGCGACAAATTGCAGTTGGCCACGGAGAGTACATCATGCCTACACAGACCGTGCAGTATCGAGTGCCTCATCAGCAGCAGCTGCCGGAGGAAGCGCTTCTCGACATGGTCATGTCAGATCTGAACAAGCCTCCCCGGCCCAACAGTATCGAGCTGACTCGCAGCTACCCGTCGAATCACCAACCCGATAAGCAGCAGATGATGTATGCCGCGATGAACGATCACTACCGCACTGCTAATTACGGCGGACAGGTTCATATTGTACACTATTAATTCTTTTGTTGCTTTTTGATCTACAAACCAGCAAAATATTTATTTTAATGAATAAAATTTTGTCTCGCAGCAGCTGTCGGGATACGAAGACAGTGCGTACGGTTCGCACTATGCTCCAGGTCAGACGCAGTCGGGAAGTGACACGTACCAAAGCCCAGGAGGTCCGGGTACGCCCAGTCGAGGTGGTAGAAACCGGCCATCGCAGCCACCACCCGCACCACCGAGTAACGCGTCGAGCAACTCCAACACACCAACCATGAACTCGGCCAATAACACACCTACGAGGGGTAGATCAATGAGCACTGGTAGAGAGACTCTGCCACCTCCGCCGCCGCCACCTGGAGAAACCATGTCGCCACCAGCAATGAACGGTTCGTCTTGATTTTTTTATGCTCACGAGTAATGTTCGAAAAGGTTGTTTGATCATTTTTTGTACATTTATGTAGGAACGATCCCAGTGCATTTGCTGAACCAGCGCAACGGTAGCCGCTCTGGCAGCCCATTGCCGAATCACCAATCAACACCGACGTCAATCATGCCAGTCAACATGATGGTTGGTCATCATCAGATTGTGCAGTTGGGCGTCGACGAGACGGAGTCGTCGGTGCAGGATCTGCCTCCGCCTCCTCCGACCCCGGACCCGGCACCAGTTACGCGTCCCGATTCACCGCCGTGCAATATACCACCACCGCCGCCGCCACCCCCACCGCCACCACTAGCCAATGGTCCAGATTCAATTGGCCAACCACAGCCTCTACCTCCTCATCCGTTGACGAACGGTGACATTGCCAAAATGATTGTCAACAATCCACCGAAACTGAAGCCTCTAAAGAGTATTGTTGATGGACAGTTGAGAAAACCAGTGAATCCGAATATACCTGCGGCTGTCGATCCACGAAATGACTTACTCAAAGCCATAAGAGATGGTAAGATTGAAGAATTTTAAAAATTAGTCTGATAATGAGACTTCTAAGTTAGATTAATTATTTTTAAATCTTTCTTCGTTTCTTTCAGGTATTAAACTGCGTAAAGTTGAAAGAAATGAGCACAGAGAGGTCGAACGAGGGAATCCGCTAAACGATGTGGCGTCGATTTTAGCGAGGCGTGTGGCTGTGGAGGTCAGCGATAGTGACTCAGCTTCGGAATCCGAATGCGATAGCGAAGGTTGGAATGAACACGATACGAGTGCAACAAACGTTGCGTGACCAGGCGCCAATGTGCCCGCGGGAACAACCACCCGGGTCACTGCTGTCTAAATCGCCGCTTGTATTTTAGGTTTATTTTTATTTATTATTCAATGTTCGAATTTTTATTATTCATCCAAGCATGCATAATTTTTAAAATCACATGCAAATTTTACTAAGATTTGTCATTTGTCTATGTTAAGTATTTTTTTTTCATGTAGTTAGAATTTTGAATTCAAAAATACAAACTAAATCTGTATAAGTTTTTATAAAATATTACCGATTGTTGTAATGTCACTGAGTTTTTTTACATGTAATTACGTGAAATAATAAGATATGCACTGTAAAGTTTCCAAAAAGTTTAATATTTTTCTTTGGTGCATTAAACTGTATCTTTAATTTTATAAATTATAAAATACACAATTGTATTAATGATTAAAAATTTAACGAAATCTTAGTATTTATAAAAGAATAAAAATGAAATTCTCAAATCAAAAATTCCACGCATTTGAAATACTTCGAAAAGTTTGATCTTTGAAAAACTAGTTATTTTACGTTTTAACACTAACGATCGTTTTCTTAACCGTGCACTTATATCAGCTTGCTTTCATTTTGATTTTTAGTTGCGCGTGATTTAGTCTATAAACAGTTGAAAAACTAAAAAAAAACCTGTCCACATTCGAATGTACGTAAGAATGTATTTTATTCTTTATGTGCCCTTGATTTTAATATACGTCTAGTGGTAATCAATAGATAATATATTTTTTATTTTGTTATCAACTTTTAATTTTATCTGTTCATATGTAAATGAAAAAATGCATTTCTAATTACGTAAAAACTGACTTCTTATTCCTAGATGCATTTTTCCTATGAAAATAAGTTTGAAGATTACATTTGCGATAAGAAAAGTAAAGCATTATTTCGGATGCATCTATCAGTAAAAAATAGGTGTAAACTGTAAATGAAAAGTAATAACGCACAAGAAAATAGTTGAAAGATTAAATTTGATTAATCATGAAGAACATTTTTTTCCATGATTTTACATGTGCTATGACGTATAAACCGCTAATTTTTCCTCATTTTCAAATATTTACTCGATAATTGGTACATACGTAAATCATTTATATATTTATATAATATATTGTGCATTTAAGCTAGCAAGTGAAAAAATAATAGAAGAAATTTATATATAGTTGATGCAAAACGAGCTTCAGAATAGGTTTTTTTATAATCGTAGTCAAACCAAATACTCCATTGATTATTATTTAGGATGCAATAATTCAACGCAATATTTATGATAATTGCATCAAAGTTTTCTTTTAGAACTTTCCAATCTGTAAAAGCTTTGCTCTCCGATACAATGTGCTTATTTTTTAACATAAATCAAATGTAATCCAAATGTATGTTATTTCAAAAAAAAATGTTCTTGTAACAAATTTAAACTAATGATAATATTTCACCTTAACATTGGATGTACAAAAACCTGAAGTATGCACGACTCTAGAAGTATGTATTAATGGTACGATCGAAAGTGAAATAATATGATTGATAAAAGGTGTAAGTAATTATCATTATTCAATGAAATATTGAGACAAATTTCAAAATGAAAATGAAGAGCATACATAATAATCGTGCTGATTTACGCGAACGTTTGAAAAAAATTAAAAATCAATTTTTTAATCATTGCGCTCTCCTATGGAGAGTTCATATGTGACTTTTATGCTCTATATATATTATCTAATGCATTTCATCTAAAAGTTGGCTTTTTCAATAATCTGGAAGTCTGGATAAAAATGATAATTTTTACTAATAATTTTTGAAATTCTAGTTAAATATTTTTCTAAAAATTAACTTGCGTGTCTAAAAACTACAAAATAAAGGCAATAACAAAAAAGATTTGTAGAAAATATCGAGGAGCAGTCTAATTGGCACGTCAAAATAGAAATCTTATTAATTAATATTCAAAAATTGTCATTTTTACCAAGGCTTTTGAGATCCCATAAATAAAATGCTGTATAGAGAATACGTTTATCTTTTTTTACTCAAAAAGATTTTGTAATATGAAGGGAATGTAGACGATTCATTGGCAACGACACTTGTACAAATGTCCATGTTCTCTTAAATTAATGATACAATATATTGACGCAAAGAGGAAAAAGATTATATATATTTAACACATTAGTACGATTTGTAATGAAACGATAACGGGTGATGATTTTTCTTTTCTGTTATATGTTTATATGAATATAAAATTATAAAATTATAAAATTTATATAAAATATTTATACATTATGCTAAATGTAACTTAAAATACTGATTAATATTATGTTGAGAAGGAATACGAAAAAATAGTAGTAGCTCTCAGGTATAAGTCAACCGTACATATTTAATTAACATAGAATCTTCGTAAAAAACTAAATAGGAATAATATAAGTATGTTTAGTTAGCTGTATAAATTGCCAACTTACTCTACAGTATTTAGCAGGGGGTATCTATTTAAAATGAGACAAAATTTTATTCTGTATCAAAGGAACTATAAGATGCAGTTTTATAACAATACAAGAGGCACACTGTTCGAGTCATATTGCAGAAAAATAATTGAAATTTATTCATACTTAAAAAATTAAAACTATTGCAGTAAATTATTTAGAAATTTTTATTTAATGGTGATAAGTATTTAGCTGAATTGATGTATTGTATTGTGTTATTTTTGAAAAATGACAAAACAGTCTCTGAGTTAAAAAAATATTGTTAATAAACAAGAGGACTACGAATATAATGGGATCTTACTATTCTACACACATTATTCAGTCAAATGAAAAATACTCCAAAATTCAGTATGTCTCCACGGGTAAGCATAAAAATGCATACAAATAAACCAGAGTTATTAATACACTAATAAACAAAACTTCGATAATGTTTGTAACAATCAAATAATTTATTCAATAATTATAATGTACCATTGCTAACATACTTTACTATATTTGTAGTAAAAAATTGTACAGTCAAATAAATCAAAAAATTTCTTAAATAATTTATTTATAGCTAATTTATTCATTCGATTATCAAATGTAACATATTTTCAATTTATACCAAAAAATCTATAAAACAATATAAAATGGAAGTTGCAAAGTTCTTTGAAGCTCCAGTCTCTATTTTGCAACACATATCAATATGGGTCAGATTCAGAATTTTTCAAATAAACCTGCGGGCGAGGTTCACGGATTTTCCTGAATTTTGGTATGTTATAGTACATGATAAAAAAGTGCCAAAAACAAAATTTTGGACCCCCTCCCCCCTCATATCCCTCTCCTCCCCTATAGACGTCCATTTTCTATCTATTTTTTTTTCTGAAGGCCTGAAGCTATTAAAAAATCTGAAAAAATTCATGAAGGTACTTTTCAACAATCCGAACAATCTTGAATTTTTTCAGATTTTTCGAGTGCTTCAGGCCTTCAGAAAAAATCATTGAAAATTTAAATTATTTTATTTTCGGTGAAATGGTTCGATATACCAAACCGGAGTATTTTTTTCTGAATTCTGACGTCAAAAAACGATTCCTTGAATTTTTTCAGAATTTTTCATTCATGTCCATTCAGCCTAGAGCTGAAAAACCGCTTTTTTTCACGAAAATAATTTTTTTAAGGCGCTACGGAGCCTCAAAAAATCTGGAAAAATTTTTTTCTCATTTTGTTCATCAAAATACATAATCTCAAATTTTTTCAGATTTTTTAATTGAAGGCGATAGCGTCTGGAGCCGAAAAACGTTATTTTTAACAAAAAAGGTTCCTGGAACCCGATGGTTCCGGTAAAAAAATTTGAAAAAATTTTTTTTGAATTCCTTGTCAAATTTTAATAAATTTTGACCGTCGCAAAATTTCGATTGGAGCTTCCTAGCTCATTCTAGAGCATAACAAAGATTAATGCGAAATTCTGAAGACATTCATCATATTTAAATTTTTTTCAGATGTCTTCAGAATTTCGCATTAATCTTTGTTATGCTCTAGAATGAGCTAGGAAGCTCCAATCGAAATTTTGCGACGGTCAAAATTTATTAAAATTTGACAAGGAATTCAAAAAAAATTTTTTCAAATTTTTTTACCGGAACCATCGGGTTCCAGGAACCTTTTTTGTTAAAAATAACGTTTTTCGGCTCCAGACGCTATCGCCTTCAATTAAAAAATCTGAAAAAATTTGAGATTATGTATTTTGATGAACAAAATGAGAAAAAAATTTTTCCAGATTTTTTGAGGCTCCGTAGCGCCTTAAAAAAATTATTTTCGTGAAAAAAAGCGGTTTTTCAGCTCTAGGCTGAATGGACATGAATGAAAAATTCTGAAAAAATTCAAGGAATCGTTTTTTGACGTCAGAATTCAGAAAAAAATACTCCGGTTTGGTATATCGAACCATTTCACCGAAAATAAAATAATTTAAATTTTCAATGATTTTTTCTGAAGGCCTGAAGCACTCGAAAAATCTGAAAAAATTCAAGATTGTTCGGATTGTTGAAAAGTACCTTCATGAATTTTTTCAGATTTTTTAATAGCTTCAGGCCTTCAGAAAAAAAAATAGATAGAAAATGGACGTCTATAGGGGAGGAGAGGGATATGAGGGGGGAGGGGGTCCAAAATTTTGTTTTTGGCACTTTTTTATCATGTACTATAACATACCAAAATTTCAGGAAAATCCGTGAACCTCGCCCGCAGGTTTATTTGAAAAATTCTGAATCTGACCCATATTGATATGTGTTTTAATAATATACCCTAATTCACTTAATTTAGATACAGCTTCTTCCCAAACTTCTTTTGATTTTTTTTTAATGATTTATTTTCATTAAAAATTGGCAATGTCTTTAATACTTCTATGATAATTGGAGGTGGCACAGCAGGAATACGTCCCGGTCTTTTACGTCTTATATTTAAAACGGCATTATCAACTAAATTATTTTTTTTAGAAGGCATTTTGTTATATGTGAGAGATACTTAACAGAGCAGAAGTACTATACTAACTAAAAACGGCAAAGAGAAAGAATAGATGCACTGCTTCCTATTTTTCGTGGAAGTAGTGTTTTCCAAGTATCGGCGCTCGTATCGGTAATGCTCTGAAATGTCGAACTCCTAAAAACAAAGTAACGTCGACATCAGTTCGTTCTTTTCGTCGTTATTCAATCGAATGCAGACCGAACAAAAGTCAGTAAAAATAATCTAGGAAGGAATTCGTTGAAAGTGGCGATTACATTTTCATCTATAGAATTAATAATTAAGTAAGAATATACAATTATATAAAACAGTTTTGGTGTACATTCATGCTAGGCTAAATGTTTGTTGTACATTGATGCTAGGCTAAATGTTATTTTTTCACATATATTTGAGAATTGATTGTGTAGAATAATTATCTAATTAAAACTAATTTTATTTTTAGAAATCATCATGGTCAAACAAAAAAAATTGAAAGATTAAGAATTATTTCGCATTCTCAAGGATTTGCCAATTTTTCACCCAGATGGGTCCTTGAAAGCACGCACACGATATCTTCATGAATGGAGTCAGGCTGTTGATTTAATTAAAAAAAAGACAGGTTTAACAGTATTATTATCCACTCTGTACTTACGTATTTTAAAAGATACACTTGGAATCAAAACTAGACTACAGCAATATAAAGTTAATTGCGGAGATATAATTTTGAAGAAAAAAGAAGAAAATGACTAATTGCAAAAATGTGACAGTGAGGAATATGACAGCGAAGAATATGACAGTGAAAAATGTGAAAATGAAAAATGCGACAGTGAAAAATGTGTCAGTGTAAAATGTGATAGTTTAATAGAGGAAAGCAAACTTTTAGAAGTTGAAGAATCAACAGATGAGTCAGATTATGAAGAATGTGAAATATTTGCTGAAGGTAATCCAAACCCTCATAAGTTGAAGCCTCTCAATTTTTCTATTAAACTAAGCGCAGCAGAATGGCTTTATATTAAGCCAAATGAAATGAACAAATTGACTCCAAAAGTCTGGACACCTATTGTTACAAGATGCATTAACGAACAAGGAGAAATTTATTGTCCATTCGCTTTCAAGTCTGCTACAGTATATACATCAGATGATATGTTTATTCAATTTACTGGTCGGTGTGCTGATAAAAAATGTAAAACCTTTGTACAAGGTGTTTGCAAAGAAAAGCCACAAAATGATGATAACGGGATTACAATAGATATAAAAACGTATGACACTGCTTCAATTTCTCATGACAAGAAGAGACAAGTCATCAATCGTCAACGACAAGCTGTTAAAAAAAAACTAAAACACATGACAGCTTACAACTTTAGAGTAGAAAAAGCTGATGAAGTGATGAACCATTATCAGTGCGAGCCATCAGACTTAGCCGCACCAGATGTCTATAGAAAAATCAAAGAAGAAGCTTTGAAAGAACTGTTGAACTACAATCTGAAAATCAAAGATCCCATAAAAGCTTTGATCGTATTGAAGAAAACAAATCCTTTTATTCAAAATGTACGTGTTCATCCTTTCAGATTAAGTTATTGGCACAGTGAGCAAATCTTTGTTATATTTTTTTTCTCAAAAATTGAAATATTCGAAGTATTATATGGAAGATAAACTAAACGGCTTGGTTGTAGAACAATTCTAACGTTAAATTTTTTAATTTTTGTATAACTAATTTAGAAACTCATAAAATTTTGTAATGAAATTATCTGCTTTTTTGTTACAAAAAACAATGAATTTAAATTTCAATCCTATACTTTCTTGATTTTTTCAGATTTTTTTCTAGAAGACCCATCGTCTAAAGGGGAAAACCATATTTCAGGTCTTAGAAGCCGGATCTTTCAATCAAAAAATGTTGACAAATATTTTTCGAGTTCCTTGTCAAATTTAAAAAAAATTTGTTCTTCGCATTTTTCTCGATTAAGGCCTCCTAATTTAATCTAAAGCAGCACAAAGATTAAAATACCAAATTTTGAAGACATTTCTGAAGACATTAGGGGATTATAAAACTGGTTTTTGATCTATTTGATTCTCGAGATTGAACTGATAGTTACTAGAGTAATTATTCTTACATTGAAAATTTGTATCATTTTTTAACATTATAAATGGAAATAATTCATTCAATATGAAAAATATGGATAATCTTTCCATTACCGAAAATGTTGACAATTCTCAGACCATTGATGATTTGGATAATCTTCTTACCGTATAAGAAAACGCGAATTATTGTTCTAATATTTGGAATCCAAATAACTGTTCCATTACAAAAATGTAAATTTCATCGACTACTTCCTATAAAAGCTAAAATAAAAATCTATACCCTCTCGATTCAACCCGAACGGCAGTACATGTAGCGTCAGGCAGATTATTTATTAAAGTAATTTATGAACTTCTCAAGGTTTACCACACAGTCAGTTGGGTCTATGAAGATGGATTCTCACATTTTTACGTTACTTGCATGTCTGAAAATTGTCGTTTGTTAAAAACCTTTATAGATGAAAACGAAGACCTAAATATGCAAATGGTAACACCGATTTATTTCGAGTCAGCTGATTGATGCTGAGCGCAGCAAAGTTGTACACATTCGATATTGCTAATTTTCGATGTTTTACTCTAACTGCGATAACTCATGCAGGGATTAACCAATCGATCTGGAAATTTTACATAGCATTCTTATGGTGTTGACGGAGTGCTATATACTTTTTTAGCAAAATCCGTGTACCCTAATATGCAAAAAATGCATTTTTATGCAATTTTGATTTTTGCATCAATATTCGTGTGTAAATTTTGTAATACATATGGGTAAGGCTCAGAATTTTTTAAATAAACCTGCGCTCGTATGTCACCGATCTTGACGCGCTTTTGGTATGTTATAGTACATGGTAAAAAAGACCCAAAACCAAAATTTTAGACCCCCTCCCCCCTCCTGCCCCCCACTTCCGGTATAAACGTCCATTTTCTATCTATATTTTTTCTGAAGGCCTGAAGAAATTAAAAAATCTGAAAAAATTCACAAAAATACTTTTCAACAATCCAAACAACCTTGAATTTTTTCAGATTTTTTGAGTGCTTCAGGCCTTCAGAAAAAATTATTGAAAATTTTGAAAATTCATATACGGCGCTACGATGCAATACAAAGCCCGATCTTTTTTTCCACTTATTTTTGACATCAAAATACATAACCTCAAATTTTTTCAGATTTTTTCATACAGAACGCTGGCGGTTTTTAGCCGAAAAACGCCCTTTTTTTACGAAAATAATTTTTTTAGGGCGATGTGAAGCTTTAAAAAATCTGGAAAAATTTTTTTCTTGTTTTTCAGGTCAAAATACATAACCTTGAATTTTTTCAAATTTTTTAATTGAAGGCGATAGCATCTATGGCTAAAAAACGCTATTTTTATGAAAAACGGTTCCTGGAACCCAGAGGTTCCGGTAAAAAAATTTGAAAAAATTTTTTTCGAATTCCTTGTCAAATTTTAATATATTTTGACCGTCGCAAAATTTCGATTGGAGCTTCCTAGCTCATTCTAGAGCATAACAAAGATTCGAGCGAAATTCTGAAGAAATTTGAAAAATAATGTAATTGTGATGAACGTCAAAATTTTCAATAATTTTTTCTGAAGGCCTGAAGCACTCAAAAAATCTGAAAAAATTCAAGGTTGTTTGGATTGTTGAAAAGTATTTTTGTGAATTTTTTCAGATTTTTTAATCTCTTCAGGCCTTCAGAAAAAATATAGATAGAAAATGGACGTTTATACCGGAAGTGGGGGGTAGGAGGGGGGAGGGGGTCTAAAATTTTGGTTTTGGGTCTTTTTTACCATGTACTATAACATACCAAAAGCGCGTCAAGATCGGTGACATACGAGCGCAGGTTTATTTAAAAAATTCTGAGCCTTACCCATATATATATTTTTTTTGTGAGTTATTTATGAGTAATTCTTTTTTGTATACATTCGATATTGCTTATTTTTGATGTTTTATTCTAATTGCGATAACTCATGCAGGGATAAACCAATCAATCTAAAAATTTAAAATAGCATTGTTTTGGTGCTGATGGAGTGCTGTATACTTTTTTTAGCGACATCCGTATACCCTAATATACAAAAAATGCCTTTTTATGCAATTTTGAGTTTTGCACCTCGCGACATCTCCACTTCGAAAAAACGTAATTTTTGTTTGCGATCGGTCTTACTTGTGTATCGGTATTTAACATTATACTTATGATAAGTAGGTATATTATATGTCGTGTTTCAGTTAACATTGTACCGATGACAATTATAATATATGTCGTGTTTTGAGTTTCACTACTGAGTAAAAATTTATGATATGTTTATTTATTATATGATAATAAATAAATATATGTTAATTTATGATATGTTAATTTATTTATTTGTCTCGATGTTTCATCAATTTGCGCGGTTATTGATAGGTTTTGACGTGTCTGCATAAATATTTTCTATGTTTAAATTTTTTTCCGCATAAAACACAAGCGTGATCAATGTCTTCGTGGTGCGCTTTAATGTGAGTTATCTTATCTTCTTATGCATCATTCTTCTTATGTCTTATTATGTATCAAATTCATGTGTTTTTTAAGATTACCCTTTAGTGTGAATGTCTTTTCACATATACCACACGCATGTTTAACACCACTATGTACTCCATCGATATGGATCTTGAGATTACCTTTTAGTGAAAATTTTTGACCGCATATATTACATGGATGTTTAACACCATTATGTACTGCATCGATATGGATCTTGAGTTTATTCTTCGTTTGAAATTTTTTTCCGCATACTTCGCAAGTAGGGGCCATACCATTATGCATCGCATCGATGTGAATTTTGAGATTTCCTTTATGTGCGAATATTTTTGCACATATACCACACGTATGTTTAACACCATTATGTCCCTCGATATGCCTCTTGAGATCTCCTTTTTGTGTGAATGTCTTTTCACATATACTACACGCATGTCTAACACCATTATGTACTGCATCGATATGGATCTTGAGTTTATTCTTCGTTTGAAATTTCTTTCCGCATACTTCGCAAGTAGGGGCCATACCATTATGCATCGCATCGATGTGAATTTTGAGATTTCCTTTATGTGCGAATATTTTTGCACATATACCACACGTATGTTTAACACCATTATGTCCCTCGATATGCCTCTTGAGATCTCCTTTTTGTGTGAATGTCTTTTCACATATACTACACGCATGTCTAACACCATTATGTACTCCATCGATGTGAATTTTGAGATTTCCTTTATGTGCGAATATCTTTGCACATATACCACACGTATGTTTAACACCATTATGTCCCTCGATATGCCTCTTGAGATCTCCTTTTTGTGTGAATGTCTTTTCACATATACTACATGCATGTCTAACACCATTATGTACTCCATAGATGTGAATCTTGAGATCTCCTTTTCCTGTGAATGTCTTTTCACATATTTTGCATTTAGGTGCCATACCATTATGCATCGCATCGATGTGGACCTTGAGATTATTTTCTCGTGCAAATTTTTTACCGCATATATTACATGGATATTTGGTACGATTGTGTACGATTGCCTTATCAGTTTGGGTTTTGCGTTGACTATTTTGAGCAAATGTTTTTTCATTTGCATCAAATGCATCACTGAGTTCACCATCCAAATTCAATTCCTCTTTTACTTCGTCGACCATTTCTTCTTTAATTTTCTTTTGAGTCTGATAATCGCAACTATTTTTCTTAGACTGCCATTGATCTGGATAATCGTCCTCGATTTTCTTGACTACTAATAAGTTAATGCCGAGCTTCTCGTCCTTACATTCGAATTCTATTTCCAAATCGTTATTAGGACCAGAATTGTTATCATTTTCACGAAGCCCATAAATCTAGAAATGAGATTAGTAAAAATACTTGATCAAAATATTGACTAAACAGTCCCACATCAACACTTACTAAATTTTCTCGACAAAAACTCGAGAATTCGTCGTTTTTAGCATCGCATGCATTGTCAATTATCTTATAATCTTCATTTTTAATTGGGGAAACATCATCTGGTTCCTTCTTCACTCTGCAATATTCCCAATAATATAAAGTATTATGCCATTTTTTTTTAAATTTCATTCTCACGAAACAAAAATTACCTGACATCAGAGTTATATACATCACTGAAGTCCATGTTTATCACTCGGAACTTGATCAACGACTAATTGTTTTATAATGATGTTACACATCGAGCTAGGTAACATAAGTGTAATAATATTTACAAATCGTGAAATGAAAGTTTGAGAAAATTTATGTCAACAGAGACACTCTAAACTTATCATTTATTATTGGAGAAATTATACTATTGATCTCGTAATAAACAATTAGCCATTTTCTTTGAATTGTATCTTATTACAAAGAAATTATAAATTATTGAACACTCCATGAATCGAGCTTATGATGTGTCCTATACTTCTTTTCGCATAATTTTTTTCGACTCGCAAAATATGAAACAAAGTTAACGTGAGCGAATGAAGGGTTTATATACATTTTTATATTACACTAACGCCAAATACGTAACTACTGTCGCATCTATATCATTTACCATTTTTACGCAACGAGCGAATATCGTAGATCTATGTAATCTATGTGTGATAAATATGCATGGTTAGTCATGTAGTCAAATATATATCTATATATATTGTCACGTGGGCACACCGGGCCAGCTTAACGCGTACATACAGCTCTATATGTGTTGGCATGCCATGTGCAAATTCCTTTGGTCGCAACGTTGTCAATACACGCTGAGCACAAAACATCAATAAGTGAAATCTATTTCGTACGTGCGAATTACGAAAACCTGCATTCATATATACCTATACTAATGTACATGTAGGGAACATCAAACTAAAAAATACGCCCTATTTTTGTGTTCTACTTCCAATTATACCAATAATAATTTTAACGGCTTTACCAAATTAGCTGACACAAAAAACTCATTGTAACATTGATTTATTATGATACTCATTGAAGCTACTATTATTAATTTCATACGGCTGAAACAACTATTATAATGATGTCGTATGCTATTTCGTTATTTACCATTCAGTCGCTCAGCATTTTGTAACTGTGGTTGCCACTAGTAATTAATTACACGTGCTCTTAGACCTTTTGATTTTTCAATCCCATAGGCAGGTAATCTAAAACCTTAAATTTATTATCATTATTTTTTAAATATTTTTAGCATCATAAGTTTGGATTTCCATCAGCAAAATTTTCAGGTAACTTGATTCCACAAGTTGTACAGAAACTTTAGTTAGAGTGATTTTTTAAATCTATGCAATCAGTATATGCTCGAACAGCAACGAAGTTCTAAAACCAGGACATTGCTGCATCGGAGTTTACAATATGCTTTGCCTGCACAATCGAATTTTCTTGCTTATTATATGCTGCCTCGGACTCCACCTTTCTCTCAAAGTATTATAAAATTATCTATACAAGCATGTGAGCGTATCCACTATGCATATCTTAAATCAGAACGGATCGTGGCATAATCAATCGCATTGGTCAACAGTTGAGCTTCTTGATTCGATGACGAGAACTTTACAGCGATATTTTAAAAAAAAGTTTTCCACGACGTTAGTAAAAACGAAGAATTTAAAATAAAAATTTTACCTTTTCAGAAAAAAATCTTGATTTTAAATCTGATTTTGTTGCAAGTGATACATATGAGTCAGGCTTACGAGAGTTTTGACAAACTCAATATATAATCGCGGCTTTTCTCATTTTTGTCTGGGCTGTTACTGCTTCGACACGACTTTAATTTACTTCTCCTCTGGACTGATGCAGCATAGGCTATATATGTTCACATGTTATACCTATATATACATCTCCGTAATATATACGGTCTGAAAAGTTTCTCTGCTTATACAGACAGTTGTCGGTGATGTTTTTTTTTTCAGGAAACTTCGTTGAAGTCGTAGCTAGTATATATTACACTATCTGCACAAAAGTAATCTAGTAAATACGCATAAAACTATACTCAAGCAAGTATTTTTTACGGAAATATTTAACACTACATTTGTCAATATGATAGCTTCAAAAAATAAATGATAAAATTGTTCATTACATCTGAGTTGAAATAATCTCTCTGTGGTCATTTTGATAACTTTTTTAAAATATAAAAGGATTGAAATAATATTTTTTTCATTTTCATGCGCATGAGAGTTGCCGATTTAACACGTTTCTTTTAAATTGTTGAAAAATTAAATTTAGTAGACACGTTTTACGTAATACTTAGGCAAAATGAGAGAATTTAGACTATGTCAGATCAGTAATCATGACAAACTACTTTGTTAATTTATTCATTAACCCAATTAGCGACTCAAATTTTATTTTGATTCAAATGAACTTCTCACAATATACATTGAAAGTCTACAGTAAAAACTTTTCTTGAATTTCCTGAATATTATAGAATATTTATAGACAAAAATGCAATACAGAATGTAAAGAAGTCATCGCTTGACACAAAAACTAGGCTATTTTTAAGAAGTTTTTAAAAAGTGCGTTTTTACCTTTTGTCGATGTTTCGACAAGTAATCAATTTATAGAATTATGAAAGTAGCCTATTTTTAATTTCACGCATCGAAGTAAAGGTCTATTGAGGTGATACTGTTTTCTACTGTCTCAAAAAGTCATTAAACCGAGTGTGAGGGATATTTTTAAGTATTATTCTTTGTTTTTTCAAATGAATTTTGCAAACTACCATAATTTTAAGCCAATTTATAGCGGTGAAAAAATTATGAAAGTGTTCTTTGTTATTTATTCAATTTTTTTCAACAACAACTAACCTTTCTTGGGACTTTCCCACTGTGAAAACTCCAATGAAAAAATATATACAAGTTCATTTTTTAACGCTCAACTCCATTAAGCGAAACTCCGCGAACGAAAAGAATCCAAAATTGTTTGCGAAAGAATTTACCGAGTTTCGAGCATTCCATCGCAGCAACTTTTTCCTCTCTCCTTCTTGACAGTCACGTAGCGATCTGTTTTTTCTTTTCTTTTATGTATTTTTTTTTCTTCCTTCTTTTGCCTCAAAAAAGCATGTGCACAGAATTTAGAAAAAAGCATTTGTTATATCTCCAAAGATCGCACAGAATTTTCTTGCCAGTTGCGCGTAAAAAACGGGGGCGTGTGACTTAACTACCAAGAAAGCATCACAGCTGCTCAAGTCGGCGCGAACAAGAAAACTTTTTTCCCTGATAATAAGAGTCGAACTCGTATAGAAAGAACCATTCGCGGTTATACGCGGGCGACGACTTCTACTTCGATATGAGTATATTTCGATTTTTTATATCCTTAGACTAGCTGACACGGTAGTAAAATTTTTATATACAATATAATCCATGACATTTGAAGTTTAAATTTTTCTTACAAGCGTTTGTGTAATATTTCTCGTTTTGAAAAAACCCAATTCCCTATCAATATTCAAAATATAAGTAAATTTATCGTATATATTTGCAAGGAAAAAAGCAACAAAGATGAAAAATTTGCTTCTTAAATGTAATTTTTCTTCGCTTAAAATACAAATGTAAAATGCTATGGGAAATCCATCGATCTTATCGCGACACTGCTATACATTTTTTCTTTACAATAACCCAATGCGGCTCCCAACTCGCGTCAAATGTACGCCTCGTTGAATTTCGATCGGATTTCGCGGTGTGAAATTGCTATACTTTGCGCTGCTATTCAGTGCTGAACGTTGATTTTTTTGCAAAATAAATGGAACCCCGAGACAGTTGAGGTGGCTCGAGCCATCAGAATTTCTATCAAAAAATGATAATGATGTATTATATGACAAGAACATCGCTAATCTTCTTTTTACTCTCACTACCAGACAATGCCGGGGTTCAACGTAATTTTTCGACGGTATTTCACTGTAATTGACAGCTGCGGTTGGTTCTTTTATCAATTTTATTCAAATTTTAGCGTGGTTTTAGCAAATCAAAAAGTTAATTTCAGAGATTTAATAATTGAGTTTCCATTTAAATATTACACATAAAATCAGAATTATTTACGGAGTTCCATCGAAAATATCTCATGTATTTTATTTTATTTTTTTCCCAAAAATCACCATACGCCTTATTCGTGGAACATGGATGTTTATTCGTAACATGTAGTACAATTTGCAAGACGTATTTAGCTATTCTAGCCCTGATTACTACGATAAAATTGGATGTACGGCTTACAATGTAATCGGAATTACAATAAACTTTGAATATTTAAAAAAAAAAGGCCGGTATTTCAATCGCTTTTCCAATTTATTTTTCTTATCGCTTGATAGAACGTCTTATTTTGAAAATATGCCTTATATTCTCTTGAGACTCGAAGTAAGGCCTATGCTTTATTTTTGGAATATGGCGTATTTCAGAACACAGTAAAAACGTCATGCAATAGTTTTTATTTGATTATCAAATTCGTTATCTTTTGCGTGAAGTATTAACTTTTACACTTATTAAAGACTATAAAGAAAATAATTACTTGGAAGACTTTATTTTTGAAATTCAAATCTGCACATAACAGCTTATACAAATGGAAATTAGGTCGAGTGAGCAACGTTCATCATTTCACAAGGTAACTAGATATCTTATGCGTACAAAAAGTGCTGGAAAATTAGTATTTTTGTTAGTCATACATAAAGCTCTGCAAAAGAAAGATTTCGGTGGTCATCTGTCTCTCGAGACTTGAAAATGGAGGAAGAGGATAAAAAAAAGGTAACCGGCAAAGGCCGATGCCAGTGCATTAGGTGATATATAGACGGGCGAGAAAAACCTACTTGGCTATTATAATAAACAACTCCCGCGCACCCCCGCTTCGTTCACCGCTCTAAAACCGCACATTCTCTCTCTCTCTCGCTCGCACGCACACGCCTATGACTAAAGAAATTAAAAAGCTTGCACACGAGCGCGTGAATATGTATCTTCAAATTGCAAGCAGTGCACATTTAAAAGCCAAACTCGCAAATGCTGCACGTTTTAGCGTATATAATCTAGTAGCGAGAGAGGAAAATTTTATATTTATCCTTCCAGAGCAGCGGCCGCAGCATTTTATTTATTATATCGAGTGTTAAGCTGGAGCGCACGTGGCATTTTTTCATTTTGTCCTTTTTTTATGCTCGTCTCTTACTTTAGCCGCAGTCGCGAGATAACAGGACTTATGGCGTTCTTTACCGCGTGGAAAAAACTTGCGGTGGTGCTTTCTACGAATTCCCGCGCGACCGATGTAAGGTGCTTAATGCTCGCTACAAGAAATATAATAACTGTACGAAAAGAAAAAAACGAAGGTAACGAGAAACAGAAGGACTACTCTTAATTGAAAATTGTTATCATCTCACTTGGCGCTTGGGAACTGCGCTATAACGATATATTATAATAATGACGTTAAGAAAGTTTTTTCACGAGCTTCTTCAATTTTCATCAAGCCTCCAGTTTACAGCTTGATATAGATATACATGTAGCTGGCGTCAACAGGAGGCTGTGGAGGAGCTGATGCTCTACGCTGCTCGGGGTCTCTCTCGCGCAGCAGTTTATGCATGCATACTTAAGAGAATAATATAAAGTTTCAGCGCCAGATATGTATATATTATACGTAACGCGTCGAGGGCCCGTACGTATACAACTGCGATTCAAAATTTACTACCTCATGCTCTTGATCGCAAATATTATATATAGGGGTCAGATTCAGAATTTTTCAAATAAACCTGCGGGCGAGGTTCACGGATTTTCCTGAAATTTTGGTATGTTATAGTACATGATAAAAAAGTGCCAAAACCAAAATTTTGGACCCCCTCCCCCCTCCTACCCCCCTCCTCCCCTATAGACGTCCATTTTCTATCTATATTTTTTCTGAAGGCCTGAAGCTATTAAAAAATCTGAAAAAATTCATGAAGGTACTTTTCAACAATCCAAACAA